>NC_080409.1:46363928-46682857 GCF_030265065.1 Corythoichthys intestinalis | reverse complement strand
TCTCCTTCGTACACGATTTCCATTCATTTCATATTAGGGACAAACTGGGGCTTGTCCCTACTTAGCAACAGTAGCTACTGTCATGAATATTAATGAGCGGAAGTGACATGTTGCTTGCGGTACGCCATTCGTTCCACAACCCAAAAACCTACGCTAAATCCTGAATAAATACTGCAGGTACAATTACAAATAGCAATTACACATACAAAAACAAATAAAATATAAATAGAAATCGGAATAATAATAATAATATAAAGAATCAGATTCAATTGTGGCCGTTGTGTTTTGCATGCTGTTCCTGAAAGCACTGTGTGACTGACGAGAAAGAGAGACATACGTTAGAGTGGGAAGCTTTTTCTTTCTCTTTTCATGCTCTGTTGTTGTTGGTGTAGGCTACGGCTGACAGAAGCTATGTTGTGCTGCACAAGTTCTGAAAACAATGATTAAAAACCTGACAAAGCCGGTTTTACATTAATAATAATATTAATCGTTCTTGAGATCGTAGACATACTCCGGCCATATTGTCGAGCCAGTTTACTGACGCGCATACCACACTTATATTTTTCTAAAATTTCCTTCTTAATTTCAATGGTAAGCATCACCTTTTTCCTATTTTCACCACCTGCAGTAAACGTTTTGGGACCCATGTTGATTTTTCTCACAAGAAAATCCGCCGTGCGTCCGTCTTGCGGGGAAAACAATAAAATTGCGACGTCGTAAAACGTCATATTTGCCTGTTATCATATGTCAAGACAAATGAGGAGTCAAACTTTATGTCGAAACGATCGCATGTCGAGGTACCACTGCATTTACTTTTGGACTAAAACTTTTCAATTTTTCAGACGAAAACATTTTGAGTAACTGCCGACTAAAACTAGATGAAATCACAGCGTGGTGCTGTGATGCTGCACGTAATGTAGCCAAAATTAAGTCACCGCTCGGCCAGTGATGGGGTCACTCCCTCCAGACCCAATGCCGAGCGAACTGGAGTATATAAAAAATGCATAAGTGAAAATTAAATCACGAAAGGGAACCGCATGGTACCCCATGACACACAGGCGCGCATCTACTCTCACTTTTGTGACTTTTTGGACTGTCAAATTGTCGCCACTTTCAGGAGAGTGAGACTCACGAAACGGCTGTCACGAGAGGCTGTGCCTGTCTTGGCCACTATCACTCTCACATGGTACGTTCAGGAACAGCATGCAACACAAAACCACCACATTAGAACCAGATTGTGTGTATCAAATGCAACTGCTTAGTGCAGCACAACAACAAATGGTTGGGGTTAATCATCTGTCATCTTGCCTTTGTTGATTTTGAATAGCATGCGGTGCGCACTGTACTTCCGTATCCAAGGATGCCCTGCATGTAGTGTCACAGCCTAAAGCATCACAGCATGCTAGACATAAAGTAGCGAAAGCGCACCTTGCTCTTGTTGCATTCACAAGCGAAGCAAGGTGCGCTTAAAGTAGACCGAGACCCACGATTTTTGAGCGGACTGGAGTTCGTTTGTTTGGTCCGAACTAGAATTCGGATGCACATTCACATTAACAAACCAAAGCAGACAATCTGAGGAAAAGAACTCTGGTTTAAAACGGACCAAACAGTGCTAGTTTGAAAGCGCCCTATGAGAGATTGTTGACTAACATTTGACAAAGATGAACACATTTTGAAATGACTAAAATATGACCAATACTAATAAGTATTTTTGTCTAAAAGACTAAGAAAAAAATTGAAAGAGTTGCCAAAATCAACACTGTTCATCAGTAAAACCACCCACATGCAAGGCACTGCACAGCATTGGAGTCACTACTCCCTCCCAGTTACTTTCTCTACTTACGTGTTATGCACTAGATTCTTTTTTATATATATATTTTGTTAACAACAAACTGAATTTGAAGTCAGCCAGGGAAAAGATGCGGACTACAAATTGTTCCGTTTATATCAACAGGGGGATTCTGTAGTCTGAATACTGTTAGAACCATTTATATAGTAGAGTATACCGGGGGCATAAGGACCAAGCATGCCGGCACATATGAGCACACACGCGCGCTGATCCAAAGCACTCGGGCAGCGCTGTTAAATTTCCCTCCGTCAATCTCTGCCAAGAAGCATGTCCAAGGTGGAGTGCAACAGCTGCCACTTCACTCTAATGGCCGGCAGAAGAAACTCATTTCTTACACCCTCTGCAACCCTCACATTTTTTCTTTCCCATTTCTTTTTCTCATTTCTTCCCCTTGTGTGCATTAAGCTTTGCAACCTGTCTTCCCTCCCTATATTCACGCTGCTGTGAAAGGCTGCCTGCACCCAACTGGGGATGGAAATGTGTTTCCTTGAATGAAATTGGACACAGGGACAAATGTGGAAGTGGCTGAGAAAAATGTACTTCCATCCCGGTAAACAGGCTTCTCAATAACTACATTCACAAGGGAGAGGGCAAACAACATCATAAGGGGCAGGCAATTGACTGGAATCCTGACGATTACTGAAGAGCAAAACGACTGAACTAGAGCTGAAACGATTACTCGAATAATTCAAGTAACTTGATTTTAAGAATTGATCGAGGAATTTTCTCGGCCTCAAGGAATTGTTTAAATTTGCCAGCTCTAAGCATGACGTTTTGCCCGGACTACTTTTAATGCGGCACAAGGGGCTGACGTCACGTGGGTACAGAAAAAAGAGAGAGGCGGGGCGGATACATTTGATTTCAACCACTCATGAATATAGAGGTAATTACGAAGAAGCTGACGAAAGCTAAGAGAAAGGCACCAAGAATATACAGAAATTGTCAAAAGTGTGGGAGCATTTCAAGCTGCAGACCAAGGCGAACGCTGTTTCATGACACATAACACTACCCCCGCCTGGCCCTGCCGACGCTTCCGCACCCATGGCTGGACCCCGTGACGTATGACTGCCTCCGAAAAACGGCCCGGGCATCACTGGCTACCCACCCGCTCCACCGAAGGCACCCAATTTACTCCTAGAGCGGAGGAGCAATACTCGGGACAAGGTAAAATTAATGTAACCCCCATAAAGTGTGCTGATACAAAACCTATTCATGTCATTTAGAGGCATTATGACATTTTGCCAGTTGGTGGCGAATATGTCTAATAGATAGTCAATGGTCACTTAATCAATGTACCGTATTTTTCGGACTATAAGTCGCAGTTTTTTTTTCATAGTTTGGCTGGGGGTGCGACTTATACTCAGGAGTGACTTATGTGTGAAATTATTAACACATTATGTTAATATTTTACATGTTATTTTGGTGTTTTGGAGTGACACTGATGGTTTGGTAAACTTGTTCGCATGTTCTTTATGCTATGGTTATTAGAGGCGTGCGAAATCTCCGATTCTTAGATTATTTGGGATTCGGCTGTGGAAGATTCGAGAATGATTCACAAACATCCAAATTCCGATTATTAAATTATACCAGGTAAAGCGGAAGTACAACACAGTCAGCGCAGTCTTTGGGACGCAATGAGGAACGGACCGAGAGTAAATATCATGTTCAGCTCATGCCGCTAGATTAAAAAAAAAAAAAACAATCATACCTGACTCGGGCCGACAGCGGCTACAAACAACGCCCAGTTGCTAGTTGCTACAAACATACGGCTACAGTAGATATCATATATTTGTAGAACTAGATGCAAACTGACAGATGACGGCGGAGTTAGAACATGAATTATTGAACAGAGATGCGAAATGACAGACTTGCCGGTGTTAGAAAACAGCCACCATCTTAAAGCAGTAGACTTTTCGAGAAGGCTCTGTTGTAGCGAACCTGTAGCTAAAATACTCCTAAATCGGCAAAATCTTGTCTTGAATCTATCTTTAAATGATGAAACAGTTTTAAAACTTTGACATGTCAAAAGTAGGCAGAAGGGAAATTATGGAATAACGGGAGCAATTTTAACAACTGTAACGGTTGATTCACAACATTAAATTAATTGAATGTAGTTTAAAGCTGCCAATACAAAATGGGGACTGGAGTATTTTATTTACTGTTATTTTTCTATATTTGTTTACTGTTTTATGTTAACTTGATACTAAAATAGAAGTTTGGTTTAGCCTGAGAGGATTTTTGAACAATATTGGAACTAATGTACAAAACATTATTTATAAAAAATAAATAAATAAATAAAAATTTAAAAATAAAAAAAGGAGCGGGGTGCATCAATAATCGTTTTATAATCGAATCGGAGCCTCTGAATCTTAATCATAATCGAATCGTTAGGTGCCCAAAGATTCCCAGCTCTAATGGTTATCTGAATAACTCTTAATAGCTATGGCCACGTTCGCGTTCTGCCTTCGGCAATGTGTGTTCAATTGTATTGACTTTTTTATATTGAAATGGATGCTTTTAGTTTGTAGCGCTTTCACGCCCAAGTGGGGGCGCACTCGCACTTGTTTACGTGAAGAAGAGCACTCACACGCCAGAAGAAGATGGACAGCTACGCAGCGTCTCTGAGCGAGTGGGCGAGATAGAGACACGGCTGCGAACCTACGTTCATTGTTTATGCTTGTAAAATATCTCTAGAATCAGAATCAGAATCAGAATAATTTATTGTCATTGTTCCAACACAGAAACAACGGTTGTTTGAACGATGTGCTAATGCTAGCGAACGCATGCTAACCGTTTGTGTCATTACTGTAATAGAACCAAATTATCATTTATTTCCATTGATGCGAACCTGTTTGGTGGCGAGGACGAAATTGATTCAGCAAATAATACGGACGTCCAGCATCGGCATTTGGGAGTTTAGCTCGCTCTATAGCCAGGGCCGAGCCGTAGCGTCCTGGTAATGACAGTATATTCGCATTTCATTGTTCATGCATCATGTAACATCATACTGTACACTTATTCAGCATGTTGTTCTCTATTGTATTTGTATATTAAATTGCCTTTCAAGATGACATATCTGGTCTATGTGTTTGGATTTTATCAGGTAAATTTCCCCCCAAAATGCGACTTATACTCCGGTGCGACTTATATATGTTTTTTTCCTCTTCGTTGGGCATTTTATGGCTGGTGCGACTTATACTCAGGTGCGACTTATAGTCCGAAAAATACGGTATTCATAACTGCCTTGAGACTTGTCCGGTGAGCATTGTGACTGAGCAGAGCCAGCTTACGGACAAAGACTTGTGCTTTTGCGTTGACGTGAGGAGCGATATCGTCGAGTGAAAACTTGTGAACTCCAATTGGACTAATGTAAGTGTCAGTGGGTTGGAAGTTTTGACACAACTAAGGGCGCTACATTAAGTTAACATAGCGCTACTAAATAAGATTAATGTTTCTGTACCTTGCTAACGTAACGTTAGCCCTGCGCAGGGCTAGGTTACTATTAATCATGACTACTGTCGATGCGTGGCTAACGTGTTTTCCATACAGGCTTTATTTAATCTGTAAAAACTCGGCGCTGTAGAGTGATGAGGGTGTAAAATAAAAACAATAAAATAAAATAAAGCTAACTATCAATTTTAGCTCAGTCGTCATTGATGGATAAAATACCAAAATAGCACTGGTGTCTATGTGCTCCGGTACAGCAGGTATCATACTTTTTTTTTTAACACTGCAAAAACTCAAAATGCTATCAGGACAGCTTACCACAAATTCAATTGAAACACGAAGGAAAAATACCTAATTTTTAAGTGATGTGTGTTATCAAGCGTAATGACATTTTTAGGTAAGAAATAAGATTTTTTTTTAAAAATCTTGTTTTTTTAAGTGGAAGCAGTGAATTTGTTGTTTTTTTTTTTTAGTCACATCTGAGATACAATTGTTGTCTCTTTTTAACAATGTACATCTAAAATTAAGACATTGATTGTCTAATAATGGTACATTATTAGGCGAAATGTCTTGTTTTCTCATGTACTGGTCCTTCTAAAACAAATTAGCATATTGTGATGAAGTTCATTATTTTCTGTAATGTACTGATGAACATTAGACTTTAATATATTTTAGATTTATTACACACAACGGAAGTAGTTCAAGCCTTTTATTCTTTTAGTATTGATGATTTTGGCAAAAAAGTCAAGAAAAAACAAAAATTGCTATCTCAAAAAATGTGCATATTTCATCCGACCAATACAAAAAAGTGTTTTTTAATACAAAAAAAGTCAACCCTCAATTAATTATATCAGCTGTGCACTCAATACTTGGTCGGGAATCCTTTTGCAGAAATGACTGCTTCAATGCGGCGTGGCATGGAAGCAATCAGCCTGTGGCACTGCTGAGGTGTTATGGAGTCCCAGGATGCTTCGATAGCGGCCTTAAGCTCATCCACAGTGTTGGGTCTGGTGTCTCTCAACTTCTTCACAATATCCCACCGATTCTCTACGGGGTTCAGGTCAGGAGAGTTGGCAGACCAATTTAGCACAGTAATGCCATGGTCAGTAAACCATTTACCAGTGGTTTTGGCACTGTGAGCAGGTGCCAGGTCGTGCTGAAAAATGAAATCTTCATCTCCATAAAGCTTTTTAGCAGATGGAAGCATGAAGTGCTCTAAAATCTCCTGATAGCTAGCTGCATTGACCTGGCACCCCAGACCATCACTGACTGTGGGTACTTGACACTGGACTTCAGGCATTTCGGCATGTCTTTCTCCCCAGTCTTCCTCCAAATTCTGGCACCTTGATTTCCGAATGACATGCAAAATTTGTACTTTGGACCACTGAGCAACAGTCCAGTGCTGCTTCTCTATAGCCCAGGTCAGGCGCTTCTGCCGCTGTTTCAGGTTCAAAAGTGGCTTGACCTGGGGAATGCGGCACCTGTAGCCCATTTCCAGCACACGCCTGTGCAAAGTGGCTCTAGATGTTTCTACTCCAGACCCAGTCCATTGTTTCTGCAGTTCCCCCAAGGTCTGGAATCGGCCCTTCTTTACAATCTTTCTCAGGGCGCGGTCCCCTCTTCTGATTTTGCAGCGTTTCCTGCCACACTTTTTCCTTCCCACAGACTTGCCACTGAGGTGCCTTGATACAGCACTCTGGGAACAGCCTATTTGCTCAGAAATGTCTTTCTGTGTGTTAGCCTCTTGCTTGAGGGTGTCAATGATGGCCTTATGGACAGCAGTCAGGTCGGCAGTCTTGCCCATGATTGCGGTTTTGAGTAATGAAGCAGGCTGGGAGTTTTTAAAAGCCTCAGGAATCTTTCGCAGGGGTTTTGAGTTAATTCGTTGATTCAGATGATTAGGTTAGTAGTTTCTTTAGAGTACCTTTTCATGATATGCTAATATTTTGAGATAGGGATTTTTGTTTTTTCTGGACTTTTTTTGCCAAAACCATCAATATTAAAACAACAAAAGGCTTGAACTACTTCAGTTGTGTGTAATGAATCTAAAATATATGAAAGTCTAATGTTTATCAGTACATTACAGAAACTAATGAATTTTATCACAATATGCAAATTTTTTGAGAAAGACCAGAATATTTATAATTGCTTTACACTATATTGTTTGTTTTATCCGATTACTCTATTAATCAATGGGATTTTCAGTAGGATACTCAATTACTAAAATATTTGATAGCTGCAGCCTGAGACTGAACTCTGTGACATTACACCTGAAATGTTAAATATCATTCGTATTCCTAACTGTGTTAACTTTACTGAAAAGAAAAGCTATACAATTCAGGTGGCAAAAATGTGAATATATATTTTTTTTTAATAACTAGCAGGCCAATTACGTGTGCCACTCGAGCGGCTGCTGCCGCTGCTGCAATCGGATTAACTATAGAGTTAGGAGTCAAAGCTTAGGTTTTAGCCACATCCAATTACACTGCAATTGTGCAGAAACAGGGTTGGAATCCCCTAGTCCCTCAATGATATGCAGCTAAATTGAATTGGCTTCATTTGTGCAAGCAGCCACCATTTGAAACAAATAAAACCCTCAGCTGCCATAAAAGTGTTTTAACTTGAAAGTGTATGAAAATGAACAAAATATCAACCGAAAGAAACATTGGGGCTGATGCATGGGGGTTTATAATGGTTTAGGGTGTATTTAAACAAAAAGGGTGGAAATTTTCTTTTAAATGGAATGTACGAATGCCAATGTTCACAGATAATATGCATAACCCTTTATCGGGCACCCGTTTAACTCATTGGCTGCTACTGACGGCGCTACATGTCCAATTTATTCATCATTTGCTGCCGTCCTTCCAGTCAAAAAGTCAACTGAAAGATGAGCATCCACCACTGATCTCAGTTTAAATGAAATGGACATGTAAAGGTCTGTGCTGAGTCATCATCGCACATTATGTAACTTGTAGCGTTTGCATTGCGTTCGTGTTAGCATTAGAATTGGCATTAGCATGGTGAGTGTCGTCTTAAACTCTTGGAGAACTTTTTACATACAGTTTGCTGCGTCCAGGTGAGTTTGGTTAATTGAAAATTATGTGCCGTTTTCCTGTTGTTATTCATGGACTAAAACTTTTGAAGTTTAAAGACGAAAACATTTTGAGTAGACTAGACGAAGATGAAGACATTTTGAAATGACTAAAATATGGCTAATATTAATAATTATTTTGTCCGAATGACTAAGACAAAAATTGGCTCATTTGCTCCCAAAAACGTATAAATATGTTCTATTTTAAATTGTTTCAGTGTCCCAAAAACGTATTTATACATCTTTTACGTTCTTTGTTTTTTTTTTTTGTTTTTTTGACAAGAGGCATCTCTAGGTTCTGTTGCACCGAAACTGCAATGCACAATGCTCAAAACTCATTCTAAAGCAATAAAACTGGCCACTGGAGGGCAGTGGCGCATTTTGTAAGAACTCATCTCAGGCCAAGAAAGGAAGTGAAGAAAAATAGTCAGGAAACGGAAGCTGGAGGGATCTTGTGAAGACGCGTGAGCATTTGAGAAAAATGTGGAGAACGATTTGGGAAAAAAAGGCAAACGACACTGGAGGAGTGTTCTGAAAAGAAAACGAAACCATCGTATAGGAAGGATTAAAAAAAATCTTGATTAGACAGACCGTGACGGCCACAACAGCATCAGGGTTCACACGTGTTCTGCGGAGCTCACGTTGCGTTACTCCCGCCCAAGGTTGAAACCAACGATGGAAATGATGAAAAAAGTCCGACCGATCTTGATCCGGACTCATCAGATAACTAGGAGTCGCCTCATTCAACCGGGAGCAGCCAAGAGCCTTAACCGTTGTTATGTGCGCAAATAGTTCAACAGTTCAATAGTTTAGTTATGTGTAAATAAATTGTTACTTTGCGATCAAAAGCTCTATTTGTCTTGTTATTTATGTTATTTTGTAAAAGGAAAACATTATACAGATGTTTGGAATGTAACTAAAGCAAAAAAAATAGCTGTGTTAAAGTCAAAGCTATGTTTGAAACGTATGCTTTCACAAAAAGCTCAATTTCTCTGTTTTTTTCATCAGAAATTGGAAAATTGCTCAAACTAAGCTATTTTTAGGGCCCGAGCACTAGGCGTGCGAAGGCCCTATTGTAATGCAAAGGATTATTATTATTATTATTATTATTATTATTATTCTTTTTTCAGGGCAAATGAAAATGGCCAATTTGGAGGCCTGAACATGCACGAAAAGTCACCAAAATTTGCACGTACGTGCAGATTCGCGTAAATTTCGATAATCTTGCGTCGTTTTGAAAAAATGTCAAAAAATGGCTCAGTGGCGCCCCCTTGACCCTTAAAATTTTCAAAAAGGCCTCTCCTCTCAGGTTTTTAACGTAGAGCAATGAAATTTGGGGAGTAGATACCTTATGCCTAACTGTTCAAAAAAGCCTCTTGCACCCATATTCCAAATCCAACAGGAAATCGGGTATTTTGGATCGAATGTGAATTTTTTTCGGTTCACAGTTGGAGTTTACGTTTGGAGGCTTGAACATGCATGAAAACACACCAAAATTTGCACATACATTCAACTTTACGTAAATTTTGATAATCTATAAAAAAATTTAACAAAAAGGCTCAGTGGCGCCCCCTTGAAATTTTCAAAAAGGCCTGTCCTATTAGGTTTTTTCAACGTAGAATGATGAAATTTGGTGAGTCGATACATTGTGTAAAACTGCTCCAAAAAGTCTCTTGCACCTATATTCCAAATCCAACAGGAAGTCGGAAATTTTGGATCAAATGCGAAATTTTATCGATTTACATTTGAGACCTTGTCGCTGAAGAAAATAGTTGGATCGTCTTCAAAATTGGTCAGACTATTCAGGAGACATATGAGATCTTAAGTTTTCAAAATGGTGAGTTTTCATCCAAGGGTCTGGCCTGGGCGTAGTCCCAAAGTTGGCCATTTTTAGGCAAAATACCAAATTCAGAAAATGATTAAAAACTCCGTGATACAACGTTCAATCTTTTTCATTTCTAGCATGTATATGAGATATCCCAGCCTGAACACGACTGCATTGAAATATTACTCATTAGGCCTGGCGCCCCCTCGTGGGAACAGGAAATGGCATTCTTTACGAGAGAGGATCCTCCTCCAAGGGAAAAAAATCTATTGACCTCAAACCTGTTTCAGGGGAGCCTCAAGACATGTGTTCAGGTGCCTGATGAAAAATATTGAGGTTTCGTTGAAGCGGAGAGGTCCAAACTGGAAGTGAAAATGACCGTCAACAATTTGTCTCGCCAAAAACTTTGAACAGTCATAACTCGGCAGATATGCAACATATCTGCGCCAAACTTTCCGTGTTTGTTGAGAGTCATACCCTGAAGGTTCTTGTAGGGGTCATTTGCATCAACTCTACAGTGCCAACTAGTGGCGACAGAAAGAAGTTTTAAAAAAGGCCTTTCCTATTGGGTTTTTTCAACATAGAGCGAGGAAATTTGGGGAGTAGATACCTTATGCAAAACTGCTCCAAAAAGTCTCTTGCACCCGTATTCCAAATCCAACAGGAAATCGGGTATTTTGGATCAAATGTGAAATTTTTATCGGTTCACAGTAGGAGTTTACATTTGGAGGCTTGAACATGCACGAAAACTCACAAAAATTTCGACATACATGCGGCTTTGCATAACGTTCAATAATCTTGCAACGTTACGAAAACATGTAACAAAATGGCTCACTGGCGCCCCCTTGAAATTTTCAAAAAGGCCTCTCCATTTAGGTTTTTCTAACATAGAGTGATGAAATTTGGAGAGTCAAAACTTTGTGCAAAACTGCTCCAAAAAGTCTCTTGCACACACATTCCAAATCCTACAGGAAATCGGGTATTTTGGATTGAATGTGAACTTTTTATCGATTTACAGTGTGCACATTTTACACCTTGGCACCTAGGGAATTAGTTTGATCATTCTCAAAATTGGTGAGACTGTTCATGAGGCATTTGAAATCTTAAGTTATAAAAATGGTGTGTTTTCATTCACGGGCCTGACCTGGGCGGGGCGCCAAATTCTTCCATTTTTTCGCCAAAACACCGAATTCGGAAAATGACTGATAACTCCCTCATACAACGTTCAATCTATTTTAAATCTGGCATGTGTGTGAGGTATACCAGCCTGAGCAGGACTGGATTGAAAATTTACCATTTGTGCCTGGCGCCTCCTAGTGGGAACAGGAAATGCCCTTTTTTACGGGACACACTCCTCCTCTAAAGGGAAAAAATCAATCTACCTCAAACCTGCATAAGGGAAACCTTAACACCTGTGTTCAGGTGCCTGATGAAAAATATTGAAGTTTCGTTGAAGCGGAGGGGTCCAAACAGGAAAGTGAAAATGACTGTCAACAATTTTTCTCTCCAAAAACTTTGAACAGTCATAACTCGGCAGATATACAAGATATCTGCGCCAAACTTCCCGTGCTTGTTGAGAGTCATACCCTGAAGGGCCTTGTAGGTGTCATTTGCATCAACCCTACAGCGCCAACTAGTGGCGATAGAAAGTCACTCGTTTTTCCAAAACATGTCCAGTTCTTTTCATGTTGGTCATTGTAGTTTCAAGACCTATTAAAATACTTTTTTACGGCCCATGTCCACGTGTCTCTGTCTGTTGCCGTGACGACCCTTTGTTCGCCATTTAAAGGAAATATTTTTTTTCAGAAACTCAGGGAGCTTATAGAGCCACAATAGTTGGCACACTTGGTCGAATTGGCCCAGTTAGAAGATTAATTTTGGTTTTGAATAAGGGCTTGGCTGCACAGCTCAGTAGTGGCTCCTTTTTTGTAGTACTCTTTCCAATAGGGGTTTTTATCTCTTGGGTGTGGGAATGTAAATAGGCGACTTTCGAGCATGTTAGGTTCTAATGAGATGATTAGAGAGGAGGATCTGCCACCACCCTGACCTGCACACAGTCCGAGTTGCGTGACGTCCGAGTTGCGCTAGATTGCGAGGGCCCGTTCAGTCCTGCTTGCAGGCCTAGTCTAATGCTGGTTTCTAAAGAATGGATAAAGATATTAACTAACTTTTTTTCTTCTGAAAGAAGAGAGTCTAATCTTTCTTTTGGTGAGTTCCATGTTTATATAGCAATAGAACAGAACTTTCTGTGGGCCCTGCAAAATCAGTCAAAATCCAGTAAAACGGCCGGGAGCGAAGGGCCTTGCTCCGGTGATAATGGCTGGGAGTGAATGAGTTAAAAGGGCTGCCAAAAACAACACTGCTAGTCAGTAGTAAAGCAGTAAGTACCATATATAAATTTGTAAGAAAAACATTAATTTTTGTGGATTTTTTTTGTTTTATAATTAACTCTTTGGGTGCCATTGACGGCGACAGTCTATTTAAACTGTGTAGGGTCACTTGCAGTTTATATGAATCATCAATAGCACGGAAACATAATTCACTGCAGTGTATTTTTCGTCAACGATGAGGATAACCAAAGTATTTCGTCAACGAACACTATTTTTCATGACGACGACAAGCTAAAAACGAGTTTTGGGAGACTAAAACACGAGATGTATGCCAGTTTTCATCTGACGAGACGAGAACGCAACAAAATAGCGCAATAGTTTTCGTCACATGTTCACAAAGTGTGACATTTTATGTGTAGTTAGCCTGCATCGTAGCAGTGTCTGTATCACTCCCGAAAATTAAAAGGGCTGCCAAAAACATCGATGATTCAAGGACAACCAGGGGTTAATTTATGCTAGATCCTGCCGGAACAAGATCCGGGCACCTCTTGATTTTGGCCTCCCTGTGTTCCGGGAGTTATTTGGGTAGATAACAATAGAAGTAATGAACAAAAGAAAACAATAAACAAAATAACAGCGGACTGCCGCCACATTCGACCGCTAAAGTTTGCTTCTCGCCCATCCCCACCTCGCTTCCTACTACCTCACAGCTCTCCAGTCCCAGCATCTCTTAAAGGGACCGTGCTTAGTTACGGACATTACAGTGTAAAATAAAATAATAATCTGGATAAATTCATTTACAGAACAAATCCAAAAGAATTGCATGTTGTTGATAAAAATTTTACGTCGTTTGAAAGAGTCAGAGATTTGTTGATGCAATGAAAAAAGCTGGACCAACAAATCACGCCAATGGCATTAAAAAAATTAAAAAAAAAAAAAAAATTGGGGGAGCAAGCAGCCAGGATCAAACGGTATTTCAACATGCCAAAAAGACAGTTGCATTTACTGTCTTTTTTCAAAAAGAAGGAAGATAGTTCAAAACAAGTCAGAAAAGCAACAATCGGCGATGAGGGCAGCTGCAGCGATCATGCTAACGGAGGAGGCATGCTAACAGCAGGAGGCTAGCACAGCAGCAGCTAGCAGGTTCATGGACAGCCAGCCAAGCCGGGGCAGTAGGGAGCTACTGGTCATGTTCAGCACCACCCGGAGTGCGGGCCAGCTACAGCGGCAGCATTCTGCTAGGTGGACCACCAACAGCCGGAGCAACAGGCCGCTTGGGCTGGCTGCACAATTTGTAAGGCGGTGGGAATTTTGGGGCCAGAGAAGACCGGGTAGGGGGGTGAAACTTTGTTATTTATTGTAATCTCTGTTTTTTTTTTAAAGTTTGACAAGTTAAGACTGTACGTTATTGTAAGTCCCACCTGTGGTTATGTGGGCAATTGCCCGCACTGTGCAGAGTATAGCCTAAATCAGAGGTCACGGAACCGCGGACCTCGGTCCGGTTCCAGACCCCCAAGCCGTCTGGACCGGATCTCAAGCTGTCCGGACTAATAACCGTTGCAACAACAAAAATCATTTTTTTCTGCGGGTTTGCAGAACGGAGGTGGGCAACAAACAAAAATCTTAGCGGTGACGTGCATGAGCCAGCCAATGGGAGTGAAGCATTTGAAAGTTATTTTTAGAACAGCATGTGTCACACTCACTTTCCAGACTCCGCGGAGTGACAGCCAAAAACTGAGCTGAATGAAGTTGGAGGAAGAGGCGAAAAGGTACGGCAAATGGCGTGCTCAAAACTACGCAAGATTGATGCAGAAAACAGAGTGTTTAAGGAGGAGTAGACCAACACATTTTTGTTCATTTTACCTGACGGCCAAAATCTGCTACATCGGCGAAACGTCCTACATTAGTCGAATTTGACACCCAAAGTACTACCGTGCGCGCTAAACTTGTTTTGTTTGGATGCATACAGGCAGAACGTACTAAAAAATGCCTTAAGAAAATACTTAAATGCAGTTATACCAAATAAGGACGGTTTAAATACGCTACGTGACTAATGTGGTCAACTGCCTCAAAGCTAACACAAAAAACAACAATGGTTAAAAAGTATGAGAGGGTAATACATGCAAAAAGTATTCTTCAGGCAATGAAAAGGTTCTAAAAAACTAAATAAAACAAAAATAGTGAGTACTCGCCGCTTCTAACCGATGTGCGCATGCGTGCGGATGCTTGTGCAAGCGCGCTGAGCGTTGTGTAGACGTTTCGCCGCGTAGTAAGGAATGGCCGAACAACGGAAGCGCTTGTAAAAAGCAGCCATTTGAAAAGGCACTATGAAACGAAGCACGCTGCTTTTTCACAAAGTTTCCCTATGAACTCTGCCATCTGTTCTCAAAAAATAGCGGAATTAAGGGCTCAATATGATCTTTTTATTATTTATTACTAAAGATACACGATAATATCGGCTACCGATAATTATCGGCCGATAATGGCAATTATGACGTCACACAGATAATACAGATAATAAAAAAATCAACCGATAATGCAATCCGATAATTATATACTTGATTTAGCCTCCAAATGTGCGCAACCAAGCAGTTTTCTCCACTTCTTCACTGCCGCCTGCTCAACCCCTCCCCTCTCTGAAGCCCCTGTGGGAGGAGGGGTTTAGGAGTACGGCGTCAAAGAGGAGGCGGTGTTACACATCAGTGTTGAGGCGCTCTCACTAGCGTGCGTTGCTTTTCCAGTGTGTGAAATGAAATAAACGACGCTCTCGCCATCTACAAAACAGTTCCTCAAGGCCTAACGAAAGCGTCCTCATTGAACACCATTAGCACTAACCCAGCAGCCATTTAAAACTGCATCACAATGATTTTTGGAACGAATATGAAGCTGCTGCTAGCACGAATGCTAAAGCTATTGTTAGCAAATAAACTATAAAGGAAGCTACGGGGCTTGTGACAATACAGAGACGCTGCGGTCCTCCCGGAGTCGGGGTGTTTGGGAATGCAGCCCAAAGCGAGTGGTAAACTCCCATCTATGGCTAAACACCTCACGAGATCAATAGTTGACAAGTAGCTCTCTTCCGACGGGGCCCGCCGGTCCGGCAGGCCGCCGCCGCCGCCTTGCCCTAGGCGGGTAGAGCATGAGAGCAGAGCCATGCACCGAATGCGCCGCAGCGAGCGAGCGGGCCGGGGCGGGCGGATATCCGGTACGAACTTAGCTGCCGCCGCCACTCCGCTTCGAGACAGAGGCCTGGCGCGGGTGCTAATTTGGCAGCCGGGCGGACTGAAGGGCACAGGTGGGAGGAAATTCCCGAAATGACCTGATAGACCCTACCCACGTGACGTCACAACTCCGCTCTCCTGAATGGTACCGCCCAATTGTCCGTCAAAACATAGTGTTAACCTGTTACGGCTACGTACATTCCTCCTATTTACGGCGTGTTTTTCTGCTCCTTAACATTAATAATCAAAATGGTGAAGGCGTGTGTGGCTGTTGGTTGCACTAACAGAGAAGATGGAAGGAGAGACTTGAAGTTTTACCGTATTCCGAGGGATCCAAAGAGGAGAGCGAAATGGACGGCTGCAATTCGACGTGAAAACTGGGCACCAAAAAAATCACCACAGACTATGTAGTAGTCATTTTATATCCAGTAAGATGCATTTAAGATATACTTAGAGGGTTTTGGGCTGACAAATAACCACAATTAAGATCATTGCTAGGCTAATCGCCGACAACATACACGTATGAATGTAGTGAGAGTGCTATCGCTAAACCATATAAACATTAAAAGCCTTAACTCCATTGACAAACGACATGAAATACATTAGACTTGACAGTGGATGTTAGCAATAACAAAAGATTTTGAATTGAAAATTTCGTAACACAGCTTTCCAAGCACAAGATAGATTCCTGCCGAATTTTCGTGGACGAGGACCTGTTTCACCCAACCAGCAACGAAGTATTTATAAGCCTCCAAGCTCTTGAAGTTTTTCAAATTTTCGTGAGAATAGGCTGATTTTGTGTGGACAAGATAATTGTAAATATCAGCGTAGCAGATGTCAGGCAGACAGGGCGAAGACAGTGGGTCGAAAAACATCGATTTGGGCATCAAATATGGATCTGGCGACTGTATAGAACGAAGCTTTTCCACATAACGCCTTTTATGCACCACATCCAGTGAGTTTACGGCATCAGAAAGCACCGGGTCTTCCATGAAATGCATTTTAAATTCCTCGATGAATTGAAACCAATGCTAATACAGAGACAAAATGACGGACAAGTGGGCGGAACCATACAGCGAGCACGTGGTTTTGTGACGTCGGTGGGTAGGGTCTATAGCCAAACCCCGTATGAAAAAATAATGCAGTTTATACGACCACGATTCTTCGTGAAAGACATGCCGATCACATCAGTTTTACCACGGACATTTACACAGGTGATGTCAACAAACCATGTTTATTATGACGGCACAGTGGTTAGTTGATAATTGTAACATGCACCAAACGACACAAAGAAGTCATCCAGTCAGTAATGCATTCAGTACGCTTTAAATTTATGACGTCTTAATCAGATCATTCTTCTTAAATCTAGTCAAATAATTTTCCCCATCTTGTTTGAGTGTTGAAGACTAGTTGAATGCGCCAGATTATTCCACTTACTTGAACTAAATATTGCAATTTGTTCTTATTAAGCCCAAACATAAAAAAAATAGGGTCATTCTTCACCTAAATCAAGAAAAAATTGCTTTCAAATAATGTTTTGAACCATACATATTCTTGAATAAAGAACATTTCTGACAAGGTTTTTTTTTTTTTTTTTTTTAGGATTATGTATAATAATTTATTGCTTAAAATAAGGCTGTTAATCTTATTTTCAGCTGGCCATTTTTCTTCAAGAAATCTGAGTGAAATATACTTGAAGTGCTGGCAGTTAATTTAACTTATTTCCAATAGATTTACACTGAAAACAAGGGACTTTAACTAGTCTTAAGGAGCTGTGTTTTTGCTGTGTAGTAATGTTATACTTTAGGAATAGCATACTTTTAAAGCCATTTTTGTGCAACTTATGTATTTACTCTGTAAGTAATTGTTGCCAAAAGTTTACCATTACACAATGTCAGACAATCTGTCTTTATTTAGATGTTGGAATTTACTACTATTACTACTACTTGTTCACATTTGATGTTGAAAAAAAAGAGCAATATTATTTTTGCACAGCAATATTTTCTCTTGTGTATACTTTAAAATTTTACATAAATCTTTAATAAAATTATCGGCTTGACATTATCGGTTATCGGTTGGAACGAGGAGGAAATTATCGGTTATCGGTATCGGCTGAAAAATGCATTATCGTGCATCACTATTTATTACTAATTAATTATCATTAAATATTATTTATTACTTACTATAATTTTTTAATATTTTATTTACATTTTTGAATGTTGTAATTATCAGCATGGCCACGTAAAGATACATTTGTATTTTTTCGAAAAAAAGAAGCATTAAAAATATTTCCGGACCCAAGATTGTTGTAATTTTTTAATTACGGACCCAGAGGATTTTTAATTCATGATCCCTGGCCTAAATAATTGTAAATTGTTTTCATAACATTTATACCATGGATATTATCTGAAATTGAGGCTTGTAAGTCCCACAGCACGGCAAGTGGGCATTTGAGTGTTGTTTTCAGCACCATTTTCTGCTTATGTTCCAGGACCTGTGCCTGTCTCGTCATCCATGCGCTGTCATATGTACTCTGCATTCCAGCACCTTATGATTTACAAATTAAGCACTGCTGACAACCCTCCCAGTTCTAATGAACTGGACATTTATCACCATCGGTCATAGCCATTGAGTTAAACTGCATTCGAGGAAAACCAGCTGGGTAATAGTGTGGTGCTTTAAGATAAAACTGTACTTCAAATCAAAAGGAGTAAGTGGCGCCAAAAAAAACATTTGTTTCCGGGCACGGCCTGTGAGGCTCTACTGTAAGGTCATGGTAGTTGCTCCAGCAGTGATGTGTCCATTATTGATCCCCCTCCCTGGAGCTGCCTGTGTGCTTTAATGTGCAGGCCAAGCTATTATCCCTAGGCCTTATTGACAGTATTGACAAACACACTGAGAGAGGAAGGACAAACGGAAGCACGTCATCGTGGCAAATGTTGACGCCGGCCAGGCAAACACCACGGGGGCTTCAAAACCGACGTCTGGCCCATTCGCCTAACTCATTTATTCACAGTGCAGCCTCCCCAGTTTTTTTGTATGTAAAGAGAACTTCTACACATGCCAGAATTTAAGGGCTGCAATTTTCTTGTGAACTGATTTGCCCGACTTGATGGAAGCAAAGCGCTTCCAAAGCACAACAAATTATTGATCGTGAGTAAATGTCACCTTCAAAATTCATTGTATGAACACACAAAAGGGCCTGCGACAACACACAAAGCTAAAAGGATTTGGCTCCAACTAATGAAACCAAAGCATGAAAAAAAACAAGAAAAACATTGCAAGCTGTTTACTGAGGATTGAACATAATGAAGGAATTGTAGAAAAAATAATCATTGTGTGGTGTAATCAAACTCGTTATTTTGTCATGTCCTGAAAAGAAAAATATTTTACTCCAAGGATAACAGAATACATTACATGTTGCTGTTCTGCTCTGCAACATTATTGAATACTAATGAATACATTCGTAGAAGACTTAAGTTGTTCTCAGGTGAGTGTGAAAGCTTCTAATTCAATATGTGCCCTGTGATTGGCTGCCAACCAATTCAGGATGTGCACCACCACTTGAATTATGTTATTCCGTACCTTACTACCGATGAAAGCCCCCAAACTATGCGGAACTGATGACTGACAACATGTTTTGTCATATTATTGTGACCATGTTTAGAGGGTAAAATCCAGAGTAAAGCTGGCCTGCTGCTCACCCGTCTCCACGTCAGTAACCACGGCTGTGTTGTCAAATGAGCCAGAGAGGATCTGGCGCCCGCAGGGGCTCCAACAGGCGTCTCGGACAGCTCCTGAGTGGCAGGTGTAAACCCTCAGGCAACGTCCACTCTCGGCTCCATCCCATACCTGAAAGGAACCACAAACACACCACATAATTGAAACAATTTTGGACACAAGCAGAAGCAATAGTAGTAATAATACTACTTAATTCATATGACACCTCTAAAAACACATTCGAAAACTGATACTCAGCCAATAGGAAAACCCAACAGAAATTCACCACTACTATCTAGCGTCCACATCTAAGAATGTCCCGATCCGATCACGTTATCGGAAACTGGGCCGATCACGCCATTTTTCAGAGGATCGGAATCAGGGTTTTAATCAAAAATATATACTCCTGTTTTTCTTCTTCATACAGTACAGCGCCACAGCCTCTCACCCTTCCCTCCAGCTAAGCAGTGAGGCCAAACTGTCCAACTTGCGTTTGGTACTTAAAGTTAACGATGATTGACAGGTTTGAGCTTTGATCTTGCTAGAGAAGCTTGGTAGCTACGATCAAGGACACAAATCTGTCAATCATCGTTAAACTTGCATAAGTGTGCTGTGGCAACTCATTGTAGCGTGAGTGAACTCACTCAATGAAGCATTTAATAAAGACTAGTATTTTTCTACATTATTCTTGTTTAAAAATCATTCGCATTATGAAGGTGTCACGGCGACACAGTAACATGTTTGGAACTTTTGTTAAAAAAAAAAAAAAAAAAAACGTTTTTCTCGGTATTGGATCGGGACTCAGGGTCAGCAGATTCACAAAATCAGGTGAAAAAATATGCTATAAATTTAAATAACGACCGTGTTTGTATCACTTAAAACTCTGACAGGAAAACTACTGTAGAGTCTGAAAATTATAATGTGCAACGGTGTTAGTTATACCAAAGGGAAAAGGTATTTTTGCTACATGAAGACAAAAGAGATCTTGAGTAAGTGATAAGAAGACTTCAGTATGCTGACAATTGACAAACCACGTCACAAACTCTGCATTTGATAAATGATGGACATAACGTTCTAAGATGGCATCGTGCGCCCAGTCATCAGTCGGGCACATCGATCAGGACTAATCTTGGCCCATTCTTCTCTTTAAAACTGTTGTAGTTCAGTCAGATTCCTGGGATGTCTGGCATGAATCACTGTCTATAGGTTCATCCCACAGCATCTCAATGGGGTTCAAGTCTGGATTTTGACCTGGCCACTCCAGAATGTGTATTTTGTTCTTCTGAAACCGTTCTGAAGTTGATTTACTTCCGTGTTGTGGATCATTGTCTTGTTGCAGCATCCATCCTCTTTTTAACTTCAACTGTCTGACAGACGGCCTCAGGTTTTCCTGCAAAACATCCTGATAAACTTTTGAATTCATTCTTCCAATAATGATTGCAAGTCGTCCAGGCCCTGAGGTAGCCAAACAGCCCCAAATTATGATGCTCCCTCCACTATGCTTCACGATGGTGATAAGGTGTTGATGTTAGTGAGCTTTTTTTTCCTCCACACATGAAGTTGTGTGTTACTCCCAAACATTTTTTGCGAACATTACACAAGCAACAATGTTTTTTTAGACAGCAGTGGCTTCCTCTGTGGAGTCCTCCCATGAACACCATTCTTGGCCAGAGTTTTACATGTAGTTGATGTGTGCATAGAGATATTGGACTGTGCCAGTTATTTCTGTAAGTTCTAGGGTTCTTTTTTACCTCTCTGAGTATTCTGCTCTTAACTCTTGGCGTCATCTTTGGTGGACGACCACTCCTTGGGAGAGAAGCAACAGTGCCATTTGCAGACAACTTCTCTGACTGTTGATTGATGAACATCCAGACTTTTAGAGATGGTTTTGTATCCTTCCCCATCTTTAAACAACTCAACAATCCTTGATCGCAGGTCTTCATACAGCTCTTTTGACCGAGCCATGATGCACATCAGACAATGCTTCTCATCAAGACAATTCTTACCAGGTGTGCGTTTTATAGTGGGCAGGGCAGCTTTAAACCACTCATCAGTGATTTGGCACACACCTGACATAAGTTGTTTGGTAAAAATTGGTTTCAAGTGCCCTTTCATTCTCCTTACTCATTTTTCCTCCTTCTGTCATTGTTTGCATGCTATCCTCATTAAAATATGAAAACCTATAAATGTTTGGGTGGTTTTAGTTAAAGCAGACACTGTTTTTACATCTGTGTGATTTTGACAAAGATCAAATCACGTTTGATTGTGATTTTATGGAGAAATGTGAGAACTTCCAAAAGGTTCAGATATTTTTGAATACCACTGTATTTACTGTATATAAATAATACATGTATATTTGTCCATCTGATTCAAAGATTAGGATTTACTTCACAACAGAAACTGTACTTCATATCAACTACTTGATACTACACCATCTGTTGAAAGAATGAGTCCTAAGTGTGACATTTGTATTAAAAAAAATAAAACTAAAAAAGCTGTTAAAACTGTGCTAAAGGGCTAATGAGATGAGATTATGCAGATTCATTTCTCAATTGACTAATTACTCTGAATTAAGTACAAAATACATATTGGGTTGCAACTAAAATACTGCCTTGTTGGAAAATGACATTTTTATCATAGAAGCTGCTAAAATGCATTATGACTCGGCTTATGAGTTTATTTGTATCCATTTATTGCACATAAAAGCACTTCTCTGTATTAAATCTGCAACGCAAGTTACGGTCCACTCCATAAATATGAAGATACAAACAAAATTCTGATGTTTTTTGGCTCGAAACACTGTTTTTGTGCTAATAAACTATTCTAGTTAAACAAGGTTATTTTAACCTAATAATCATTTTAAGTGTGTGCTTGTATGTTCAGCTATACTAGTATCTACCATCTGAATGGCATAAAAAGTGCCTACAGTTTGCAAATAAAGTGTAGTGGGCAAAAAAAACTCCTGAAAGGAAATGGTGATTTATGACAGTAGTGCTGATCCTTTGTGTTTCTTAATTGCAGTGGCGTGTTCGCACTGTGGCTCGAACACTTTTTGTCAAAAGGAGCTACGCCAATTCTGTGACAAGTGTTTCATCAGACTTACTACTGCTTATAGAGGCTGATTTTCAGCCTGACGGGTCACAGCTCAGCCTGACATCAAGTGGGTGGTCTTGTCAGGTGCCCGCTTAAATGAGGTACAACTCTTAACGATGGGAGGCATTTTTCGGGATGCTCCACAGTGAAAGCTCTGAGGGCCACTTCAGACATTTCTTGGCTTCTGTGTTTCATTATTAAACGCGCTCTTCACACAGCATTAGAAAGACAGTATCACTGTCGTAAACTAAAGAGAATGGGATGCACTCGCTCAGTTGAGCTTACCAGGGATGGTTCCAAAAAATTTTTTGCCCCATGTACTTGTTAGATTTATCATTTAATTGGTAGACAACACTGTAGGTCAAGACTATGCACATAACGCTGTTGAGCATCTTAAAGCTATCTTTTTCATTGGCTTTTTTTCACTGCTGACAGCAAATAGAAAAAAATTGATCGTCAAGTGCAGAAACAGGAATAAACCCATCATACAGGAGTCTCCGTCCTAGACTCCTGACTGCTAGCACAACACAACGATCCCTCGCTACTTCGCTCTTCTAATTTCGCACCCTCAGTCCATCGCTAATTTTTATCAATTAACTCATTTGCTCCCAGAAACGTATAACTACGTTCTATTTTTAAATGCTTCATTGTCCCAAAAACGTATTTATACGTCTTTTGCGTTTTTTTTTTTGTAACACTTTATAATAACTATCCGTTTTACTAGTTAATAGATCATTAGTAAACTGTTGATAAATTATTTATTGTTGATTTGTGAAGTATTTGTTAACAGTTTGTAAAGCATTTACAGGGTGTTCATAACCTGAAACACAGTTTGTGTAGAAACGTTTGAAGTTTTTGTGTGTAACGTTTGGCATTTCTATCTTTTCAGGTTAAGAAATGCCGTTCACTTCAAAAGAAAAGGCATTTTGATAAGGCATTTTGCAGGCAGCGCTCATGTTGCACATTGTTGAAAATCTGCCATAGAACCAACAAATATTTGTACTTTTCTTTGTATATTTAACCAATAAAACTTATTACCTTCAAAATAAAATGTATATAGTTTTATTAAGATCCATCAACTAGCATGGGCATTTAGAATGGGGACAAGCATATTGGAACACCCTGTAAATGCTTAACAAACTGTTAACAAATACTTCACAAATCAACCGTAAATCATTTATCAACAGTTTACTAATGATCTATTAACTAGTAAAACGGATAGTTATTATAAAGTGTGAGCTTTTTTTTTTTTTTTTTTTTTTTTTTTTTACAAGAAGCATCTATAGCTTGCTATCTGAGAAACAAAAAACAAGGCTCCAAACCCATTTTAAAGCAATAAAACTGGCCACTGGAGTAGCGCATTTTGGGAGATCCGCAACCCGATTCGACAGCAATGAACGGCCGGGCAGCACGGTCAGAGCGCTGGCGGCATGATGCCAGGCGGCGCTCCGACCGAACAAAACAACCGAGAGGACGCCTGGGAGGTAGGCATGTGCCGGTATGAGATTTTGACGGTACGATAACCGTGGGCAAAAATACCGCGGTTTCACGGTATTGCTATTATAGCTCCAAAATGTGTTATTTTGAGATGTATGGGTTAAATTTTTTTTTTTTTTTTCCATTGAACAGGATTATTTTTTTAATTTTTCAGAACATAGTTGCAAATTGGAACATGAATATATTGTTAAAATAAATTATCAATAAAAAAAACCATTTTAAATAAAATCAAAATAAATATAACTTATAGACTATACCCACAGCCACAGCTCAAGTTGCTCAAGATTAGAGCAAGAACAAAATAATTTCCATAAAAAAGTAAAAACACTTCTGAATATTTTTTTTTTTAATTCTACTGCATGACTTTTTTTTTTGAGGGTGGAAAAGCTCAAGTGAAGTTTCGCCATTTTCAGCCACTGTGTCAGCTCTAGTCTACACGATGTCATGCCTATGTGTTAAAAAACAAAGAATTCATAAGTTAAAAATGTATAAGTTAGTTTAAAGTGTAAATATTGTGGAAAGGTTTCATCTAAATAAACAAAACAAAAAAACATTGGGAGTGAGACCGCTCCGTGATCCAGCGAACGTGGATTTGTGCTTAGGGCAAGAGCATCTTTCGCAATTAGCGATCTTTGATGCTATCCCCTTTTCCCCTTCATTCAAGCGAATCAAGCTTGTTTTCTCACTCTGCGAAGTTGCTCTCTCAGCTAAGCCTAGGCTAACATTCGTCTTTGTAAGCTTTTAGTTTGTAAATTGAATTTGAAAGGAAAATGTTTTGTTTTAGGCGAACTTTTCATGGTGCTAATCTGTTGAAGCTACTCACACATGGAAAAATACAATTGTACAATGTTTTAAATGTATTCATTTTGTATATTCCACTTACCATGATTTGAGAGCTCAATAAATTGAAGAAAAGTACGCCTTATGTTTGGAGTATTTGTTTTTGGGTTCACTAGCTGTCTAGCCGATAGTGTCACTTTCACACACAGCAACAAACGAGAGGGGGTGAGCGCTGCCGCGCCTAGCCACTTCTGGCTGCATTTTTAACACATGAAAAATAGCGAATACCGTACTACGGTCTGACAGAAAATTTTAGTGGTTTTGAAACCGCGACGTTTTCACACCACGGTAAACCGTGAAACCGGTAACCGGCACATGCCTACTGGGAGGGCAGGCGCTGGACGACCGAGCAAAACGAGTGGGACCCCCAGTGCAGCGGCTCGCCGAGCAGACCCCGCAGAGACGCAAAAATAATCCATCTTAGTGAGACAGACAACGATGAGGGAAAAGTTTACACGGCTGACGTGGCGAGAACGGCGTCATCTCGGCGACAAAGCGTCATCTGTCAGTAGTCATGTGTAAATAAATTGTTACTTTGCTATCAAAAGCTCTATTTGTCTGTTCATGGTATTTTGTAAAAGGAAAACATTATTCAGATGTTTGGGATGTAACTAATGCAAAAAATAGCTTTGTTAAAATCAAAGTTATGTATCATTTTCTCTATTTTTTCATCAGAAATTGGAAAATTGCTCAAACTAAGCTATTTTCTAATGCTGATTTCTAAAGAATGGAAAAAGATATGAACTTACTTTTTTCTGCTGAAAGAAGAGAGTGTAATCTTTCTTTTGGTGGATTCCATGTTTATATAGCAATAGAACAGAATTTTCTGTGGGCCTTGCAAAATCACTCAAAATCCAGAAAAACGGCCGGGAGTTTGTTTTTCTTTTTTAACCCAGATATCTCAAAGTAACACAATTTAGAGCTCTAATTGCAATACTGTGATACCGTGAAACCATTATATTTGTTAATTTATTATATACGTGCCTAAGCAGGAGCATGAAGGTTTCTCCAGTACGGCTATAAATATGACTTGACTTGTAAAGAAAGCCCTTCTAGGCTTGACATCTCTTATCCGTCATAGGGTTAAACAACTTTTTTTTAATCAATTAAAATGTTTAAAATGATACCTAAATACCTTTAGAGAAAATAGTGACGGCGTTTGTGTTCCAGCTTGAGGAAACACTGCCATCACAAGGCTGCCATATCAACTAACCACACAGCCACAACACATTTAATTATTATAATATGGAGGTACTCTATTCTACAAGCATTAGTAAAACGCAATAACACAACATAATGAACCAATTAATGCCCCGACAATAATCTCACATAAGGCGAGACCTGTAAATGAATGTTTCCTTTTTTTTCCCATATCCTTTTCATTTTCACTGGCCACTACCCAGTCTCACACAGAGGATCCTTGTGCATGACTCATTGGTTAATCTGCTTTCTAAATGGCTGGAGGTAATTAAAAAATAAATGAGAATTTCTATTATCAATGTGAAACTGCTGCCTTACACCTGCCGTCGCCATAGCGACAATGACTAATTGCGTGCGGTCCGAGGATGAGGAAGACAGACAAGCTGAAAAAAATGTGAGGACTTTACAGACTGTGTATTGAGCCAGAAACAATAGAGAAGAATTAATGTATTTTAAATGAGAGTTCCTCATTAGTGCAGGGACTTCTATATGTGACAATTCAACTTTTTTTAGTGTCACAGCAAATGAGGAAATTACATTTCAATTTTTTTTTACCGGAGAAAGTAAAGCTTTATAAGCCTAATAACTCTATTATTTTCTTTTTTGTTAAAAGTTAAGCCCTGTCATTAAAGAATATCCTAATTCTTTTAAATATATACTGTAGAGATATATAGTATAGATTGATTCTATGGCAGGTCAATTAATAAAAGATGATATCGCCCCCTGGTGGCTCGGTGCACTCATACTGTAATTGAAAAATTATTGAGGCTCCACATATTTCACTGAAACAGAAACAACATGGCACATCTGTTGTGGAAGTACAGTCCCTGACAAAAGTCTTGTCGCATATCCAATTTGTGGAAACAATTGCTACTAACCTGACTTTTAATTATACAATTGGTTTCAGAAATGGCTCATATGAAAGCTAGGACCCTCCCAAATAATGTCGAATGTACAAAAATATATTTTTTTCACAGAAAAAAGATTTATCATTTAATGAAGACATAAAGGTCAAATTTTGGCAAGACAAAAGTTTTGTCGCCTCCAGAAAGTAGTGTAAAAATTCAACAAAAAATGTACATCAAATATAAAAATATTAGGGCTGTCAAAATTATCGCGTTAACTGGCGGTAATTATTTTTTAAAATTAATCACGTTAAAATATTTGACGCAATTAACGCACATGCCCCGCTCAGACAGATTTAAATGACAGTAAAATAAAATGCCCACTTGTTAATTGTGTTTTATGGAGTTTTGCCGCCCTCTGCTGGCGCTTGGGTGCGACTGATTTTACAGGCTTCAGCACCCATGAGCATTGTGTAAGTAATCAACAATGGCGGGTTACTAGTTTATTTGATTGAAAATTTTACAAATTTTATTAAAACGAAAACATTAAGAGGGGTTTTAATATAAAATTTCTATGACTTGTACTAACATTTATCTTTTAAGAACAAGTCTTTCTATCCATGGATCGCTTTAACAGAATGTTAATGCCATCTTGTTATAATAAACAAATACAGTCCTTATGTATCGTATGTTGAATGTATATATCCATCTTGTGTCTTATCTTTCCATTCCAACAATAATTTACAGAAAAATATGGCATATTTTATAGATAGTTTGAATTGCAATTAATTGCTATTAATTACAATTAATTATTTTTTAAGCTGTAATTAACTCGATTAAAATTTTTAATCGTATGACAGCTCTAAAAATATGTTACATAACATATGCAAATTAAGTAGTGATGCTGTGAGATCCAAATTAAATATTTTGTATGACTTCCATGGGCTTGAAGGACTGCATCCATGCGGTTCGGCAAGGATTCATACAATTTATTGATGGAGTCATCAGGAACATCAAAGAAAGCAGTCTTGCATGCCTCCCACAGTTCATCAACATTCTTGGGTTTCGTCTTCCATGCTTCCTCTTTCATCCTACCCCAGACATGCTCAATGATGCTCATGTCTGGTGACTGGGCTGGCCAGTCCTGGAGGATCTTGATCTTCTTTGCCTTGAGGAACTTTGAGGTAGAGATTGAATTATGCGATGGAGCACCATCCTGCTGCAGAATTTGTCCCTTTTTATGGTTAGGAATGTAAGAGGCAGCAAACCATTTGTTGATATTTCAGACTATTTATGTTGCCTTCCGCCCTGCAGATCTCTCAGGGTGCAGACAATTAAAAAACCGTGTGGCATTTTCCAAGGCCCACAGCCTGTCAAAAGGATGGTCGCTGGAAAAGTGGCAAAAGGCGGATTTTTCAGATGAATCTTCCATTGAATTACACCATAGTCGCCGCAAATATAGCAGGAGACCTACTGGAGCCCGCATGGATCTGAGATTCACTCAGAAAACAGTTTGGTGGTGGCAAAATCATGGTCTGGGGTTACATCCAGTATGGGGGTGTGCGAGAGATCTGCAGGGTGGAAGGCAACATAAATAGTCTGAAATATCAACAAATCTTAGCTGCCTCTTACATTCCTAACCATAAAAAGGGACAAATTCTGCAGCAGGATGGTGCTCCATCTAGGGCTGCAGCTATCGATTATTTTAGTAGTCGATTAATCGATGAACCATTAGTTCGAATAATGGAGTAATCGGAAAAGGAACATGAAAAATTAAATTACTTGAGCTGAGCCTCAAATGGTATGAAAAATGAATTAATGAGGATCTATGTACAACAAAAGAACAATTGGCTAACTTACATAGCAAAAGTCCGCGAGTTGAAATGCTACAATAAGCTAACTTTTTACAATGCTCTTAACAAATGTTTCAAACACATATTCCCACAAAAATAAGCTAAAAATACCTATAAACTAAATAACGAATGCATATAAAAAAAAAAAAAAACATTTACTCAAACAAAAACGTAGCTTATGTTGGTCTTAACAGGGAGCACTTGGATTCAGCCATGTGAAATGAGGTAGACTAGAAGGCAGTGTATCCACCCAAATCAATAAAACTAAATGCAAACACTTTCAAAATAAACCATTACAACGCCACTTAAATTAAACGAATACTCAAGGCAGCAAAATTCAATTCGAATCTTTTTTTTCTAATCGAATACTCGAGTTAATCGATTAATCGTTGCAGCACTAGCTCCATCGCATACTTCAATCTCTACCTCAAAGTTCCTCAAGGCAAAGAAGATCAAGCTCCTCCAGGACTGACCAGCCCAGTAACCAGACATGAATAGGATGAAAGAGGAACCATGGAAGATGAAACCCAAGAATGTTGATGAACTCTGGGAGGCATGCAAGACTGCTTTCTTTGATGTTCCTGATGACTTCATCAATAAATTGTATGAATCCTTGCCGAAGCCCATGGAAGTCATACAAAAAATTTAATTTGGATCTCACAGTACCACTACTTAATTCGCTTATGTTATGTAACATATTTTTGTAATTGAAGTACATTTTTTGCTCAATTTTCACACTACTTTCTGTAGGCGACAAAACTTTTGTCTTGCCAAAATTTGACCTTTATGTCTTCATTAAATGATAAATATTTTTTCAGTGAAACAAATATATTTTTGTACATTCAACATCATTTGGGAGGGTCTTAGCTTTCATATGAGCAATTTCTGAAACCAATTGAATAATTAAAAGTCAGGTTATTGGCAATTGTTTCTACAAAATGGATAAGCGACAAGACTTTTGTCAGGGACTGTAGTGTGTTATACATAATATAGTATTTAATTTTGTAAAAACAGTACTGAACGCTTATTTAAGAGACATAGTTAATGAAATTGGAAGTGCAGCACATGGGATAAATGTATTTCTTATAGGGGACCTAAAAGGAAAAAAAAAACAGTGAAATGCAGTCAATTTGTGTCCAAGAGATGCCTGGTAACCTTAGCCTGGGATGCAATCGGAGTCGCATACAAAACACCAAAGCTTTTTTTTTTCCACATTTGGCCACCATCTGTTCCAACACAAGTCATCGAGGAGGAGCGGTAGGCAAGATGCTTCAAATGCTGCCAGTGAAGCTATGCAAATGCACCACATGCATATTTAACTGATTAGCCGCTGTCTTGCTCCCTTAAGAATTGGCGGAGGGGTGTGACGGTTCCACACACCTCCATCTCTTGACCTTTCCCATTTCTTTTCCCTGAGTGGACTAGAGAGAAGCGGATGTGAGGGTGTAATAGGGAAGCTAGAGTATCCTGTGGGGGCTGACATACATTACAGTGACGGTGATAGATATGATTGTACAGAAAGTGGTATGTGCTGTGTTTCTAGATTCAGAGGGCAATTAATGTATTGTATCCAGTGTTGGGCACGTTACTTTAAAAAAGTAATTAGTAAAGATGTCCCGATCGATGCCGATCGATCGGGTCCGATCACATTATTTTCAAAGTATCGGAATCGGCAAAAAAAATATCGGATATGCTTTTTTTTAATATATATATATTTTTCATTTAAATCGTTTTCTAATTGTATTTAACGTTACAGTCTTACACTCATCCAGAGTAGTTTTGGCTTAAAGTAGGGCTATCAAATCTATTGCGTTAACGGCAGTAATTAATTTTTTTATTAACTACATTAAATAATTAACGCATGCGCTGCACAACCCACTCACGCATTGTCAGGTTCAATCTATAAGGGTGCCGTTTTACCTGTATATAGAGCTAAAAGGCAGCGTATAATGAGGAGAGAGAATTTTGACAACCTTTGGAGCCTTTTTTATTTGGCTTAAGCTTTACAATCCCTCTCTCAGCAATTAATAATATCGTGGGAGGCAATGTGGGGAAGAAAGGTAGTAGTTGATCATTTTCTTAACACCCTGTATTATTTCCCAACGCAGAGAAGATATATCAATTGGTGGCCCTACGCACAGTCATGGTTGCACTTCCCATCATGCATTTGGGCAGAACAGTTAAATGACTGCAGTATCATTTACTGAAAGCTCAACAAATACACTAGATGGCAATATTTAGTCACAATATACAAAGTCACATTTATCCTTTAAGAATTACAAGTCTTTCTATCCGTGGATTCCTCTCACAGAAAGAATGTTAATAATGTAAATGCCATCTTGAGGATTTATTGTCATAATAAACAAATACAGTACTTATGTACTGTATGTTGAATGTATATATTCGTCCGAGTTTTATTCATTTTTTTCTTAATGCATTGAATGATTGGAATTGAATCGGGAACAAAAAAAAAGCAGTCGGATCGGGAAATATCTGGATCGGCAGATACTCAAACTAAAACGATCGGGATCGGATCGGGAGCAAAAAAAAACATGTTCGGAACAACCCTAGTAATTAGTTATAGTTACTCACTACTTCTTCCAAAAAGTGAGTTAGTAACTGAATTACTCTATAGTAAAAGTAACTAGTTAACAGGGAAAGTAACTATTTCTGTTACTTTAAAAAGAAGTTGTTGTATGTCAAAGAATTTGAAATTTTCTGAGAAGTATTCGAGTCAGTTGAATAGAGAAGAACAGACGGGTAGTTGTGTTATAGAACCTTGTAATATTTATTGCACCTCACCAGCAACAGATTTATCCTACACTTAAAGTGCAACAAAAATAAACAGATTTGAATTGCTGACCACAGATGTCGACAAAAGCTTTTCCCCGGGACATAAATTACACTTTACATGCACGTTCTTTCCTTTAATTTCGACCAACTTGAAATAGTGTTTATATCTCCAACTCGTAAAGGACAAATTTTCTTCTGAATGCTCTGCCATCATATCGCTCTGCGTGTGTGTGTTTGCCACACGTGCTGTTCCGGTTTATGTGTGAAAACACCGGCTCTGATTAGCTTACCATGACACATGACTAACCCACAGCTAATCACAATCACTTCCATCGCATCTGTCCAGGGGGTGCATTCAGGTAGCCTCGTCGCCCTAATCCTCCTGTCACCCTCAAAGTGTCTGCCGTCCTCAAGATGAAAGCAGCATTCTTGCTGGCTGACAGTGGGGGATGGGAACGAGGCTAGCATTCAGGTGTAGTAAAAACAGAAATGTTAGCTAGCTTTGGAAAGCATTGTCTAATTGAATGAGCGGGGACAAACAGCCTGGAGTTATAAGAAGTACGTGCGCCATTCTCGAACCTGAACGCACCCCAAGTGTTGGATGACAAATAAACAGAGCAGAGTAGACGCGCTATGGCTGGTATTTTCTTCAATTTATTCAGAGTAAGTAACGCACCGCTTTTGACCATCAGTAACGGTAACGGCGATCTAATGGCGGAAAAAATTGTTAGTTAGATTACCCCGTTACTGAAAAAATAACGCATGGCATTATTCCCAACACTGATTGTATCACAGCACACCATCCATACTTGAACACAATTTCTGGCTACTATTGTCACCACTAGTGATATTATTATTGCCACTTCACATAAATTGTTATCACAGGCTGAAGGCCTGTGAAGTCGCTGCTCATGTTGTTGTTTTTTTTTGGTTGTGTACACTATTACTTTTTATCTGATACTAAGAGAACATTTTTTCATTTTTTGTATCACGGTTGATTAATTAATTGCAGACTTACAGTTGCCTGTAAGTTACGAGTTACCACTAGAGCGCAAGCATGCTTCATCAAAGCCTTCAGCCTGTAGTAGCACACTAGTCCTTGTTTAATTCTAAGTCTTAAAGGGGAAGTTCAGAATTCTTAACATAAGGCTTAATCTTCAAGTTAGCGGGGGTTTAATTAGTCAGTGCAGTTGATTTCAAAAAATTCCGTGCAGTTTGTTAGTTATTTGTTAGTTTCAGGGCTCTGGAGTGGCTAAGCTAGCACGTTTCAATGGTGCCTGCTTAGCATACCAATAAAAAACAACAAATACATGCATGAGAATAATCCTATGGCCCATGCAATCAATAGTTTTGGCCATGTTTTCAGGATAAAGCTATTATAATTGCATGTCAATAATTATAGAATCAAGAGCAACATTTGTAATCCAGCAGCTCTGCAGGCAATAGGCTATCTAGGCAAGCAGGGGCGGAATCTTGAAATCGTTTTTTTCACCGCTGATTTTTTTTTTTTGTGGGAACAAAAGGGACTCCCCAGCAGACAAAGCACGAGTGTCTGAAGCACTCCTCTCAATTGTTGTCACATCTAAAAAAAAAATTTTTTAAATAGTCCGGCAGAATGAAATAAATAATGGTAGTTTGTGTGACGTTGTTTTGGCCGCGTGGGTATTTCGAACAATAATCTGCATTTTGAATATATTTGACTATGTTAGATCTGTTAATATTGTTTTTTTATTGGCATGCTAACTACGGGTGTGCCATCTTAGGCACCCCACGATTCAATTCAATGTCGATTCAGGGTGCTACAATTCGATTATTGAACGATGATCACAGTACTGACGATGATCACGGTTATAACGATTATCGATGCATCGTACATTACTAATTAATAAAGTACCCAAACAAATTTATGTCCATTATTTATTTAAAAGACCCTAATGATTCAACAGGAACGATGGAAACATGCCCATACAGCAAAAAGCTGCCCTTAAACTGCCCTAACCTTTATATATATATATATATATATATGTATATATATATATATATATATATATATATATATATTTTATTTTATTTATTTTTTTTTTTTTAAAACAAGAAAGTGAAAAAACTAAGGCTGTCAAACGATTAAAATTTTTAATCGAGTTAATCACAGTTTAAAAATTAATTAATCTTAATTAATCGCAATTCAAACCATCTATAAAATATGCTGTATTTTTCTGTAAATTATTGTTGGAATGGAAAGATAAGACATAAGACGGATATATACATTCAACATACTGTACATCAGTACTGTATTTGTTTATTATAACAATAAATCAACAAGATGGCATTAACATTGTCAACATTCTGTTAAAGCGATCCATGGATAGAAAGACTTGTAGTTCTTAAAAGATAAATGTTAGTACAAGTTATAGAAATTTTATAATAAAACCCCTCTTAATGTTTTCGTTTTAATAACATTTGTAAAATTTTCAATCAAAAAATAAACTAGTAGCTCGCCATTGTTGATATCAATAATTACACAATGCTCATGGTGCTGAAACCCATAAAATCAGTCGCACCCAAGCGCAAGCAGAGGGTGACAAAACACAAGTAACAAGTGTACATGACACTGTGCTGTCATTTTAATCTGTTTGAGCAGGGCATGTGCAAAAAATGCGTCAAATATTTTAACATGATTAATTATAAAATCAATTACCGCCCGTTAACGCGATAATTTTGACAGCCCTAGAAAAAACATTATCATTTTAAAGGCTGTACTTATTTCTCTCAACAATACAATAAAATTTACACAGGTGCAATGAATTCCACATTTTCTGGAAACAAAGTGTCTTTATAAATAAGACTTCTTTTAACCAATATACTTTATTTTTACAGATTTCTGTACTATTTCACATGTTTGTAGTGTTGCCGTACTTAATCATGGTTTTACACGTTCTGCATATTAAATACACAATCGCGAATTAGCTAATTAACTTAGCGCTCGGCGCTAACTGTTAACATCTCTAAAACAACAACAATAATGGCTAAACAGTACAAGAAGGTTTGTGTACTCACCTCTTATAGACGCACACGGGTCTTAGCAACACACTCAGGACATTTTTCAATTAACATGACTTGAAACTACTACTGGACAACTGAATGACAAGCGCAACGAACTAGCTCTCTTCCCCTCTCGCTCTAAAAAAATAACTTGTGCAAAGGAGCGCGACCGCCGGGTTCCTGCCTGTCTCATACACAAATTTATTTTCCAGTCTTTTGAAAAGGAGTAAATCTCTCGCTCGTAACAGGCAGCATCCATCATATTGTTGTGCGTGCTTCCATTAAAGGTGTCCGGGTGGCAGACGTGTCTTGAATTTCGTTCAGCTCCGAGCGGCTGTCGTAAAGTTATTAGGAAAACTCATCGTTTTTTAACCTTTATGAATCGTGATCGAATTGTCACGTGTCAAATCGCGACGCATCTAATAATGGATTTTTTGGAACCTCCTTACCAAGCAGGCACAATTGACTCGCGCTAGCTTAGCCACTCTGGAGCCCTGAAACTAACAAATAACTGACAAACTGCAAGGAACTTGTTGAAATCAACTCCACCGATTAATTAAACCCCCGCTAACTCGGAAATGTATCCTAACGTCAAAAATTCTAAACTTCCCCTTAAATTGTATTACGATCACTGTACCTTAAAGGTTTTATCCATGGAGGCAGACAGCAGAAGATGACTTCTCTGTGGGGGTGGGCACCATTGTAGTGTGTTGACCGGACCCTGGTGGCCTTGAAGGCTCAGCAGAAGCTTTTTGGGTATCCCGGCAGCTGCGGGCATTTGAGAAAGATGCGGCTTCACTTTTGGCAACACAGTAGACAGCATTTGGGCATCTTTGCTGTGTATGTCCCCTTTTAAGTTCTCTTCTTTCTCTCCTGATGAAGTGAGAAGTCTTTGTCTTTTGGGAATGTAAGGTCGGACACCAGATGAGACAGTGCAGGGTCTTTTGGGATTTTTAACTAAGTTTACTGGGTTGTTAGGGAGCAGGGTAGTCTTTTGACGATCGGCATAAGAACTAAAAGAACATCTTTGCTTTTGTGAACAGGAACTGTCTTTTCCGTAGACATTTAGGTGGCAGTCCAACAATGTGCTGTCAGGTTTAGATGTCATCTCCATTAAATGACATTCCCTCGCTTCTTGTTCTGATCCAGCTCCGTCTTTCTGATCCAGACATTCATCCTCAGAATCCTCATAGGACACCAATGCGGCCATCCTGACTTGACACAGAGTTCAACAACGTTCCAAGGGTGACATCTATTGGTTATGTAGAGATTAACACAAAAATGAAAAACTTCATACTAGCTTATATTACACAGGGGAAATATGAGTAAGGTGGTTTATTCTTACCCTTGCGATTAGTGGCCCAGCATGTTAAATATCCAAATAGACAGAAGCAACGAACATTGAACTCGAAACTATTAAGCTAACAAGCTAGCTGAAATCTCTTCATTTGTATGGTTGCTCCCCGCCTGTTATCTAGGTTTAGACGGTTATCCTACACACAGAATTGAAAAGGTGAATAGTCACTCTTGAGACAAGTCCAAACATTTAACTGCCGACGATGTACCGAACAATAATATAAAAAAAGAAATCCGTCCATTTTCATGATTATCTTCGCCGGAATAGCATGCTTTTACTTTGGAAAAACTTCCGGTTAAGGGTCCCACAGTTTAAACATGGCCCCGTTATTATTACAACACTAATTGAGAAGTGTACGTTTGATATAAAATCAAATATAAAACACAAAACACGAGTTTTTATCCTATGAAAAATTAAAATGTCCCGTCCCAAAAAAACTTAATCTACTCATTACCAGGCGGAACCTTGGAGCGAATACATATTTTTGGGGAGGAATTTAATCCAAGCACCACGTTGCTGTTATGCTGATGCAAGTTCAATGAGTAAACGAGCAGCTGCGTTGGGCTGACACGGTATGAGCACTAACAAATTGGTTTATTCTTATAAATCGCCATTATATTATTACTTTTTTTTTTTAAACAATCTAACAATTTAATTTACGCGTCATGAACTAATAAGGACGGGGATCTACAGTTATACATAATGGCGAACCAAATTCGCATATGGGAGTTTCCCTTTATCCAATAGTACACTGATTCTATTATTAAACAAATATTGGTCGGTTATTTTTCATGCATTGTAGTTGCCGTTCAGGTCATTAACTCTTAATTTTTGTGATAAGTGCGAAAATGACAGACTGTCAAGGAGATGCTGCGAGAAGTCCAATGGAGCTCTATGAGAAACTGACAGCGCAGGGTGACATAGTGAGGACTTTAAAATCGACTAAAGCTGAAAAGGTAGGCGGCAATAACCCAAATACAACACATAAAACCTTTGTCAATGAGTATGTATCTGTTGCATCATAATATTTAATGATACTGATAACATCGACAACACAGTTGGTGATTTCTCACCAAAATATAACAAGTAATACGCAGTGCACATACTGTGGTATGAAAAAGTGTCTGAACATTTTGGATTTTTCCTCACATTTCTGCAAAAAATCGCCATTAAATATGATCTGATCTTTGTCAAAATCGCACAGATGTAAAAAACTGTGTCTGCCTTTACTAAAACCACCCAAACATTAATAGGTTTTCATATTTTTAATGAGGATAGCATGCAAACAATGACAAAAGGGAGGAAAAATAAGTTGGTTAACCTCCTGCTTAAGGAGACTTACAATTTAAGTCAGGTGTGTGCCCATTCACTGATGAGTGGTTTAAAGCTGCCCTGCCCACTATAAAACACACACCTGGTAAGAATTATCTTGATAAGTATTGTCTGATGTGCATCATGACTCCGTCAGAACAGCTGTCTGCAGACCTGCGATCATGGATTGTTGATTTGTATAAAGCTGGGAAAGGGTACAAAATCATCTCTAAAAGTCTGGATATTCATCAATCGACAGTCGGAGAAGTTGTCTACAGTTGGAGAGTTTGGCACTGTTAGTTCTCTTCCAAGGAGTAGCCGTCCACCAAAGACGATGCCAAGAGTTCAGTGCAGAATACTCAGAGAGGTAAAAAAGAACCCTAGAGTATCTGCTAAAGACTTACAGAAATCACTGGCACAGTCCAATATCTCTGCGTGTTGGTGGTGTTCATGGGAGGACTCCACAGAGGAAGCTGTCAAAAAAAACATTGTTGCTCGTATAATGTTCGCAAAAAGGCACTTGTTTTGGCAAAATATTTTGTGGACTGAGAAACCAAAGTTGAATTGTTTGGGAGTAACACACAATGTCTTGTGTGGAGGAAAAATGGAGCAGCTCACCAACATCAACACCTCATTCCCGTGATGCGTGGTGTAGGGAGCATCATGAATTGGGGCTGTTTTGCTGCCTCAGAGCCTGGACAACTTGCAATCAATAATGGAAGAATGAATTCAAAAGTTTCGCAGGATGTTTTGAAGGAAAACCTGAGGTTGTCTGTCAGACAGTTGAATCTAAAAAGAGGATGGATGCTGCAACAAGACAATGATCCAAAACAAAGAAGTAAATCAACTTCAGAATGCTTTCAGAACAACAAAATACACGTTCTGGAATGGCCAAGTCAAAGTCCAGACTTGAACCCCATTGAAATGCCGTGGCATGACCTAAGGACAGCGATTCATGCCAGACACCCCAGCAATCTGACTAAACTACAGCAGTTTTGTAGAGAAGAATGGGCCAAGATTAGTCCTGATCGATGTGCCAGACTGATGTGCAGCTACAGCAAGCGTCTGGTAAGGGGTTGAAGTTATTGCTGCCAAAGCGGGGGCCATGAAATATATGTGATGGTTCACTTACTTATTTTTCCCCCTTGTGTTTGTATACTATCCATATTAAAATATGAAAACCTATCAATGTTTGGATGGTTTTAGTTAAAACAGACACTTTTTTTTTCATCTGAAAAATCATCAAATCAGATCACATTTGATGGTAATTTTATGCAGAAATGTGAGAAATTCTAAAAGGTTCAGATACTTTTCCATACCACTGTACATAAATAACAAAGCTTTTTTCCATTCATTTCATCATTAGTGTACATATTCGTTGTGTTTCTGCAGGCTGAAATTGATGGCGCGGTCCAGTTACTGCTCAAGTTGAAAGTGGATTACAAACGGGTTACGGGTCAAGACTACAAAGCAGGATGTCCGCCATCTGAAAATTCACTTACCTCTGAAAACGGCTTAGACGGCAACGATGATGGTGGTGATGAAGTTAACCCTTGGAATGTCTCCACAAATGACGCAAAGGGTGTTGATTATGACAAACTCATTGGTGAGATCAACCTTTTGAAGTTTTATGAGGCGAAGAAGCCATGACATAATAATGAAGTGTTACTGTATGTTACCAACGGTGGAAAACTCACAATGCTGTCGTCTTTCTTTTAGTACGCTTTGGTAGCAGTAAAATTGACCAAGCGTTGGTGGACAGAATAGAGAAAGTGACAGGACAGAAACCACATCACTTTCTTCGTCGAGGAATATTCTTCTCACACAGGTAAGCCAGTCAGGCATAATAACCACACAAGCTGAACTGGACTCTCTGGCAAGCCGGGCCACACATTTGACACCCCAAGACAAGAACAATAATCTTATGATGGAAATTAAAGGTGGAGGGTAAATCTGTTATGTCTCTTCTTCTGTCTTATACTGTATTTGCAGAGACATGCATCAAGTACTGGACACATATGAGAAGCACAAGCCCTTCTTCCTGTACACTGGCAGAGGTCCATCATCGCAGGCCATGCATGTAGGCCACCTCATCCCCTTCATCTTCACCAAGTGAGTTGAACAGCACATGCATTTCAGCGCCACTGAAAAGGGTTTGTAAGTACCTAGATTGCCACAAGATGGTGGCAAAGCGCAAGTGATACTTAAATAAAATTCCTAAACAAGATGCCACCAAGTGGCTTGAAAGAGATTGTTTTCGCTTTTTTGCCTGAGAATTGTGAATAGGCTAAATTGCAAATGTGCCCCATTCCAACCATATTCATCTAACGAAATCTGACAACAACATCAATGTTGCAGATGGTTGCAAGACGTTTTCGACATTCCCTTGGTGGTTCAACTGACAGATGATGAGAAGTACCTGTGGAAGGACCTGACACTAGAGCAGTGCCACCAGTTTGCTGTGGAGAACGCCAAGGATATAATCGCGTGCGGTTTTGACATCAACAAGACTTTCATCTTCTCCGACCTGGACTACATGGGGTCAGTAACGAGCGGCCGACAGCCATCATGCCTTGGCAAGTCCCAACTATGTGATTTACTTCACTGTTATTTATTTTTGTACCTGCAGTGCATCACCGCAGTTCTACAGGAATGTAGTGAAGATCCAAAAGCATGTGACTTTCAACCAAGTCAAAGGAATCTTTGGCTTTACAGACAGTGACTGTATCGGTAAGGGAGTTTGAAAAATATTAATAGAATTATTAACAGTAAATTACCGTAATTTCCCAAATATAAGGCGCAACCGTGTATAATGCGCACCCCAAATTTACTTGTAAAATCTAGGGAAAATTATTGTACCCGTTTATAATGCGCACCCTAATTTTAGCACCAATAAATAGAAGAATACAACAAAACAGAGCTCGTGTACAGATACAGAAATGTCATTTTACTGACTGGTGAAACACAGCACAAGCATAGCACATTGGTAGTCCAAAACATTACCATAAACTGACAATATTTACAGTAATAATTAAACATCCCGATCGATCGCGTCCGATCACGTCATTTTCAAAGTATCGGAATCGGCAAAAAAAAATCGGACATGCCTTTTTTAAATATATATATATATTTTTTTTTTTTTTACATCGTTTTCTCATTGTATTTAACGTAACAGACAAAATGTCTTACACTCATCCAGAGTAGTTTTGGCTTAAAGTAGGGCTATCAAATTTATTGCGTTAACGGCGGTAATTAATTTTTTAAAATTAATCACGTTAAATAATTAACGCATGCGTTGCACGACCTACTCACGCATTGTCGCGTTCAATCTATCATGGCGCCCATTTACCTATAGATAGCGCTAAAAGGCAGTGTATAAGGGGTAGAGAGAATTTCGACAGCCTTTGGAGCCATGTTTTATGTGGCTAAAGCCTTACAATCCCTCTCTCAACAATCTCACGAGTAATATCGTGGGAAGCAATGTGGGAAGAAAGGTAGTAGTTGAGCTTTTTCTTAACACCCTAATCTATTTCCCAACGCTGGGAAGATATATCAATTGGTGCCCCTACACACAGTCATGGTTGCACTTCCCATCATGCATTTGGGCAGAAGTTAATGGCTTTCATTTACTGAAAGCTCAACAAATACACTTGATGGCAATATTTAGTCACAATATAGAAAGTCACATTTATCCTTTAAGAATTACAAGTCTTTCTATCCGTGGATCCCTCTCACAGAATGTTAATAATGTAAATGCCATCTTGAGGATTTATTGTCATAATAAACAAATACAGTACTTATGTACTGTATGTAGAATGTTTATATTCGTCCGAGTTTTATTGATTTTTTTCTTGATGCATTGCCAAAATGTATATGATCAGAAAAAATTATCGGGAATGACTGGAATTGAATCGGGAGGGGAAAAAAAGCAATCGGATCGGGAAACATCGGGATCGGCAGATACTCAAACTTAAAACGATCGGGATCGGATCAGGAGCAAAAAACATGATCGGAACAACCTTAGTAATAATATGATTTGACAACTTCTCCAACTTACCAGAATCTAGGAGAAAACAAAACATGTGGCTTTTCTTTTAAAGGCTGCTGTATAACTTGCTCGTTTCATCATGATGAATATGTTTCTTTCATGGATTGATACGGTAAAATGAAAGTGAGAACGTAAGTCGGAAATCCGAGAGAGCTCATCGCTGTCGACACGACAGTAACAATTGGAACTATTGTTATTGTTTGAGTTTCCCGAGGGACAGATATAGTTGATAGACACAGGAAGTCTGTGTTGTTACGTTTGTTATGGTCCGGGTTGCGGAGCTGCAATAAAATTTGACTCAAATGAGTTCAAGAAACTAAATTCTGTGCTTTACGAAGAGTGAAAAAAGCAGAATTTAACAAAGACGAAATCATTCGGCCGATCAGACTGAAGTATTACTGAAACAAAATGGTGACGTCACGTACCGTAATGGTCGGCAACGGATCGCCGCATACGTTTCTTCAACATGATGTAAAAGATCCGAGATGGACATAAATGGAGTTAGTGACAATATTTGCCAGATGACCTTTAATGACATCTGTCATAAGCAATCAGTAATGCTCATGATAATGTCATGTCATAATTATGACGTCTGATGACAGTCTTATGACACTGCTTTCAAATAAAGTGTTACATATTAACCCAAATAAATCAACACATAAGCCACACTGGACTATAAGCCGCAGGATTCAAAATGAAGGAAAAAAGTAGCGGCTTATAGTCCGAGAATTACGGTAAATACTTTTGTCTCCATCCATGTACCCGTTTATAATGCGCACCATGATTTTGCAAGTTGATTTTGGGGGAAAAAAGTGCGTGTTATATTCGGGAAATTACGGTATTGATTTATATGTCTATCCTTAGTAGAGTTTCCATTTCATGTCTGTCTGTTGCTTCTCTATCCAGGAAAAATCAGCTTCCCAGCCATCCAAGCAGCTCCTTCCTTTAGTAACTCTTTTCCACACATCTTTGGAGACAAAAAAGACATTCAGTGTCTTATCCCGTGTGCCATAGACCAGGTCAGCCATGAGTTATAGTGAGTGTCTGTACCTAATGTGGCAGACAACACCAAGTATAAATGAGCTTCATGTGTGAAGTATTTAAAGCAACACTGGGTAACGTTTCAGTTTTGGTCGATTTTAGCAACGCCAGTGGACAAAAGGGGAAGTGTTTTGCCTTATGGAAGACTGGGTTTCCCTCAAGGACCAGTGCACACCCAAATTACTAATACAATGTCGTAAAATCATCAAAACAATCTCCCAGTTGACTGTAGATTGATTAAACAACATTTCTGTTTCCAGCGGCTGTGTGAAGGATGAATAGTAAGTAGTTAGGTAATGAATCCAGTTGTGGCTAAACAATAGCATATGATGGTTAGCAACCGTGTGGCTAACCCCTCACCGCGCGGTTGGGGAGGCGTCATGCCAGCGAATGAAAACTTGGCCTATGTTTATTCTGTACATCCTGATAGCCTCCCTTTGTTTCCTCCTCAGACAAAACTTTTTGTCTTTTTTTTTTTTGCTCTGCCATCTCTCAGAATTCACATGAAAGCGTTCGCATTGACTTCCATCTTTATAATGAATGCGGAAAGGGGGAAGTGACGTAAGCCATAAAACAGCAGATTTGTAGTTTTTTGTTTTTGTGTGTGTGGCAGGATTCCTTAAACCACCCTCCTCAAAGTTAATTAGTGCCGCTGAAAGCGATACAGACACACTCAAGATATAAAAGAGGTGTCATTCGACTAGTTGTATTACCACAAATGTTAGGGAAATTTTTTTATAAAGGTTGAAAAGTTACCTAGTGTTGAGTTAAGTATGAATATATACATTTCTTCGACCTCTGTTAATGGAGAAAACGTTTGACGGCACCCACAAGTGCAGCTAAGTTCATACTGTGGGTTTTAATGCACGAATCCCGATTTTTTTTCGTGTTTTTCCGACTCGAGTGAGGCATTAACTTGATGGTCTGAACGGAACAAGTCGCATAAAAGTGGACCACATCCGATCTGGGTCACTTTCATGTGTGGTTTAAATCCGATCCGGGCCACATTTTTCCAGAATGTGGCAGCGGTCTGAACTGTCAAGTCTCCCAAATCGGAATTCATGCAGCAATTAGGTCAGCAAAGAGCAAGAGCGGCACGCAAGACAATGTAGCTGTTCATTAGCCTTAGCGTCTAGAACTTACTACGGTTTGACCACAGTCATAATAAATACAATGAAGAAAAGGATAAGTCTGATAATGCTCGGATTCTTACTGTGCGCGCCAAATGCGCAATATGCGGGTCAGTTTCCTCAGCGCATGTCGGACTACGAATTAGTGCGCATGGGTAATACTTGAAGGGGCTCAATGGACAAAGGCAGTCTGGACGGGCATGCCAAAAAAACAGATATGACAAAAAAATCGGAATTGTGCATTAGGACCTGCTGTATGAACCTGCAGTATGAGCCTTATACTCGTGCACATAAACACTGATAAGACTCCAGCACAGGTTTATGTGATAATGGGTATTAACAATGTCATGTGGAATAGCAGACTATCAGGTATACTCACATTTGATTGGCTAATGTATTGATTGAATTATTAAAATGTCAGCCTCCAATAAGAGCTGTCACTTGTTGGAAATACTGGCTTTTATCTACTCGTTGGAAAAATTAAACTGTGTTTTTTCAATTTATTAAACAAGAATGTCTCTGCTAGTGTGCACATGAAAGAAGGTGTCTGTCCCTTTATAATGATTTAATTTCACCTCTGCAGGACCCCTACTTCCGAATGACGCGCGACGTGGCTCCGAGAATCGGCTATCCCAAGCCGGCCTTGTTGCACTCCACTTTCTTCCCCGCCCTACAGGGAGCGCAGACCAAGATGAGCGCCAGTGACGCCAATTCGTCGATCTTTCTCACCGACACAGCCAAACAGATCAAGAACAAAGTAAGGCTATAAAAAAGGTTGCGAATAATATAACTATTGATTGTCATTACTTACAGATCAACAAGTATGCATTTTCGGGAGGGAAAGACACGATTGAGGAACACCGAAAGTATGGCGGCAATGTAGACGTGGACGTCTCCTTCATGTATTTGACCTTCTTCCTGGAAGATGACCAGAAACTACAAAAAATAAGAGAGGTGAGATTAAACTGAAATCGTTAAACTCCAATCATTGTTGTTTTCTTCAACATCGACAAAAGTATTTCATCGACGAACAGTTTTTTTCATGACGATGACGAGCTTAGAATGTGTCTTCGGAGACTCAAACATAATGAGACGAATGTCAGTTGTAGTCTGAAGAGACGAAAATGCGCCATAGTTTCAGTCATATGTTCATGTGACATTTTCTTACTATACACTTCTTACTTTTCTACGTATAGTTAGTCAGCCTTCATCGTAGCAGTGCATGTCACTCCCGTGAAATGTCCTGAGCAACACACTGACCATCACCGGTGACTGGTGGTTAACTCATTTATTACCAGAATCGTATAAACAGTTATGTTCTTCAAGCCAGGCTGCGCTCCAGGCAACGATTACAATTTTTAATCGAGTTCATCTCGGCTTAAAAATTAATTAATCATAATTAATGGCAATTCAAACCATCTATAAAATATGCCATATTTTTTTGTAAATTATTGTTGGAATGATAAGATAAGACACAAGACGGATATATACATTCAACATACTGTACATAAGTACTGCATTTGTTTATTTTAACAATAAATCAACAAGATGGCATTAACATTCTGTTAATGCGATCCATGGGTAGAAGGACTTGTAGTTCTTAAAAGATAAATGTTAGTACAAGTTATAGAAATTTTATGTTAAAACCCCTCTTAATGTTTTCGTTTTAATAAGATTTGTTAAATTTTCAATCAAAAAATAAACTACCGGAAGTAGCTCGCCATTGTTGATGTCAATAATTACACAATGCTCATGGTCCATAAAATCAGTCGCACCAAAGCGCCAGCAGATGGAGACAAAAATCACAAGTAACAGGTGGACATGACATTGCTGTCATTTTAATCTGTTTGAGCGGGGCATGTGCGTTAATTGCGTCAAATATTTAAACGTGATTAATTTAAAAAATTAATTACCGCCCGTTAACGCGATAATTTTGACAGCCCTAATTTAGATTTAATAAACTAATAAAGATGTATTTCCTTGTCTTGGCAAGACAGAATATGCAATGTTGCTTTAGCCTTTAAATGTTTGTGCTGAGTTATCATCACACACTAAATGTAACTCATAGCTTAAGCATATCATTAGCACTAACTTAAGCGTAGCGAGCGCGCTCTTAAACGGTTGTCGTGTTGTTTCTGTTTTGTTGCCGTCGGCTAAAGCTTACAGTAGTGCTGCGCCGTGCTTCCAGTGCAACTAAATCCATTGGAAAAGCCTAAAAAAGTTGGCATTGTCCATGTAGACACGATACAGGTAGTCCCCGGGTTATGAACGAATTCCGTTCCTACGCTGGCGATGTAACCCCAATTTCCGCGTAAATCGGAATCAACACTTTAACTACCCCTAAATCTCAAAACAACTATACAAAAAGTCCAAAAGTGCTATAGAGTGAGCCCTCGTTTTCCGTGGTTAATGGGGACCAGAACCTGCTGCGATAAGTGGAAAAACCGCGAAGTAGCACCTCCCCACCCACAAAAAGATTTTTTAAAAAGATTTTTTGCGCGTGTTCAATTTATTTATTCAGATTTATCATTGGAATAAGATACATATAAGGCATGTTTTTCACCTTTTTCCCCAAAGTATAATTAAAAAAAAAACTAGGGCTGTCAAACGATTAAAATTTTTAATCGAGTTAATTACAGCTTAAAAATTAATTAATCGTAATTAATCACAATTCAAACCATCTATAAAATATGCCATATTTTTCTCTAAATTATTGTTGGAATGGAAAGATAATACACAAGACGATTATATACATTCAATATACTGTACATAAGTACTGTAGTTGTTTATTATAACAATAAATCAACAAGATGGCATTAACATTAACATTCTCTTAAAGCGATCCATGAATAGAAAGACTTGTAGTTCTTAAAAGATAAATGTTAGTACAAGTTATAGAATTTTTATATTAAAACCCCCCTCTTAATGTTTTCGTTTTAATAAAACTTGTAAAATTTTCAATCAAAAAATAAACTAGCTCGCCATTGTTGATGTCAGTAATTACACAATGCTTAAACCCATAAAATCAGTCGCACCCAAGCGCCAGCAGAGGGCGACAAAACTCCAAAAAACACAAGTAACAAGTGGCCAATGGCACTGTGCTGTCATTTTAATCTGTTTGTGCGGGGCATGTGCGTTAATTGCGTTAAATATTTTAACGTCGTTGATTTAAAAAATTAATTACCACCCGTTAACACTATAATTTTGACAGCCCTAAAAAAAACTTATTGGTTTTTAAGCACTTTTAATAATTATGATACGTTTTAAACTTGTTACTGTCCCACAGAATTATTTTTAAACAAAAAAAGTAGACGCCCAATCCATTAAAAGAAAAGTTTTAAAAATAATAATAATAAATTTTAAAAAATTTAAATGCTTGTCTTTATTAAATGCTTCATTGAGAGTCCACTCCAGGTGCTCACTCACACACAATGAGTTGCCAAAGCAACTGTTTAACAAGTTAAACGATGATTGACGCTTGCGGCGCTCTCTGGCAAGATCGAAGCTTAAGCGTCTGTCTATCATCGTTTACTTTAATAAGCAAGTCCAGTTCATTTTTTATCAAACAAAGAGCAGGGAGAGGGAGGGAGGGAGAATGAGACTACGCAATCGGCTCAGGACAGCTCATCTGTATTTATTTATTGTTAAATGGAAAAAAAAAAAATCTGCGATGGACTGAGGGCGCGAAGTTTGAAGCGTGAAGTAGCGAGGGATCACTGTAATTTGTTTAATGATGGACGATACACTATCCTCTGGTGGCCACGTTGGGTCTGGCTGGACTGTCGCCTTGTATGACGGAAGAGTAGACTCAGATATCTGACATGGATAAAGGATAGCTGCGCTCTGGTTTGGCCCACATTAGGCTGTAAGTTGTTTCAGCTAATATATGTTCGCGTATGCATTTGAAATTAAATTTAGAGCTACTTTTTTGCCGAGTTATGTGTGAGGTGTTTGTTATTAGAATTGTAGATACGTTAGCATACTTAGCATTTAAGATAGCTTACTTTTATTAGGCTAATTTAATATAGTAAATTTACATGTTGATCAGACAAGATGGATGTTTGAACACCAATTTTTTGTGTCAAGTGTTGTATTGTTAAAATGTGTGTCATTTTGAACATAAATGTACAACTGTGCATACAGTATGTGTGTTAGAGCTTTACAAATTGTCAAAAGTGAAAGAAGTCAAAAGCTTCAAAAAGACTTGCCTTGTTTTTTGTTTGTAAAGCTGAACAACTTCACGTTTAGTTAGGACAGAACATGTCATATTAGCAGTGCTTAATTTGTAAATCATAAGGTGCCGGAACGCAAAGTATATATGACAGCGCAGGCATGATGAGACTGGCACAGGTCCCGGAACATACGCAGAAAATGGTGCTGAAAACCACACGCAAATGGCCACTTGCCATACTGCCATACAAAAAAAAAAAACGAGCCTCAATTTCAGATACTATTCATGATATATGTAATGACAACAATTCACAATTATTAAGGCTATACTCTGCACAGCACGGGCAATTGCCCACATAACAATAGGTGGGACTTACAGTACACTTGGCTTGTCTGGCTGTCCGTGAACCTGGCTAACTGCTGCGGCGCTAGCCTCCTGCTGCACCCGGTCCTGCCCGTTAGCTTGATCGCTGCAGCTGCCCTCATTGCAGGTTGTTGCTTTTCTGACACGTTTTGAACCATCTTCCTTCTTTTTGAAAAAAGAAAGTAAATGCAAATACTGTTTCCAAAGTTGTTGTTTTTTATGTCAGGGGTGTGATTTGTTGGTCCAGCTTTTCAGTGCATCAACAAATCTCTGATTCTTTCAAATGACATTAAATTTTTATAAATAACATGCAATTCTTGGGATTTGTTCGGTAATGAATTTATGCATATTAATATTTTATTTTATACATTAAAAAAAAAAAGTTTTTATATTTCTATACACAAAACGTGCCGGATCTGCACAAATAAGTCCCGGAACACAGGGAGGCCAAAATCAAGAAGTGCCGGATGTTGTTCCGGCAGGATCCGGCACAAAAATAACCCCTGCATATTAGTAAAGTGACTAAAACCTATGAATTTTTACAGACAGAAACATTTTTCGCATTCGTTGACAAAATCTAGACAAAAACTTACACATTTTGAAATGACTTAAATATGACTAAGACTAATAAGTAGGGTTGTTCTGATCATGTTTTTTTGCACCCGATCCGATCCCGATTGTTTTAGTTTGAGTATCTGCCGATCCCGATATTTCCCGATCCGATTGCTTTTTTTTTTTGCTCCCGATTCACTTCCAATCATTCCCGATAATTTTTCCCGATCATATACATTTTGGCAATGCATTAAGAAAAAAATGAAGAAAACTCGGGCGAATATATACATTCAACATACAGTACATAAGTACTGTATTTGTTTATTATGACAATAAATCCTCAAGATGGCATTTACATTATTAACATTCTTTCTGTGAGAGGGATCCACGGATAGAAAGACTTGTAATTCTTAAAGGATAAATATGAGTTTGTATATTGTGACTAAATATTGCTATCTAGTGTATTTGTTGAGCTTTCAGTAAATGATACTGTAGCCATTTAACTGTTGTGCCCAAATGCATGATGGGAAGTGCACCCTTGACTGTGCGTAGTGGTACCAATTGATATACAGTGGGGAGAACAAGTATTTGATACACAATCAATGGGAAAACCCATTGGCAGTGTATCAAATACTAAGTATTTCATCCAAAATGAAAATTTAAAAGGGCTGCCCAGTCAACACTGACTCCAATGTCTGTGTTGTTTTTTATGGATTTACCTCTCATGTTGTGTTTAGGACTACTCAAGCGGCGCACTCTTGACCGGAGAACTGAAGAAGATCTTGATCGAAACCCTGCAGCCAATCATAGCTGAGCATCAGGAGCGACGCAAGCAAATTACGGACGAGGCAGTCAAGCAGTTCATGACACCCCGGCGTTTGAATTTTAACCACTAACTCGCTTAATGAAAGAACAAAAATATATATATCTTGATCAAAACTCATGTCATTATTCCGGGGAAGGAAGGGTTTCTATTGGGACTTGGGAAGATATTGTCAATGACTCTATGGAAGACATGTCTGCACTGTATCTTCATGTTTGATAATTGACTGCTATTGACACTGATAGGTGTCCAATACAATTGAACTAGGAGGTCTGGAACTATCGCTGTCACTTATACAGTGTATCACAAAAGTGAGTACACCCCTCGCATTCCTGCAGATATTTGCGTATGTCTTTTCACGGGACAACACTGACAAAATGACACTTTGACACAATGAAAAGTAGTCTGTTTGCAGCTTATATAATAGAGTTAATTTATTTTCCCCTCAAAATATAGCCATTAATATCTAAACCCCTGGCAACAAAAGTGAGTACACCCCTATGAAAAAACGAACATCCCTAAATGTCCAAATGGAGAACTGCTTGTCATTTTGAAAATGGGAAAAGGGAAAATGACAAGCAGTACTCAATTTGGACATTTAAGGATGTACGTAGTTCCCATGCGGTGTACTCACTTTTGTTGCCAGGGGTTTAGATATTAATGGCTATATTTTGAGGGGAAAATAAATTAACTCTATTACCGTATTGGCCCGAATATAAGACGGCCCTGATTATAAGACGACCCCCTCTTTTTCAAGACTCAAGTTTGAAAAAAGACTTTTTAAACACCAAATTAATTTCTATACAGAAAATAATTACAGTGCATCCAAAACAATTGATTATAACAATATTTTTGAGAGAAAAAGCATGTTATTTTGCCACATTCAAATCTTAATATCTGAACATTTAAATACGTAAACTAAAGTCCAATCACATTCGTAAATGAATGGCTTCTCGTTTTTTAAATGTAAATAAACCAATCTATTATGATAAAACAACAAAATTGCAATAACTGCATTAACCATCAAAGTGAAGTCTGTCATGACCGAACATCGCTTCAATGATATCTGGCGCCATCTAGCGACGTGAAGGAGTATAATGTCTTGACCTCGAATATAAGACGACCCCTCTTTTTCAGTACAGTGGTACCTCTACATACGATCACTTCGACACACGATCTTTTCGACATCCGACGTAAAATTTGAGCCGCCATTTGTTTCTACATCCGACGAGTTGCTCGAAATACGACGACATGACAGCACTGCAAACGAACGCACGGTGGATTTTCTTGTGTGAGAAATCAACACAGTTTTCAAAAAAAGTTGATACAGTTGGAGAAACAAGGAAAAAAGTGATGCTTACCTTTGAAATGAAGATGCAAGTTATAGAAAAATATGAGCTTGGGGTGCGCGTCCCTGAACTGGCTCAACAATACAGCTCCATGGTCCTCTTCCGACCACCGTTCGCCACTATTTATAAGTTAAGGTGACAATTATTATTGTGGTAACATTGCCAAGGAAATCGCCAGCTTCGTCACGTTTTTATCATTTATTTAAGAACTTATCCAACACAAAACGCCCATTGTCTTAAGCAGTTGACCGCTCTCAAGAAAACGAAAGTATTATCTCTACCGCACCGACCTATCTCACTGAGACGTCACCTTCGCGGTGCGTTCAGGGACAGTAAAAAGTGTCCGCCATATTAGAATCCAATTCGTGACATTATTTACAGGAATAATTATTAATTATTATTCTTATTATTATATTATTCTGAATTATTTATTTATAACTTATTTGTTTTTCTATGTTTAATTGCCATTTGTAACAGTGCCAGCAGTATTTATTAAGAATTTAGTGTATGTTTTTAGGCTTTGGAACAAATTAATGGAATTATAATGTATTCCTATGGGAAAATCCTGCTCGACATACGACCATTTCGACTTACAAACAAGGTCCTGGAACGAATTAAATTCGTATGTAGAGGTACCACTGTATTATATTCGGGCCAATACTGTATATAAGCTGCACACAATCTACTCATAACTACTACTACTTTCATTGTGTCAAAGTGTCATTTTGTCAGTGTTGTCCCATGTAAAGATATACTTAAATATCTACAGAAATGCGAGGGGTGTACTCACTTTTGTGAGACACTGTAGTTAATTTAAAACTTAGGTCATTATAAAGTGAAACTTGAACTGACCTCTCACTCTGTTATGTACATTTTTATGGTACATTATTGTCATAAAATATGTTAAAAGTTCTGTTAACAGTCATACACTACTTACTACATCAAAAGCTGTTGAGTGACATTTCAGAATGAAACAAATGTTCACGTATAATGTTTCAGTGCAGTTTAGGTTCATTTGGAAATTTCACCCAAAAGTAAATATCACTTAGCTTTTTATGTGTAGTGTATATCAATATCAATGGCTTTCGGGTGCTGAATCATGTTATCAAAAAAAGATGACATTCAATTCGGTGGTATGTTTTTGTGGCAGTGTTGGTTTATTTTTTAACTTTAATCGTTGCACAACACTCAAAAGAAAAAAAAACTATGCCACATCCACAAATGCCAGGGTTGACAATTAACGACACAACAACCGCGGTCACGTATGTTTTAACTAGCAAAACTAGTAAATGATTAGAGTAAACATGGCAGAATTCCATTTGGCAAATTCTTCTTTTACACAAGTTATGCTTTTCTAGGGCACTTGCATTCATGGAGAGTAGTTTGACCCTCTGGTAAGGCTCAGGATTAAGAAATGTCTGACAATATGGTCAACTGAAGAACATGCTGTACTACAAATAAATTGAAATAATAAAAATGTACAACTGATACGCGCAGTTGCATATTTTGCATGTGAATTTTAATGAATAAATTATTTTTATCATTAGTTATGATGTCACAGCAAATGAGTTGTATTCCTTCTTTACCTTTAATGCCCGATTCCTAAACAAGTTTTTCTGACTTTGTCATAAAACCACAACCCTTCCATGATATTTTTTTCATTACCGTAATTTTCGGACTATAAGCTGCTACTTTTTTCCCTCATTATGAATTTTGCGGTTTATAGTCCAGTGCGGCTTATTTGTTGATTTATTTGGGTTAGTAGTAGAGGCGTGCGAAATTTCCGATTCTTAGATTATTCGCGATTCGGCCGTGGAAGATTCGAGAACGATTCACAAATATCCAAATTCTGATTATTGAATTATACCAGGTAAAGCGGAAGTAAAACACAGCGCGGTCTTTGGGACACAATGAGGAACGGACCGAGAGTAAATATCATGTTCAACTCATGCCGCTAGATAAAAAAAAAAACAATCATACCTGACTGCGGCTAACAGCCGCTACAAACAACGCCCAGTTGCTAGTTGCTACAAACATACGGCTACAGTAGATATATATGATGCAAATGACAGACAACGTCGATGTTAGAACATATATTATTGAACAGAGATGCGAAATGACAGACTTTCCGGCATAAGTAAACAGCCGCCATTTTAAAGCAGTACACCTCTCTAGAAGGCTCTGTTGTAGCGAACCTATTTAACTTTTTATCTAAAATACTCCTAAATCGGCAGAATCTTGTCTTGAATCTATCTTTAAATGATGAAATAGTTTTTAAACTTTGTCAAAAGTAGACAGAAGGGAAAATGTGGAATAACGGGAGCAATTTTAACAACTGTAACAGTTGATTCACAACATTAAAGGGTATGACAACACCTGGGGAAATGCTAATATTCCATCATTTATCCATCAACGCATGCCTTTTGAATTCATATCATGCCACTTAGTGTAATTACACACATCGCAACACCAAGAAAACGATAGAAATTAGGTCGATTGTCAAGCTAAAAGGACCCGCCCCCGAGATGCCGGAAATCTAGCATATTGTGTGCGTGACGTCACTATAGGGAAACAACCGGCTCAGTGCTTAGTATTGAATGGCGGCGATGATGGCGGACAATTTTGTTTCTATTTGCAGCGACGAATCCGACGTAACGAACTTTCTTCTAATGGTGACGAGGAGAGTTATGAACCTTTCTTTGGTGTTTTGGGTTATCAATTTGAGCCCAAACGAAAGCCAATGCAGCCTAATGAAAGGATCATTGAGGGGAGCAATCACACTGATGAAACACCGGCGGCAACAGAATCACCGAATGGTTTGTTTTGCATTTCTTTTTGTGAAGCTGATACACCGTGACCGCAAAATAAAGTAATGTATAGAATAATTATCATTTAATATGCTATCATCGGTTTTGCTCTGCCAACCGACACAAATATGAATAGGATTAGAGGATTTGTTCTATATATTTTACGAGCGATAATTTATACATGTGTCCAGTCCTATATCCAATGCGTGATATGTTTTTTATTATAAAAGATACTCACTCTGGCCATTTCCCTCCTTTGCGTTGCCTGGGGTGGTGAGGTGGTCTCATCAGAGCCAGTCATCGTCCTCTTTCACCGGGCACCGCATCTGCTTTCAGCAGCAATTTCTTAGCAAAACCTGATTTCATTTGCCCATAGTTCGTATAGCTTTCAGGTTTAAAATGCGCACCACACAAAACCGTGCCGGAGGCTGGGTCTGCAAAATTAGCCCTCTTAGCACTGACGAACTTTAATCATTGTCTGCGTAGTCCAGCTCTTTTTTTCGCGTTTGGGAACTCATGGGTACTACATTGCGACAAATGGCTATTTGTAAACCACATAGCATGACAGGTTTGACCCATTTTAGCGATTTTTTGATAAAACACGAACGCAACTCTCTCGTCGATAAACAACGATCGCACCTGCCTCGACCTTTTGTTTCCTTGTTATGACGTCTCCGCCCCATTCGGCTGTTTCCGGAACACTTTCGGAAATGTTCGTCATTTTCGATCTATTTTCGATAATTGCTCATTAATGTGATTGATTTTTTTTGTTAACTTTATCAATATTTGTTATCTTGGCACATAACGGTTCTATTGATGTCTCACACCCGCTTTGCGTTTTCATACCCTTTGAATTAATTGAATGTAGTTTAAAGCTGCTGATACAAAATAGGGACTGGAGTTTTTTATTTACTGTTATTTTTGTATATTTGTTTACTGTTATATGTTAACTTGATACTGAAATAGTAGTTTGGTTTAGCCTGAGAGGATTTTTGAACAATTTTGGAACTAATGTACAAAACATTTAAAAAAAAAAAAAAAAAAAAAAAAAGGGATGGGGGTGCATCAATATTCGTTTTATAATCGAATCGGAGCCTCTGAATCGTAATCGAATCGTTAGGTGCCCAACGATTCCCAGCTCTAGTTAATAGGTAGCATTTTATTTGACAGCAGCGTCATAAGACTGCCATAAGACCAGCTTAATTATGACACAGTCATGGGCATTAATGAATGCTTATGATAGATGTAATTCAGTGTCATCCGGCAATTTATGTCACTAACTCCAAATATGTTTAACTGGGACCTTTTACATCCATTCAAAAGTGAGATAATTTGCCGGATGACACAAAATGACATCTGTCATAAGCATTCATTAATGCTCATGGCAGTGTCATGTCAAATTTATGACTGTCTTATGACAGTCTTATGGCATTACTGTCAAATAAAGTGTTACCAAATACCATAACTAGCAATTAATGAAACAACTGGAACAGTAACTGAAGAAATAATTAGCACAGAGCATGAATTTTGATTGTTATTTACAACTTTAGCACTGCAGTGCATGCTAGGAGGCATGTAGGATGACAACAGTGTTCACAGCAGTTTTAATTTTATTAAAACGAAAACATTAAGAGGGGTTTTTATATAAAATTTCTGTAACTTGTACTAACATTTATCTTTTAAGAACTACAAGTCTTTCTATCCATGGATCGCTTTAAGAGAATGTTAATAATGTTAATGCCATCTTGTTGATTTATGGGGAATCTTCTGAGCAATGCATGATTTTAAACCATTGCACCGTAGTACTTTACTGACAGTAGCCTTTGACACTGTGCATCCAGCTCTCTTCAGGTCATTCATTCACCAGATCCTACCGAGGCTGAGCCCTCATTTTTCTCATTATAAGTGATGCCCCACGAGGTGAGATTTTACATGAAGCCCCAGTCCGAGGTAGATTATCAGTCATTTTTAGCCTTTTCCATTTTCTAACAATTGCTACAACTGTTGATTTTTTCTCACCAAGCTGCTTTCCAATTGTCCCATAGCCTTTTCTAGCTTTGTGGAGTTCAACAATTTTTCTCTGGTGTCTTTCGAAAGCTCACTGGACTTTTTTTTTTTTTTTTTTTTTTTTTTTTTAAACTAGACTGACAAGTCTTTGAGTGTCATAATTATAGCTGATTCTCAGGGGTAGAAATACTTGAGCCCCAGTAAATTACGAATAAATTATTTTTAAAAATCATACAATGTGTTTTCTGGATTTTTTAAATTTTTAAAAATTTTTTAAAGATTTTGTCTCTATGAGTGGAAATATGTCTACAATTGAAATGTCAGACCTCTACCTATTTTCTAAGTGAGTGAACTTGCAAAATCACAAGGGGTGCAAATACCTCTGCTCCCCACCGTATATATTTTGCAAATGTTCAACTCTTTTTTTTCTTGATCATGAAATTGCACATTTGTGATTCTTCTATTTGAAAATTTTGTTTGTGCTCTTGCCATTTTTTTAAAACTCAAAATTATGACTGTTTTTAAGTCACTTTCATTCCTGCAATTTATTTTTTCTGTTATAATTCAGGCTATTCTTCCAATCCTTTTTACAGTATTTTCTACTTCACCTAAATACAATTGTGATTTTTCTTATGACTAATACGTTGACTTTTTTCACTAAATTTGGCTCTATTCTTTTACTATATTTCAAATTGAACTCCCATTCAAAGTTACAGCTAGAATGACTTGAGTCAAAGTGCAAGCTGGAGAAACTGTGCCAAAATCTGGTGACCTTTAAATATTTAGTCTAACGCCGTCCCAGTGAACCATTTCCACATAAGAAAACATGAAAAACTTACACGAGAACGAGCTGTTCACTCACCGGACACTTCATTAGGTACACGGGCAGCTTGAAGTTGTATTCTTCATCACAACAGATAGCTCTGTCCAAAATAAAACAAAAAAAGATCATTGTTCCAGTCAATTTTATTGTCTGTGGATAATCATACTCACACAGCTCCCTACTCAGCGGGAAGAAAACAAAGTTCATATGAGGATGTCAAAACAATAATTTTCCATTTTTGGACCGTGATGTCCACAATGGTGATGACTGACTTTCATATTGGATTTTACAGAATGTCCACACACACGAACCAATACTTACTTTTTGAGTCACACCACCCACGGGGACACAGACTGAGCGAGCATAGCCAATTGCGATTACCCCTGCTCATCATTTGTGAAGAGTAGAACTGACTAGAGCAAATTGCATTAAAAAGACTGACGAACACGACTACAGTATTTTGCACATTCTGTAAATCAGGTCTATCTAAAAAACTCTTAAACCAGACAACATTCCGGTACATTTAAACCTGGTCACACCCTGGGACAAAACCAGTTACATTCCAAAGGCAAAACACCCCAGACCCAGAGAAGCAATGTGATACATGCTCAGCAACCACTGTCACAACCAGGGGTGTGACAGTAAGTGTTGGGCACGTTACTTTAAAAAAGTAATTAGTTACATTACTCACTACTTCTTCCAAAAGGTAACTGAGTTAGTAACTGAATTACTCTATAGTAAAAGTAACTAGTTACCAGGGAAAGTAACTATTTCCGTTACTTTAAAAAGAACTTGTTGCATGTCAAAGAATTTGAAATTTTGTGAGCAGTATTCGAGTCAGTGGAATAGAGAAGAACAGACAGGTAGTTAACTTGTTAGGTGCTTCAGCAGATTTGACTTGCTTACCACAGATGTTGACAAAAGCTTTGCCCCGGGACATAAATTACACATTACATGCAGGTTCTTTCCTTTAATGTCGACAAACTTGAAATAGTGTCTATATCTCCTTCTCTTAAAGGACAATTTTTCTTCTGAATGCTCTGCCATCCCGACCCTGTGCATCTGTTTTGCGTATGTGTGTTTGCAGCACGCGCTGTTCCGGTTTGCTTGTGAAATCACTGATTCTGATTGGCTTGCCACGACACATGACTCTAACCCTCAACCAATCACAATCGCTTCCATCGCATCTCTCGAGGGGCTGCATTTAGGTAGGATCGTTTCCCGACAATTCACGTCACCTTCAAAGCGCCTGCCGTCCTCAAGATGGAAGCAGAATTATTGCTGGCTGACAGTGGGAGATGGGAACGTGGCTAGCATCAGGTGTAGCAAACACAGAAACGTTACCAAACTTTGGAAAGCATTGTCTAATTGAATGAGCAGGGACAAACAGCTTGGAGTCAGAAGTACGTGCGCTATTCTCGAACCTGAACGCACCCCAAGTCTTGGATGACAAATCAACAGAGCAGAGAGTCGACTAAACACAGCTGGTAGTTTCTTCAATTTCTTCAGATTAAGTAACGCACTGCTTTTGACCGTCAGTAATGGTAACTGCGTTGTAACGGCGGAAAAAGTAATTAGTTAGATTACCCAGTTACTGAAAAAATAACGCCGTTACGTAACTGCGTTATTTATAATGGCGTTACACCCAACACTGGTGACAATATATCGAAAAGGTGACATATCGTGATATTTTGTTGCCCAAAAGGTTATTGACATGCTCCCAGCAAGAATCAAGGTATCGTTTTAAAAATGCATCACTGTTTAAAAAAGAAAAAGTTGCCTCCTAGCTATTCCCACACCTCTTTTAATGTACCAGATAGATTATACTCCACGAGGGGGCTTCGTTGAGGGCAAGGGCTTAGGTTTGGTCTCAACATTGGTAGGGACAATATTAATGTAATGCACATATTGCAAACAATGATCCAAATAAGGGACGACTAGCTTGACTTTGTTGTTCCTTGTGATGGTTAGAAAGTTTAATGTTATGCTAACTGTTGCAGGTCGGACTTTTAGTAGCACAATTAGTGGTGTTTCCCCCACATCCACAACATTGACGTCTTTTTACATGACCTACAGTGGCTGCTGCTGGCCGATAAAAAAAACTTGTAATATCCCTCCTCTCCTTATGTGGATGGTGTGGCTCAGTGGTAGAGTAGTTGTCCCGCAACCCAGAGGTTGGGGTCGTCCCCCAACCCAGAGGTTGTGGGTTCGATTCTCTGCCCTGATGAAGTTGCCTAAGTATCCTTGAGCAAGATACTGAACCCCACATTGCTCCTGGTGCTGCGTCACCAGTAGGTAGATGGCGATGTAGTGCAAAGCGCTTTGAAAGGTGGAAAAGCACTATACAAGTATAACACCATTTACCATTTACACAATGTTGTCGACATGAATCTGTCGGGGTTATATGAGTATGTGTGTGTGGCTGGACAGGGGGCTTCAAGTCATCAGTCAACCAAACGTTCGTTTGGGGGGGGGGGGGGCACATTCAGCAAGTGGAAAGGGATAAATTAAATGTAAGTCTGAACATAATGAAAATAATTCACTAATTAATGGTAGGGCCTATTCTATCCTTACAACATATGGTAAGACAATCTAAATTACCCATATATTTGACCTCTTTATATAATTAAATAAGGTAGCTTAAAAGTTGGTGGGGACAATTTGAGCATCCTGAAAAGTTGCTGGTGTTATGTCCCTACCGTCCCTATGCAAACCTTGGTTAAGGGGGACTGGGCTGTGCAGCTGGGAAGAACTTCCATGCGGCTGTGTTTCCCCTCATACTTTTAACCATTGTGTTTACTTGTGGTAGCAAGTCTAAAGCAGACTGTTGATCTGTTGACCACATTAGTCACGTAGCATATTTAAACCATCCTTATTTGAATTTACTACGTTAAAGTAATTTCTTACAGCATCTTTAGTATGTTCTGTCCGTATGCATCTACACAAAACAAGCTGAAAGCGCATGGTCGTACTTTTGGTGTCAAATTCACTTCTTGTAAGACGTTTCGCCGGTGTAACACATTTTCCCACTCTCGTCTCATCCCGTCTTTCCTGTTCATTTTGCTTTTGCTGCATGTTTTGTGAAATATCGACAGTGCTGTCACGCTCATTTATGTTCCTCTCTGGCTCGAATTGAAAGGGTTGAACAGATGACATGTTTATGTCGCTAGAGTTGTACTCTGGAAGCCCGGCAGCGTAACTATGTTACTTCACCGCCCTGGGGCGTCAACAACAATGGTGACCTACTGGGTGAATTAATTTTTTTTTGTTTAAAAATGAAAACATCAAGAGGGGTTTCAATATCAAACTATTTGAACTCATAATAACGTTCATGTTTAAGAACTACAAATCTTTCTATCCGTGAATTCCTTCAGACAAAACACTACCACTTTTGTCCACCGGCGTCGCTAAAATTGACCAAAACTGAAAAGTTACCTAGTATGCTTTAAAAGTAAGCAAAGTACATCCGCCATGGATTTGTGGTTCCGAATTTTTTGCCATTGGTTGTATGTATATAGCTATATGTAGTCATGTGTGTTTCATCTAAATGTCACCATTGGAAGCAACGTGCACGCCGATTGTGAACCCATATTTGAACCTGTGCCTAACGTTTCCCCTCCTCATCGTTCTCTGATGACGTCCACCGTGATAACAATGTTGATTCTGGGCCGGTGCTTGTGATTCGAAGCGACTCGCTACCGGCAGCCAATGCGAGCGAGGGGCGGCCGGTGCGGGTCTGGGGAGTTGTCTTGGTCCCGGACACACGATTGGACCGCCTTAAAAAGGGCAAACACGCGTCCACGTTTCGACTCCCGGCATCAGCCTCCCCTCCCCTGAGCTACAGAAATAGAAAAGCTTGAGTGTACGACAAAATAAAACGTTTAGTCCAATTTATTAGCCCGGAGAGACTTTGAGCCCCTTAGCTTAGCTCCAGCATCCCGGCGACGGTGACTGAGAAAGGGGTCTACCTGTCTGTCAAGCGCGCAAGTTCTGCCGGAAACACGGTTTGTAGCAAAAGTAAAAGCCGCAGAGTAGCTTAAACGTCGACTTAGCGTGACAATTTGAACAAGTTGGACCTTTGAGGGAATGGCATTGGACTTCGCCGCGGGCTGCGTTGGAGGTAGGAAAAAAAGGAAAGTGGCGACGGCGGGCAGCTAGCCGAACCGTGCCATTGCCGCTAGCTGCCACGCGAGCCATCTTAAACAGCTTTATGCTAACCCGGCTAGATTTGCTTTGCTTACACCGACAACCAGTTGTTTCTATCTCAAGTAAATGCACTTTATATTACTATAATTTAACTAATAACAGTTTAATAGTGCCAAAGTCATTTGTAGAAAGCAATTGTTATCAATAACTCGTCGGGCTACATTCCAAGACTGTCATTCATCGGGAGTGGTTCCTGATTTATTACATATTTGTTGTATTGCTTCAAGTAGCGTATTCCGTGACTATTACTATTATTATAGACTCAAATATGCGAAAGTACAGCTAACTTGATTATTCAACTCGAGCAAATGTTTAGGTATCTATTCTAGAGAATTTAAAATCCGAGCGACTTTTATTTGAAAACTTCTTGTTCGTGGTTTGCCATTCACAAATTTGGAACTGATGCAGTGAAATGAGGAGTTTCATTGTGATTAAAGTAGTTCTTTGACGTTTAGCAATACAAGACAGTCCTGGGGAGCATCGACTAACCATTTATAAGGCAAGTGACTTTTTGGTAATTGAAAAATAACCCCATTATGACCTGGCATAAAAAAGCATCACATTTTGGGTCATGTAGATTGTAGACCCTAATACTTTATTAACATTTGGTATTCAAGTGTGGTCTTTATGACCCGAAATATGATGCCGTGATATGTGGACACCAGCTCTCAATTATAAATATTATTATTAATAACAATTATTTTGCATATAATATTATAAATAAATAAAGTTATACATGAATATTCGTATATATATTTTAATAATGCATAGAAACAAATATACTTTCGTTATGGCCCCCAATAACACTCTAGAGTTGCTGTTGTTGTTTTTTAACGGCATTTTACGGTATTTTACTCTTTGACTGCTAATGAGAACGTTAGACGTCAATATAGGGCTGTAGCTATCGATTATTTCAATAGTCAAATAATCGATCAACTGCAGTTCGAATAATCGGATTTGGAACATTTCAAGATTGCACTGTCAATTGCACTTTCATTTAAAAGTAAATGAATATAACTGAGCTTAGCCTCAAACAGTATTAAAAATAAATAAATAAGGATCCAAGTACAACGACAGAACAATTGGCTAACTTGCGTAGCAAAAGTCCGCAAGCTTGAATTCGATAATATGCTAACGTGTTTTTTTTTTTTTTTTTTTTTTAACAATGCTCTTAAAAAAATCGTTCAAACACATTCTCACAAAAAAAAAAAAAAAAACAGCTAAATATACTTATAGACTAAATTACAAATACATAAAAAAACATTAGCTCAAAGAAAAACTTACCATATGTTGGTCTGAACAGGGAGCAGCTGGATTCAGCCATGTGAAATGAGTTATGCCATATTCACTGTTGCCACTAAAGGGCAGTATATCCACCCAAATCAATAAAACTAAATGCAAACGCTTTCAATTACAATGGCACTGTAATTAAACGAATACTCGAAGCAGCAAAATTTGATTTGAAGCTTTTTTCGTTGCAGCACTAGACTTCAAATTAATTTAAACTGGGAGGACAGTTTCCGTTTCAATGTCGTTGACGGCATTAGACGTCCAATCCATTTTGACTGGATCGCTGCCAGACTCTTCCAGTCAAAATGGATTGGGCGCAACCGCCTGCAGTCAACGGTACCCAATTATTTAAAAGACTGAAAAGGGTTAATTATAGATTTAAGTCATTTGTTGCAGGGTATTTGCGCCCTGCAAATCTGGGTGGACCTCTTGCCCAAAACCAGATAAGCTAAAATCTAACACATTCACTATCTGTACAAGTGGCTCCGTCTCCCATTTAGGAAGTGTACAAGGTGTCATGTTTGCTACTGTGTTAGCTGAGATGAAACAAACACTTTGTTTGCATGAGGTTGTACGGTTAAACAGAGGTGCGGTTATGTGTTTTATACAAATCAAATGACTAATTTCCCCCATAAAATTATTCTTAAATTGCTGCCAAATCAATGTACTAGCAGGATAGATACGGAAATGGAGTGCTGTTGATTTCTTCTTTTTTAATTTTTTTCCCAGGTGCTGCTGGTGTTTTGGTTGGACATCCGTTCGACACCGTTAAGGTGGGTGTGTCGTCCGTAGCACGGGGCGGTGTTCTACTTTGAGACTGATCTGTCATTTATACACACCATAATGAATATAAATACCAGTTAAAGCAATATTAAACATCTACAGCCGAAACCGACATTAAACATTAATTAAAATAATTCTATCTTAAGGGTGATTGAAAACTCGCTATTTCAAAATACTTCAAATAAATTGAGTGCATGTTTGTTTCCTTTTCTGATTACCGGTAGTTATTTTATTTAAAATTTAAAAGTCCTACATACATGGATAGAGGTCTGTTGCTCAAGTGGTGGAGGACCAATAAAGGAAGACATGCTCAAGTTGACGCTAAGACAATCAAGAATAGTCACGCAAAACTCGGCCGATAGCTGGACACATTCATCTATGGAATTATTTGCAGCCATTTTTGCAGGCCATTTAAATTTCGACCAAAATAATTGACCTGAAGAAAAAAAAAAAAGACAAATGATGTAAATCCCGTACATGATGGAACATACACTAAAAAATGAGGAAACATATAAGAACATATGCATAAATTAGAAGTACCGGTATTTTAAAATGGGGAGTTACTTTTCAATCACCCTGTAGAGACCAGCTCACTGCCTTAAACCTAAAGAAATACAATTCAGGTAGTCCCTGGGTGACGATGTACTCTAGTTATGCGATTTTGACTTTACGACACGGGAGTCTGATCCTCCTTTGTCTCCTGTCTTTTTTTAAAGAAAAGTAGAGAGTTCTCGGTCGTGTGCAGATGAGTGAGGTATTGCTCATGTCGCGTTCAAAAATTGCTCGGATTTCTAGCCATCAGTGACCTTACTATCCGCGACAATGTGGAGCCCAGCACTTCTACTGTACATCATTTCATTAGACTCGTCAAGTGTCGATATACACGAAAGTGTCCTTTCCTTTTTATCCATATGTTACGACCGTCAATCCTCCCCCTTTGTTTCATTCCAACACATTGTCGAGGACAGCAAGGTGGCTAATGGCTAGAAATCCGAGCAGTTCTTAAACGCGACACGAGCCAACAGCGCCATGGTGCCAAGCAAAACCAAACGAAACACCCGTCGCTTCAAACTATGGACTATTTTGTTTGCCTTTGTGAAAACACAGGCAACTTTTTGGAGAAAAACTACAAAGGTAAATGAGAAAGCCCTCAAAGCCAGTTAACTTGTTTCTGAACTTGTTGCTAAATCCAAAAAGTCCCACACTGTGGCAGGGACATTAATACTACCTGTCTGCAAAGCCATTGTCAGCGAGATGCTTGGCCCTGATACGGTTAAAGACATTGCTAAAGTCCCCATGTCAGACAAGTCTGAGCTTTTCAAGCTTAACAACCTGAATGAGAACTGTTGAAGAAGATTCCTGCCAGGATATCGGCTTTGTGTTCATCTAAACAGGCATATTTTTTACACTGAGTGAGTATAAATACTGAGAAATTTTATAATTAAATATACTGTACAGAAAGTAATTTTGGAACATTTTGGTTTGCGGTGTGCCGCGGGATTTTTTCCAATGTAATAACGTGTCGTGACTCACAAAAGGTTGAAAAACACTGCAATAGAGGTCCTTCTTAGCCAAATGGATGCCAGGAATGCTAGGCAATGGCCAATTATAGAGCAGCTATAAGTACTGTACGTTGCGTTCAGTTAACTCTGAGCTGCTAGTACCAGCCATACTATATTTTTGGCTTTCTTATCCTGAAATGTCTTTAACAAGAGTCAATATTTTCGCATTGAGGCGTGTCTTAACCTGTACTTTTGGACTTTTTGGATAGTTATTTTATTGTTAATTCCGATTCACGTGGAAATTTGGGTTACGTCGCCAGCGTAGGAACGGAACTCGTTCGTAACCCGGGGACTACCTGTATAAAACGGAAAAAATAGAAAAAACGGGACTAAGATTGATCAGATATTTCGTTGGCTAGCACCGTAGGTCATTCCCATGCCGTGATGCTTTTAGCTGCATGCATTTTACATTGACAGATTAACTTGTGTACTGTATGTAATTGACACGAAACAATTAATCCTCTTCGTTCCCTGTGGCAAGATGCCGCCATAGCATTATATTTCATATTAGACACGTGTAGCCTGAGCATAGAAAAGGCAAACTAGTAGGTTTTGCATTAAAAAGCTAATGATAGGTTCCCCCAAAATTAAAATAATACAGTGGGGCAAATAAGTATTTAGTCAACCACTAATTGTGCAAGTTCTCCCACTTGAAAATATTAGAGAGGCCTGTAATTGTCAACATGGGTAAACCTCAACCATGAGAGACAGAATTTGGAGAGAAAAAAACAGAAAATCACATTGTTTGATTTTTAAAGAATTTATTTGCAAATCATGGTGGAAAATAAGTATTTGGTCAATATCAAAAGTTCATCTCAATAATTTGTTATGTACCCTTTGTTGGCAATAACGGAGGCCAAGCGTTTTCTGTAACTCTTCACAAGCTTTTCACACACTGTTGCTGGTATTTTGGCCCATTCCTCCATGCAGATCTCCTCTAGAGCAGTGATGTTTTGGGGCTGTTGTTGAGCAACACGGACTTTCAACTCCCTCCTCACCCCGTGGCGTCAAAATGATAACAAGAACGGTGAGGAAAAATCCCAGAACCACATGGGGGGGCCTAATGAATGATCTACAGAGAGCTGGGACCACAGTAACAACGGCTACTATAAGTAACACAATGCGCCGCCAGGGACTCAAATCCTGCACTGCCAGACGTGTCCCCCTGCTGAAGAAAGTACACATCCAGGCCCATCTGCGGTTCGCTAGAGAGCATTTGGATGATCCAGAAGAGGACTGGGAGAATGTGATATGGTCAGATGAAACCAAAATAGAACTTTTTGGTAGAAAAACAGGTTCTGTTGTTTGGAGAAATAAGAATACTGAATTGCACCATACCCACTGTGAAGCATGGGGGTGGAAACATCATGCTTTGGGGTAGTTTTTCTGCAAAGGGACCAGGACGACTGGTCTGTGTAAAGGAAAGAGTGAATGGGGCCATGTATCGAGAGATTTTGAGTGAAAATCTCCTTCCATCAGCAAGGGCATTGAAAATGAGACGTGGTTGGGTCTTTCAGCATGACAACAATCCCAAACACACAGCCAGGGCAACAAAGGAGTGGCTTCGTAAGAAGCATTTCAAGGTCCTGGAGTGGCTTAGCCAGTCTCCAGATCTCAACCCCATAGAAAATCTGCGGAGGGAGTTGAAAGTCCGTTTTGCTCAACGACAGCCCCAAAACATCACTGCTCTAGAGGAGATCTACATGGAGGAAAGGGCCAAAATACCAGCAACAGTGTGTGGAAAAGCCTGTGAAGAGTTACAGAAAACGTTTGGCCTCCCATATTGCCAACAAAGGGTAGATAACAAAGTGTTGAGATGAACTTTTGGTATTGACCAAATACTTGTTTTCCACCATGATATGCAAATAAATTCTTTAAAAATCAAACAATGAAAGATAGCAAAGTAGCATCGCAAGCTAGCGGCAACCCATGTAGAGCTACAGGACACCCCGGAACGAGCATATCACCAGGAGACCTACTTGATGCGATAAAAGATTTAAAATCCGAGATGAAGGGGGACAATGACAACGTGAGAAAGGACATTAACTCGTTTCACACAGAAGTGAGCAGTAAACTCGATGGCTTGGCCGAAGAGTTGCAGGGGCTGAGGGAGCGAATGGGCGAGACGGAGACACGAGTGGGGCAAGTGGAGGACTTGGCTGTGGAAATGACCGAAGCGCTCACAGCAGCAATAAAACACCAGAAGACTCTGCAACAAAAACTCACAGATTTAGAGTCCAGGTCAAGAAGAAACAACATCCGCATCTTTGGAGTTGGAGAGGGTGAAGAGGGAAGCTCCGTGATGCGCTTCGTCTCAGACTTCCTCAAACGTGAGCTGCCACTACCCACAGACATGGACCTAAAGATACAGCGGGCTCACCGCTCCCTCGCCCCGAAACCAAGACCAGAGGCCCCCCCAAGACCCCTCATCATTAACTTCCAGGAATTCACAACTAAAGAAACCGTGTTAAGAGAAGCCTGGAAAAGGGGTAAGATTCAGCTCGGTAACCGCCCGCTATTCTTCGACCATGACTACGCTGCAGAGATCGTGCAGAAGCGTAGGGAATACAACGACATTAAAAAATGCCTGAAGGCGAAGGGGATACGTTTCCAGACCCCCTACACCAATATGAGAATCCACTGGGACAGCGGAGTCCGGACCTACACCAGCGCGCACGACGCGGGACGGGAGCTGCAGAGGCGGGGCTACAGTGTGGAGGTGCCCGCCGCGAAGGACGAGGTGGACCCCGGTGTGACCCGGCTGAAAGAGCTGCTTGGCTGGCAGCGACAAGGCAAGAACCCGCAGGGAGGGACATCTACCGCGGCTGATAGAGCTAAGAAGAGGCTCCGGGAGTTCCAGAGGAGCCCCACGGAGTGAAAGGAAAGTCGGCTTCAGGAGCAGTAATATGTTGGTTACATAATTCACTTTCTGAATTAACGTTTTTGCGCTGGGAGCGGCTCCAGGGACAGGACTGAGATCGTTGGACACATAGGATGGTAGTAGTTTCACTACTGAACCCCCTCATAGGGCCCTTTCCATACGACAGGTTTTACCCTAGACCCACCAACGGGGTCATGGAGGAGGAGAAAAATCTGCTCCTCCTTTGGAGTTCCAGGTATTTATGTTATGTTAGAGTCAGTTGTTCTACTGATGTTGTTACTGTTTTTCTTATGTGTACGGGGCGACTGATTTCTTCTTACTTTAAATGAGTGTGTCACATAAAATAATATCTTTAAATGTGAATGGCCTTGGTAACCCCATAAAGCGAAGTAAGGTTATAGCAAAACTGAGAAAGGCTAAACCAAGTGTAGTGTTTCTGCAAGAAACACATTTATCAAAAAAAGAACATGAAAAGTTTAAAAAGCTGGGCTATGTGAACTCCTATTACAGCTCATGTAAGAACAGCAGAAGAAGAGGTGTAATAACATTGCTACCTAACTCTGTTAATTTCGAACTGATCAAAGAAGAAACCGATAGAGAGGGCAGATATGTGATTGTCAAAGGTAGGATAGACAGTGTTCTGGTCTCTCTAATCAATATATACGCTCCACCGGAGAGCGACAAAACATTTCTAAAATCTGTTTTTGATAAAATTGAATCAATGAGTGAGGAAATTATAGTCTGTGCAGGAGACTGGAACATTATTTTGAACTATAATATGGATACAACAAGTATCAGAAGACACAAACACAACCTATCCAAAAGATTGAATATGTTAATTAAGGAATCCAGCCTGTTTGACGTGTGGAGGGACCTGCATCCACTAGAGAGGGACTATACACACTACTCAGCAACTCACAAAGTTCACTCCAGAATTGACTATTTTTTGATGAATACCACAGAGAGACATCGGGTTAAAGAATGTACCATAGAGACTGCAGACGTATCGGACCACAACGCAATCTATTTAACCATAAATCTGGATAACATAAATAAAAAAACTCTATGGAGATTGAACTTAGGAATTCTAAACAATAAGACAAATGTGGAAGATATAAAGAGAGAAATCAAAGAATGTATTAACATAAATAGAGATAACGAGGTTGCCCCAACAATAGTCTGGGACACTGTCAAAGCAGTAATAAGAGGTCGCCTGATCTCAAGGACATCCTATATAAATAAAATAAAAAGGCTTAAATATGAAAAATCACAACAACAGTTAAGAAAACTAGAAACACAGCAACAAACTGACCATAGTGACGAACTGGCCGAACAAATAAAAATAGTAAAAAAGGACATAGACGATATGGTATCTGAAGAAATGGAGAAGAAATTACGATTTACAAAACAAATATTCTATGAATCCGGACCCAAAGCAACAAAGATTCTGGCAAAGCGTCTCAGAAAACAAAAAATTAAACACTCAATACACAAAATCAGGGAACCATCCAGCAATGAAATAATATATGAACCAGACATAATTCAAAAAACCTTCAAAGATTACTATAAAACGCTGTACTCGTCACCCGAGAATATAAACGAGATGGAGATTGAAAACTATTTGTTAAAACTGGATCTTCCCTCCATAGGTACTACCCAAAACAAAGCTTTAACCTCACCAATAACAAAAGAAGAGCTAGACAAGGCCATCAGTAAACTGAAGAGTAATAAAAGCCCTGGAAGTGATGGGTACCCAAATGAGTGGTATAAAACCTTCAGGCAAGAGGTCTCCTCTTTACTGTTGGAGTCTTTTAACTGGACACTCAAACACGCTGAAATCCCCCCTTCCTGGAATGAAGCGGTCATATCTGTAATCCCCAAGGAAGGTAGAAATAAAGAGTACTGCGAGTCGTACCGACCAATCTCTGTCCTCAATGTCGATTACAAATTATTTACTTCAATAATTTCCAAAAGACTGGAACATTTACTGCCAGAGCTGATAGAGGGAGACCAGACAGGTTTCATAAAAGGCCGACAAACCCAAGATAATATTAGAAGGACAATACAACTAATAGATACAATTAATAAACAAAAACTAAGTGCAATCTTAATCAGCCTTGACGCAGAGAAGGCCTTTGATCGCGTCAGCTGGCCCTTTCTTTTCTCTGTTTTGGGGAGGATGGGTTTCAACAGTCAATTCATTAAATGTATCCAATCCCTCTATAATGAGCCAACTGCCAGAATTAAGATCAACGGCACCTTAACAGATAATTTTACACTTTATAGAGGCACCCGGCAGGGATGTTGTCTGAGCCCCACTCTATTTGCTCTTTTCATAGAGCCACTGGCCCAGGAAATTAGACAGAATGACGAACTTAAAGGAATTACAATAGCACAAGAAGAACATAAAATAGGATTATTTGCTGACGATATTGTCACGTACTTAAAAAACCCAGACTCAGCATTTCCCAAACTTCTGTCAGTCCTGGATAATTTTGGCCAGAAATCTGGGTACAAACTAAATATAACTAAAACACAGGTCCTGTGTGTGAACTACACACCGAGCAGCTCCATCAGACAGAAATATAAATTAAAATGGGACTTGGGAAATATAAAATATCTTGGAGTCTTTATTACACAAGACCTGAATAAGCTATATGAGATAAATTACCATAAAATCAACAACAACATACAGAAAGACCTGTCAAAATGGCTATCAATAACTTCAGATTTCAGCTCAAGAATAGAGGCAATAAAGCTGAATATACTACCTAGACTGTTGTACCTATTCCTCTCTCTACCGGTTCGGATCCCAGACTCTCAATTTACAGCATGGGATAAGCAGATCTCGCGATTCATTTGGGAAGGCAAAAGACCTAGAGTCAAATTCAAAACACTCCAACTAGAGAAACTAAATGGAGGCCTTGCGTTACCCAATTTAAGAGAATACTTTTATGCTGCTCAGTTGAAATACATGGTATGTTGGTGTTCTCCAGAATATTATGCTAAATGGAAAAATATAGAACTCACCCAGAACAAAAGTTTACCTCAGACCAGGTTAGGAGGAAAACACTACAGACACCAGGAGGACGACAACTTCACTCTTTCTGAAACACTAAAAACTTGGACGGACATAGTTAGAAAATATAAACTTGAAGGGGACTGCAGGTTATTGCTATGGCCCTCACAGACAACTCTTTTCAGACCAGGACAAACTGACAAAACCTTTACAACATGGACAGATAGAGGTATCACAGCCATATGCACACTGACAGAAGGTAACATTTTTAAATCATTTGAAAAGGTTAAAAACGAATTTGAACTAGAAAACAAAGACTTGTTTCGTTTCTTACAACTCAGACACTTTTTTGATACACAAGTGAAAACTGTTATATCATCAGAGAGCAATGTGCTGGTTAAAATGATGACGGATGCCTATAAGGAAATGCCTTCCAAAGCTGTCTCTAAACTATACACATGCCTACAGAAATGTAATGGCAACACTTCACTGTATATAAAATCTAAATGGGAAGGTGAATTGCAGACCAAAATTTCAGAGTGTGATTGGAGTCTATTATGCAAAACACAACACAGCTCTACAAGCTCCAAACGCTGGCAGGAGTTTGGCTGGAAAAATCTGACACGTTTCTTTATCACGCCTCAAATTAAAAGCAAACAGACTGGACTACAACAAAAATGTTGGAGACAATGTGGAAGCTATAACGCCAATCACAGTCATATTTTCTGGTCATGTGCCAAACTACAATCTTTCTGGGATGATAGTATTGGACTTTTGGAGGACATCTTAAATTATAAGGTTCCCAGGGACCCACGGGTTCTGTATCTGGGATTGATCCCAGAAGGAGTTGTTATGAAAGAAGATAGGTACCTCTTCAAAATAATGATTGTCGCCTATAAGAAGGCCATTACAAGAAACTGGTTAAAAAGTGATGCTCCACAAACAGGACACTGGATGGACATTATGGAGGAGATCTACGTGATGGAGAAAATGACCTTTCATCTGCGAATCAAAGCAGGTGACTTTACGCAAAACTGGAGAAAATGGACATTATTCAAAGACAAAGACAATGCTCACTCAACTAAATGAGAATTTATATGCCGCCCTTGTACTATTTTATTTTGTAATTTTATGTTAGTTTGTACTGTCTTTGTTCCTGTTGTTCATATATATATGTTAGTTTGTACTGTCTTTGTTCCTGTTGTTCATATATATATATAAAAATAACAAAATAAAGAGTTTAAAAAAAAAAAAAAAATCAAACAATGTGATTTTCTGTCCCCCCCCCCCCCCCCCCCCCCCCACACACACACACATATTCTGGCTCTCACGGTTGAAGTTTACCCATGTTGACAATTACAGGCCTCTCTAATATTTTCAAGTGGGAGAACTTGCACAATTAGTGGTTGAGTAAATACTTATTTGCCCCACTGTATGTACATTCAGTTAGTAACAGAAGATGGATTCGCTTGCTTTAAAAAGTCTGAGTCCAAGCTTACTTTATATGTATATTTACAGGTTATGTTGTCGTGATCCTATTGTCAGTGGAAAAAAACGGGTCGCCGCAAGGAGGCCAGCAGCCTCAGGCCACAGAAACACATATTTGCATTCATATTTGATGTGGATGAAAGAGCACCATAAGCATGTTTGGTGTCTGGCTCTTGTGTGTACTTTTCTGTGAATATGTATGCTTGGGGGATGCTGAAGGAGGAGGGCGGGGGCTGTCTTTAACAGCAACAGTGTCACTGTGTTGTAGATGAGAGAGAGAAATAAACAACCTCTCGACGGAATTGGGACCTAGTAAGTAAAGTCCAGGTCTTTCTTTCTCTCCCTCTATGTCAGGGGTGTCCAAATTATTCAAAATTAATTCATTAAACACTCTTAAACATAGATCAAAGCCGTGTTATTTTATTTTTGTCCTTTTTACAGTATAGTATATAGGTTTTGTTGTTGTTTAAATCTGATATGCCACAGCTTTCTGCTAAACGTGATACAGTAAATCAAATAGGATTTTTGAGATGGCCCACACTCATAACTTTCTTCATCAAGGTTCTTATGACAAGTGCTGTTTTAAATAGTTTATTTGTAACCTCCAAAATCTCAATATAAAACCAAGCATCACTCGGATACAGTCGTATTAAAAAGTATTGGAAACTTTTGGAATTTCTCACATTTCTGCATAAAATCACACAGATGTGAAAACAGTGTCTGCTTTAACTAAAATCACCCAAAATATGTATGTGAACTCTCTGCCTAAGGAGACTTAAAGAGCAATTGTAACCCATTTTTACCAAACAATTTAAGTCAGGTGTGTGCCCAATCACTGATGAGTGGTTTAAAGCTGCCCAGCCAACTATAAAACACACACCTGGTAAGAATTGTCTTGATGAGAAGCATTGTCTGATGTGCATCATGGCTCGGTCTAAAAAGCTGTCTGAAGACCTGTGATCAAGGATTGTTGATTTGTATAAAGCTGGGAAAGGATACAAAACCATCTCCAAAATTATGGATGTTCATCAATCGACAGTTAGAAGTTGTCTACAAATGGAGAGAGGTTGGCACTATTGCTTCTCTCCCAAGGAGTGGCCGTCCACCAAAGATGACTCCAATAGTTCAGTGCAGAATACTCTGAGAGGTAAAAAAGAACCCTAGAGTGTCTGCTAAAGACTTACAGAAATCACTGGCACAGTTCAATATCTCTGTGCACACATCAACTATATGTAAAAATATGGAGTAACGGAAGAAGCCACTACTGTCTAAAAAAAACATTGTTGTTCGTCTAATGTTCTCAGAAAGGCACTTGGACACTTCACAGAAGTTTTGGCAAAATATTTTGTGGACTGGTGAAACCAAAGTTGAATTGTTTGGGAGTAATGCACAACATTACGTGTGGAGGAAAAATGGAACAGCTCACCAACATCAACATTTCTTCCCCGTCGTGAAGCATGGTGGGGGGAGCATCATGATTTAGGGCTGTTTTGCTGCCTGAGAGCCTGAGCAACTTGCAATCATTCATGGAAGAATGAATTTATCAGGATGTTTTGCAGGAAAACCTGAGACCGTCTGTCAGACAGTTGAATCCAAAAAGAGGATAAATGCTGCAACAAGACAATGATCCATAACATAAAAGTAAATCAACTTCAGAATAGTTTCAGAAGAACAAAATACACGTTCTGGAGTGGCCAAATCAAAGTCCCGACTTGAACCCCATTGAGATGCTGTGGCATGACCTAAAGACAGTGATTCATGCCAGACATCCCAGGAATCTGACTGAACTACAGCAGTTTTGTTGGGCCAAAATTAGTCCTGATCAATGTGCCAGACTGATCTGCAGCTACAGGAAGCGTCTGGTTGAAGTTATTGCTGCCAAAAGGGGGGCCACAAAATATTAAATGTGATGGTTCACTTGCTTATTTTTCCCCCTTCTGTCATTGTTTGCATACTATCCTCACTAAAATATGAAAACCTATAAATGCTTGGGTGGTTTTAGTTAAAGCAGAAACTGTTTTTTTCATCTGTGTGATTTTGAAAAAGACCAGCTAACATTTGATGGTGATTTTATGCAGAAATGCAAGAAATTCCAAAAGGTTCAGATACTTTTTCATACCACTGTAGGTCATGTATCCACAGCCATTGAAAATATGTTTGTGTGATGATGGCAAGCCAGCCAGGAACAAAGAGGCTCTAAAAGAAAGAATATACAAAGTTAAGTAGGTTCATTGCCGCCGGTCCAATTTCAGCCGCTTTATTGAACTAAAAAAGACAAACAAATAATGAACACACACGCACACACGCAAGCCCAGTCTAGCTAACAGCTAAATCACCATTCATAGCTGCATATGTACCAGTTAGCATAGCTACATTCTCATTTGCTGATGCCCAATGATTCACCAGGCCAGGCCTTGTCGTTTAACTGCTGCCCAAGAAATCCTATTTTTACTATTTGTAACATGACTGGAAATAAAAATGGACAACAGGTTACAAATGCGTACTAGAATGTTGTTTGGACACCCCTGTTCTTTTTTTCTGTCTTGATGTACACAACTTGTTTATTAAAAGAAAATAAAAACACCCAAAATAAATCCTATTTTGCACGTACCGTTTTTGTTTTAGCCTGTTTACCTGCTTGTTTTCCCTTGATTGTATTGTGACATCATAATTGTTACGCTAACACAAGTCCGTCGGTCCCCAGGTGCGGCTTCAGGTTCAAAATGCGGACAAGCCTCTCTACCGCGGAACATTACACTGCTTCCAGTCCATCGTGCGGCAGGAGTCGGTAAGACTCTAAACATTTCAGCTATCGACTTTGCCTCTCTGTCCTCCCGTGCCGCTAATTAAAGAGTCGGGTTACAATGTCACGAGCCACGTCAGCCAGAAGGCTAGAGACCGCCTGTTTTAGAGGGCGTCGAGGTTAAAACGGGCGGAAGTGTCTCTTCTCCCCACACTACTGGATCCTCATTCCTCAGAAGGCTAAATTAAGCTTCGGACATCACGCTGCTTTCAAGGCGACACACGCAGCACATATACGTTTGACTACGTTAACCTTCAAATGATCTCAGGTCATGATTAATGAGGGGTATTAAGTTACAATAACGTCATCTTCTTTGCGGTTTCTAAACAATTGCATTACAGCAACACTCAATGAAAGGAATTGATCTTGATATTTCCATGATCACAGTATCTGATCTGTGACAGGTCAGCGTCGAACCTACCAGGAATAGAATCTTTTGTTTCTCCAAATAAAAAAGCTTGAGCTCTTTAGTAATGAGCAGAAGAGATTTCCAGATATATATATATATATATATATATTTTTTTTTAATTCAAATCCGAATTTTTCATGTTTTACCGACACTGAGCTGATACCCATATTTTTTAGACAATTAAAAATAATGCAAAAATTAAAAGCATAGAAGATTAGGGGGGGAAAAATGCTGGCGATACATTTTTTGGGATGAGTCATTTCTAACTCGATTAAAAATTGTAATCGTTTGACAGCCCTAATTATTACACAATGCTCTTTTACTACCATTGGTTTCAAATAGGGCTGCAGGTATCGATTATTCTACTAGTCGATTAGCTACCGTAATTTTCGGACTATAAGGCGCACCTGACTATAAGCCGCGACCTACCAAATTTGACATGAAAACAGCATTTGTTCATAGATAAAACGCACTGAACAATAAGCTGTAGCTGTTCCCAATGGATTATGGGATATTCACAGCAAAAGATATTAACCGGTAACACTATATTTGACCGCGACATCATAAGCCTGCCAGATGATCAAATAAACCACCATGAAGCTTTGAACCAATTGGCTGCAAAGCTTCATTGCTTCAAGAAGCTTCAATTTGACAATCACTGTTCTCTTAGGGGGAGACGGTCAACCTCCACTGCCAACGGCTTGTAACACTCTTGTCATCCAACATGCCTCCTAGGATGCATGGCAGCGCTACAGATGTAGATAACATCAAAATTCATGTTCTGTGCTAATTATATCTTCAGTTACTGTTCCAGTTGTTTCATTAATTGCTAGTTATGGTGTTTGGGAACATTTTATTTGACAGTGGCACCATAAGACCATCATAATTATGACATGACACTGCCATGAGCATTAATGAATGCTTATGACAGGTGTCATCCGGCAAATTCTAGATCCTAGCTGGAAATAAATGGAGTTGGTGACATAATTCATAATGCCAATAATGCCCATGATATTGTCCTGTCACAATTATGAGTCTTATGGCAGTTTTATGACGCCGCTGTCAAAGAAGGTGTTACCTATTAAACCAAATCAATCAACAAACAAGCCGCATCGGACTATAAGCCGCAGGATTTGAAATAAGGGAAAAAAGTAGCAGATTATAGTCTGAAAATTACGGTGGTTAGTTTGAATAATCGGTTAAGGTACATTAGAAAAAATGAAAAACCTGAGCTGAGCCTCAAACAGCATAAAAAAAAAAAAAAAATGAGGATCCAAGTACAATAAAAGAACAATGGCGTACCGCAAGCAACAGGTCACTTCTGCTCATTAATATTAATGACATTAGCTACTGTTGCTAAGTAGGGACAAGCTACCGTTTGTCCCTAATAGGAAATGAATGGAAACAGCGTACGAAGGAGATGTTTACAGAGCTAAACCACCAATTCTCTCCGAAAATGATGTGCCCGGTGCCAAATTCACTGGCAAAGATGTGGAAGAACATAAAAATGTTCAGTTAAAGAGATGGCTTGGTGAAAAACACGAAAAAAAACGAGCCGACCTAAGCATAGCCTTAGCTTTTTTATCGACGCGTCTGACAATGGCATTCTCCTGTTTCAACAAGCTATCCTTTACCATCAGCCCTGTCTTTCTTATATATCCTCTGTTTGTCCTACGTCTCTTACCGTTCTTGGGAGTAATTTAGTTAGCTTTGTGTAGCGATCGCAAATGCTACTCAGTGACGGCCAACGAACACTTTTAATTTTTTCATTGATAACAAATCTTAATTCGATAATTTATTTACATTTCCCCCTTACTAAAGGTGTTTTTTTATATATACAGTATATATAACAGAAACGGTAACAGTGTCAGGCAGATACCATTGCAATTCTTTTCAGGTCATTCATTGTCAGACAGAAGCAGTACGGCACAACGTTATGCTAAAAAAATAAGTTAAAAATATAAAAATGGCTTACCTCTTTGTCCTCTGAAAGACCATGCCAACCCAACATAATGTTTACTGCATATGAAACGTGAATGGATTCGCCGAGCTGGTGTTAAAAGTCCGCGCAAGTTGATTCGGTCTTCACATTTTTTCCTCTCGAGTTTTTGGTTTCCGGAAACGTATGAAGAAAACATCCTTCATGTGTCTAAATGTCTAGAGTCGTTTCTACAAGTTCCAAAAAAGCAATGTGTGATCGGCATGTTCGATTTTGAAAGATTACCGGAGAAAATTAGCACAAATTACGTTGTTTCTATGCGAGGGCGGGTCTATAAAAGCTTTAAATAGCTTATTCGGAGTGTCCCTTTCATGCATCTGATCAGATGAACTGCTTATACATATGACCATGTACCTGTGTGTACCATGATATGACGTGTGAATAAACTAAACTAAACTATAATGTCCCACTTTGGCTTTACTTCTGCTTTACAATGCGACGTCACGGTCTAAAAATAGCATGCGTGCTGTACGCCATTGGCTAGCTTGCATAGCAAAAGTCCGCTAGCTTAAATGCTATAAAATGCAAACTTTTTTTTTTTTTTTTAACAATGCTCTTAACAAATGGTTCAAACACATATTCCCACAAAAAACGGCTAAATATGCACCTAAACTAAATTACGAATGCATAAACAATCATATTAGCTCAAACAAAAACAACCTTATGTTGGTCTTAACAGGGAGCAGCTGGATTCAGCCATGTGAAATGAGTTATGTCATATTAACTGTTCCCACTGGAGAGCAGTGTATCCACCCAAATGAATAAAACTAAATGCACAAACACTTTCAAAACAAACCATTTCAACGCCACCTTAATTAAACGAATCCTTGATGCAGCAAAATTTGATTCAAAGCTTTTTTTCCCTAATCAAATTACTGGAGTTAATTGATTAATCGTTGCAGCCCTACTTTCGCTACATCCCTAGTCCTTACCAGCCACTGCCATTTTTTCCGTCCACAGACACTGGGTTTGTACAAAGGTCTGGGCTCTCCGATGATGGGCCTCACCTTCATCAACGCCATCGTGTTCGGCGTGCAGGGCAACGCCATGCGCAAGCTCGGCCGTGACACGCCGCTCAACCAGTTTCTGGCGGGCGCGTCGGCCGGCGCCATCCAGTGCGTCATCTGCTGCCCCATGGAGCTGGCAAAGACTCGCATGCAGATGCAAGGCACCGGGGAGAAAAAGTCCAAGAGGAAGATGTACAAGAACTCTCTGGACTGCCTGTTGAGGATCTACAACAAAGAAGGTATTCGGGGGATCAACCGCGGCATGGTGACGACACTCCTACGCGAAACGCCGGGATTCGGCGTCTACTTCCTGGCGTACGACGTGCTGACGCGCCAGCTGGGCTGCGAGCCCGAGGACCCGTACCTCATCCCCAAGCTGCTGTTCGCCGGCGGCATGTCCGGCATCGCTTCTTGGATCTCCACCTACCCCGTGGACGTCATTAAGTCCCGACTGCAGGCGGACGGCGTGGGCGGCGTGCATCGCTACGGCGGAATCGCCGACTGCGTACGGCAGAGCGTGCGCAAGGAGGGTTGGAGGGTGTTTACGAGGGGCCTCACCTCCACGCTGCTTCGGGCCTTTCCGGTCAACGCCACTACCTTCGCCACCGTGACTCTCTTCCTGTTGTACATGCGCAAAGACGAAGAGTGCGCCCCCGAACCGCAGGCCGCGCCCATGCAGCCGCTCCAGCCGCAGGCTCAAGCCACCAGCATCTGAGCTCAGCTGCCACGGTTAGAAAATTGTTGGTACAAATCAGACAGGCGTAGTATTTAATAATTATATAGGGAGATGAAACTGCACTTGTACATATTTAGTCTGTTTTGTATACTTCATTTTTATGCTCATTAAAAGAAAGGCGCCAATGTGGTTACAGCAGTTACTGGAATGTACAGTAACATGTTTAAAGGCTGCTGTGTCCTCCATGTCGAAACGTTAGACTTACTGTACTTTGTTTGTAGCGTCAGCTTTTTTTCTTCTAGCTCCACAATACACTTTTATAAAATTATTCTAAAGGTTACCAGAGGTGGGCGACTTAAGAGAAAACATTGACAATTTTCAGTCTTACAGCATAGACTTCACTATCAGTTAATGGGAAATGGGGCGCGGGGCTGCTCCGTAGGGGGCCTATTTTCAAAACCAAAGCCACTCGCGACCTAAAACCAAAAGCAAGCACCTTCCTTAGGCATATATGAGTCTCCATGAGCAGCGGCATCAAAAAATATCAAGTTGTTCTCAAGTAGAACCCCGATAAATTAATCTTTATATAAGTATAACAAAACTTAATGGCTATAAAATTCTCAGATTTTACGCTAGATCAGTCATGTCCAAAGTCCGGCCCGGGGGCCAAATGCGGCCTGTGGTCAAATTTCATCCGGCCCCCAGCCTCTGTCATAAAATCAATAACGTCTGGCCCGCACACACTTAATAAATTGGTCAGCAGTACAGCTACCAGCATATGAAGTAGCTTACACACTAAATGCTGCTCCTCATTTACCCACTAAAAGGCAGCAGCACTCTAAGCAAGATTACACCGTGTGACCCTTTACTCCCAATTTTCAAAAATGGCAACAATCAACAAAAAAAGACTGCGACGGCCGACACTTTAAGGATAGATGGAAATTGGACTATTTCTTCACTAAAATACGCAACAACTGTGTCTGTCTCATTTGCAAAGAGACAGTCGCTGTTTTTAAAGAGTTCAAAATGTGAGGCGATATTACCAAACGAGACACGCTGACATGTACGACCAGATCACAGGGAAGATACGCAGCGAGAAATTGAAGCAACTTGAAGCTAGTTCAATTTCACAGCAGCAGTATTTTGCAGGAGCCTAAGAGTCGAAAGAGAACAGCACAAAGGCTATTTGCGAGATTGTTGAAATCATTAATTAAACACACAGAATGGGTTGCTAAAATTTGCTTAAATATATTGTTCTACGTAAACGGTGTTAGCCAAGGTCGGCCTCCCACATTTTTACCACACCAAATCTGGCCCCATTTGCAAAAAGTTTGGACACCCCTGCGCTAGATGTACAAGAATCATCAAATGCAGAGGTAATCGCCTATATTTTTAAGGATCGATTGCAATAATTAACATATAAGTTTTTGCCTGAAATAGCGACTTAAATATTTTTTATTTACCGTAATTTTCGGACTTTAAGGCACACATGACTATAAGCCGCCACCCAGCAAATTTGACACCAAAACGGCATTTGTTCATAGATAACCTGCAATGGACTATACTGTACGCAACAGCTGTCCTCACTGTATTATGGGATATTTCCCCCTAAAAGATATTAACCGGAAACACTTTATTTGACAGCGGCATCATAAGACTGTCATATGACCAAATGAACCACCATGAAGCTTTGAACTAATTGGCTGCAAAGCTTCATTGCTTCAAGAAGCTTCATTTGACCATTACTGCTCCCTTTGGGGAGACAGTCAACCTCCGTGACCACCTGCTGTCAATACTGTTGTCATCCAACATGCCTCCTGGCATGCATTGCAGCGCTAAATTTAACACAAAAACGGCATTTGTTCATAGATAAGCTGCACTGGACTATAAGCCGCAGCTGTCGTCACTGGATTATGGGATATTTCCCCCCAAAAGATATTAACCGGAAATACTTCATTTGACAGCGGCATCATAAGACCAAATGAACCACCATGAAGCTTTGATCCAATTGGCTGCAAAGCTTCATTGCTTCAAGAAGCTTCATTTGGCCATCACTGCTCCCTTGGGGGAGACAGTCAACATTGCAGCGCTACAGATGTAAATAACAAAAATCATTCTCTGTGCTAATTATTCTGTCAGTCACTGTTCCAGTTGTTTCATTAATTGCTAGTTATGGTATTTGGTAACACTTAATTTAACAGTGGCGGCATAAGACTGTCATAAGACCAAATGAACCACCATGAAGCTTTGAACCAATTGGCTGCAAACCTTCATTACTTCAAGAAGCTTCATTTGGCCACCACTGCCGTCAACACTCGTCGTTCATCATGCCTCCTAGCATGCATTGCAGCGCTACAGATGTAAATAACAATCAAAATTCATGGTCTGTGCTAATTATTTCGTCAGTTACTGTTCCAGTTGTTTCAATAATTGCTAGTTATGGTAACACTTTATTTAACAATGGTGCCTTAAGACTGTCATTACACAATCATAATTATGAAATGACACTCATGAGCATTAATGAATGCTTACAACAGATGTCTTAGTGTCAGTTTTTATCTCACTTTTGAATGGATGTAAAGGATCTGAGCTGGACAAAAATGGAGTTAGGGACATCATTTGTCGGTTGACATTAAAAGACATCTGTCATAAGCATTCAGTAATGCCCATGATTGTGTCATAATTATGACGGTCTTATGACGTGTTACCTATTAACCCAAATAAGCCGCACCACACATGAGGTATTATTGTTTTTTTTATCAGGCAGCATGAGTTGAACATATTAACTCTCGGTCCTTTCCTCATTGCGTCCCGAAGACCGCGCTGTGTTTAAGTTCTGCTTTACCTGGTATAGTACAATAATCGGAATTTGGATGTTTGTGAATCGTTCTCGAAACTTCCACAGCCGAATCGCGAATAAGAATCGGAAATTTCGCACGCCTCTTGTTGGTACCATTGACTCCAAAAACCTGAAATTAACAAATAACCGACTAACTGCACAGAATTTGTTGAAATCAACTCCGACTAATTAAACCCCCGCTAACTTGATGACTAAGCCTATTGTCAAAAATTCTGAACTTCCCTTTTAAATATGAATTAACATGTTAAATGGGGTTAAGGTACATTAAGGTACTAGTTTAGAAAGTCATACACGACGTACATGTCACGTCCGCTCAGCTTTTAATTATAGTAAAAATGTACAGTTTTTTTTGTTGTTGTAATCATTAAAAAAAGACTTATAAATAGGCAACTAATGAAAGTAAAAAAATTAACTGACGAATGTGGTAATGTTTAGCGTGACCAGGTAACATAATACTGTATATTGATTGCATTTTGACTAGAGCTGTAAAAATTATCGCGTTAACAGGCGGTAATTAATTTTTTAAAATTAATCACGTTAAAATTAGGGCTGTCAAAATTATCGCGTTAACGGGTGGTAATTAATTTTTTAAATTAATCATGTTAAATTCACGCAATTAACGCACATGCCCCGCTCAAACAGATTAAAATGACAGCACAGTGCAATGCCAACTTGTTACTTGTGTTTTTGGGTTAGGGTTAGAGTTTTGTCGACCTCTGCTGGCGCTTGGGTGCGACTGATTTTATGGGCTTAAGCACCCATGAGCCTTGTGTAATTATTGACTTCAACAATGGTGGGCTACTAGTTTATTTTTTGATTGAAAATTGTACAATGTTTTTTAAAACTAAGGGATTTTAATATACAATTTCTATAACTTGTAATAACATTTATCTTTTAAGAACTACAAGTCTTTCTATCCATGAATCGCTTTAACAGAATGTTAATAATGTTAATACCATCTTGTTGATTTATTGTTATAATAAACAAATACAGTACTTATGTCAGTATGTTGAATTTATATATCCATCTTGTGTCTTATCTTTCCATTCCAACAATAATTTACCAAAAAATATGGCATATTTTATAGATGGTTTGAATTGCGATTAATTTTGATTAATTAATTTTTAAGCTGTAATTAACTCGATTAAAAATTTTAATTGTTTGACAGCCCTAATTTTGACAGATGGGTGTCATTGAGAGATAAAAGCCAGACCCCCAATCAAATTCTATTGGACTGCTATTGTTGTCAATGAGCTCATCACTTGAGACTCCCACCTCTGATGCGTAAAAACATTTTACACCTACTGTACATACATGTAAATATTACATTTGTATTCTGATTTTACGGTCATGTCATTTTTCGCTGTAATTTGCTGATCCCTCCATTTGACACAATCCGCTCCATGATGCCGATTGACTAACAAGGTATTCGTCATACTTTCACCAAGTGGCTGGAATAGTGTATTTCACTAATCAATGTGTTATTGATAATCAGTTGTATCAGTCATATTGTACTGAGCGAGCAGACTTTCCATTTTCTGCACTGTGGTTATCACACTTTGTCCATTACTGCCCCCCAAAAAGAACCCATGACTATCACCGCCCGATTGCTGTGTGAATTAGACGCAAAATGGCCGATGAAGAGAATGTATTTGCAGTCTTGAATGTCTCAAAAGTTCATATTGTATTATGATTATGGTCAGACCCAAATGATTGAAAAGCATGTATCAAAGCTGTGTACTTGTGTAAAAATTAAGTACATCTCTATGAAATTGTGACTTATTTTTCTACTCCCATGAGATTATTTATGATCCCCTTTAAATTCTGTTACTATTGAATTGATTGCCAAAAAAAGGTTCTGGTCGAATGGCATTTTCGAGATGGTTCGTGGCTTTAGTATGAGTTCATGTACTGTATGCTGTGTATGTAAACAATAACTGGTTTAAAAAAAAAAAAAAAAAAAAAGTGACACTGGTGCAGTTATTCTTACATAATTTTCAGGTGCTGAATTCAAATCTGACCAGTTTTTTTTTTTTTTTTCCGATTCTATAGCTAGCACGTTAAAAATTGCCCACAAGTAACAACTAGGGATGTGACATAATATCAAAATGTTGATACATCGTGCTACGTTGCATCCCGAAAAGTTATCAATATGCTCATGCCAAGAAAAAAAAAATGAAGGAACCAGCAAGTTGCTACCAAAATCTTCCATCGTAATAGTGCGTTAGTCAACTCTACGGCTGCCATTGACAGCCCTCGACGCCCAATCAATTAAGACCCTGAAGGGCGAAAAACGTTCGGTTCTTCGAAACCAGAGCATTCAGTCACTCTTTCTGATTTTCAAGGCATTTACAGGTCATTTCCTGTTCTGTAACCCAAAATCAAGATCAAATGACCCATAAAATGCCCCGAAATCAACAGGAAGTGACTGAAAATCAACAGGTAATGACCTGAAATGGCCAAAAATGACCTCGTTACCTGGCATTGGCTGCCACTGAGGGCCATAGAAGTGGGAGGGGCCTGTTTGAAGTGGGAGGGGTTCATTTGCTGCCACCCTCCCGGCTTATTGGATCTCTACGAGTGAAGGATGAAGTTTGAACGAATTGAAAGGTTAAACTATTGATGGTCAAAAATGTATGAAAAATCTATAAAATACCACTACTATAAGTAAATAATATGTACTACATATATATTTATATATATATAATAATTAGGGGTATCAAACGATTAAAATTTATAATCAAGTTAATTACAGCTTAAAAATTAATTAATCGTAATTAATCGCAATTCAAACCATCTATAAAATATGCCATAGTTTTCTGTAAATTATTGTTGGAATGGAAAGATAAGACACAAGATGGATATATACATTCAACATACGATACATAAGGACTGTATTTGTTTATTATAACAAGATGGCATTAACACTATTAACATTCTGTTAAAGAGATCCACGGATCGAAAGACTTGTAGTTCTTAAAAGATAAATGTTAGCACAAGTTATAGAAATTTTATATTAAAACCCCTCTTAATGTTTTCGTTTTGATAAAATTTGTGAAATTTTCAATCAAAAAATAGACTAGTAGCCCGCAATTGTTGATGCCAATAATTACTTACACAATGCTCATGGGTGCTGAAGCCTATAAAATTAGTCGCACCCAAGCGCCAGCAGAGGGCGACAAAACTCCGAAAAACACAACAAATACACATTTCACTGTGCTGTCATTTTGATCTGAGCGGGGCATGTGCGTTAATTGCGTCAAATATTTTAACGTGATTAATTTAAAAAATTAATTACCGCCCGTTAATGCGATAATTTTGACAGCCCTAATATATAAAATAATATGTATAATATAATATAATAGGATTCATTTAACTAGAGTGATGTTGTAATGGCTTGTTTTGAAAGTGTTTGCATTAAGTTTTATTGATTTGGGTGAATATAACATTTAACATGGCTGGATCCAGCTGCTCCTTTTTGTTTGCGCTCATGTTTTTTTTTTTTTTTTTTTTTAATTTAATCCATTCATAGTTTCGTTTAGAGGTAAATTTAGCAGTTTTTTGTGGGAATATGTGTTTGAACGATTTATTAAGAGCATTGTAAAAACATGTTAGCATTTTATAGCATTTAAGCTAACTGACTTTTGCCATGCAAGTTAGCAAATTTTTCTCTTGTAGTACTTGGATCCTCATTTATTTGTTTTTTTAATACTCTTGGAGGCTAATTTTGAGTGTTTTATTTTGAAATGCATTTATTGCTATAAAATACCAATTCTGAATAGTTTGGAAAAAAAAAAAAAAAAAAAAAAAACACTTGGGAATTTTATTTTGTATTTGCATTTAATGCTCTTTTGAAAGCGTAATCTTGTAAAATTTATTCTCCAACGCATTAAATGTTCCTACTCCGATTACTCAATTTTTCGAATTGATAAATTGATTACTTAAACAATCGATAGCTGCAACCCTAATACAGTATGTATAAATCCAGATTGAAACACCGCCCGTCTGTGTGGCTGCGCGTGTTTGGTGGGGCTTGCACGCGGCTGGATGTGATCTGATGCGCTCAGGTGGGGGGGGTCCCGGTGCCGGGAAAGGCAATGGGGCAGCGTAGGGTCGGTTGCTGACAGGCTTACACTCACAAGGGATTCACACGATTACTGGTTTGTAGATCACAGAGCTGATTTGTGTACACTCCACCCCTTCCAATCACTTAGTTTATAGACTCCCCCTCCCCTTTTTTCCCTGGTCAACAAGCCCCCCCACATAGCACCAACATATTCATAGTTAGTGTGTTTCTTGTTGTTTTTTGTGTTTCTTTTCTTCTATTCCCCCGTAACCCTTTCCTGTTTGCTGTTTGTCATAATAAACGAGGTATGTTGAATGATCACAATGGGAGTATGTCATATTCTCAATGTGAAACAAAACTGTTCAGACCATCCAGACATTTAGACTTCCATTATCCATGTCAAACACCTGAACAGGATAAGGTTTTAAAAAAAACACACAGAAAAAACATTGACAACAGAAAAAAAATGATGGCAGATTTGAAATCGGCGACCAAATGATTATTAATGATTAGCCAGTGTAATTTTTCCAACCATGCTGAGAAAGTAACAGATGCTGTTTTTCCACTTGATGCTGCTGATTTAAGAGGTTGTGTTTGGATGACGAATACAATAAAAGTTTTAAAAAGTTCATCGCATGCAGTTTGAAATGTCGCATGTCGGTAAATCGAGGAGTAAAAGCTGCTGTTTAATTTTGATTGTCGATACTGCTGATTGTTACTATTTGACTTGAGTTTTTTTTTTTGTTGCTGTCTTTTTAAAGTTGTCCTTAAATGAAGAAGAATAAATTGGGCATCGGTTCACACTTAAAGCATGTTATATTTTAAGTAAAAGCGTATCCATATATTTACCACGTGGTGGCACTGTTGCGTAGGTCACACCCCAATATTGCAGATTCGTCTCATATCAGGAAGGGACATTCATATATCAAAATCTTATCTAAAAAAATAAATGTTCCTCCAGAACTGCCTTACAATTTGCAGATTTACATGGCAATTTCAGCATTCAAGTGGTAGCTGATGTTTGTAATTTGTAAAAAGGATCAATGTTTTGATTTATCCATGTTTGTTTATGTATCATGGCTGTTGACTTGCACCCGAGCTGTTCATCCATTAAAATGGGGGGCAAATAAAAAAGCAATTCTAAGATGTTTTGATGTTTTTCTTATATAGCCAACTGGTTTTATTCTCACAGTTACATCATTAATTTCTACTTAAAACTATATTCCTCATGAGAACTCTACCATTAATTTTAAAAGGCATATGAATATTCCGTTACTGAAAGTGCCCATCTAAATTTTTTTCCATACAATAATTACATTCTTTCATATCTAATTAATATTGATCAAGGAGTAGTTCAGTTTCTAATTCAATTGCCTTTTTGGGAACGTAATTAGCAGAGGTGGGTAAAGTAGCCCAAAATTTACTCAAGTGTGAGTAGCGTTCCTTCAAAATAATATTACTCAAGTAAAAGTAGTCATCCAAATGTAATCAAGTACAAGTAAAAAAGTATACAGTGAAAAGAATATTCAATTAATGAGTAACATTTTGAGTAACTTCATATTTTTGCTAGATTTTTCAAAACAATACACTGGCGCAGTTCCAACGACCAGGGCCGTCGAGACTCCGACAATCTGGCCAGAAGGCCAAACTCCGCGCATTCACCTTAGCCTTAACTAGGGCTGTCAAACAATTAAAAATTTTTAATCGGGTTAATTACAGCTTAAAAATTATTAATCATAATTAATCACAATTCAAACCATCTATAAAATATGCCATATTTTTCTGTAAATTATTGTTGGAATGTAAAGATAAGACACAAGACGGATATATACATTCAACATAGACAATAAGTACTGTATTTGTTTATTATAACAAATCAACAAGATGGCATTAACATTATTAACATTCTCTTAAAGCGATCCATGGATAGAAAGACTTGTAGTTCTTAAAATATAAATGTTAGTACAAGTTATAGAAATTTTATATTAAAACCCCTCTTAATGTTTTCGTTTTATTAAAATTTGTAAAATTTTCAATCAAAAAATAAACCAGCAGCTCGCCATTGTTGATGTCAATAATTACACCATGCTCACTCCCCAAACCCATAAAATCATTTGGACCCAAGCGCCAGCAGAGGGCGCCAAACACCAAAAAACAAGTAACAAGCCGACATTACACTGCTGTCATTTTAACCTGTTTGAGCGGGGCATGTGCGTAAATTGCGTCAAATATTTTAACGTGATTCATTAAAAAAATTAATTACGGCCCGCTAACGCGATAATTTTGACAGCCCTAGTCTTAACCCTTTGTACTGAGCCCATTTTGAAAGGTTTAAAGAAGGCTCACCGAAAACAAGTTGACAATTTATTCAGGTCAACAATGAGCAAACAGAAAGGCGAAACAGACTCAGGCGAGGAGGTTAACTCGTTCCAAGGTCACCATATAAGAAGTCAACAAAAGGCTCCCAAGAAAAAATGACCACAATTAGTTAAACATTCAGTCTTTTGAAGGCTCTCGCAGGGCGGGCTGTGGGCAGGAAGAGGGGTGTGTTTAGGATTATTGTCTGTTTGTGGATTGGACAGGAGGATTCGGGAGTAACTATTGTCCGGGCAACGAGGGTTGTGGACTTGGCCACCTCAGTGTCAAACGGGCTCTTGGAGTCTTGTCAGTCGTGTTATCAGTTGGATATCGGCGTTCTCCGGTGTTACTTGTTTTGGGACTGAGCGTCCCGCCATCTGTTCTGGACTGTCCGGGAGAACTGATTACGAGTAGGGATGGATTTTTACGATTCCGATTCCATTATCGATATTGCTTAACGATTCAATTCTTTATCGATTCTCTTATCGATTCTAATTTGGGGAAAAAGAAAACAAACGTTTTGATTGGCATCGAGTTTGTTTAATCAGAAGTCACAACCTTACAAACTCACACCGAGGTCAAAAGAGGCCCAAAGCCTCAATATTAACTGTGGCAATAAGTGGCAAATGCACAAGAATGTGTAACATTTTACTGAAACATTTTTCTAATAGAAATAAAAAATATTGGTATATATTGGCATATAGGTCGCTGTTCTGCCGTTGGCAATATGTGTTAAACTTGCAGGGGTCCCCAAACTTTTTCCTGTGAGGGCCTTTTCCCTTCTCTGATGAGGGGCCGGGGTCAGTTTGTAACAGAAAAAGTGTGACGATTGCAGGAGTGCCTAAATGTAAAAAAATATTGTTTTTCAGAAAGCCACAATCAAATAACCCTTTCTGGATTCTTCACGGAACAAAAGTAAATAAAATAAAAATAATAATATCATATAATAATAATAACACTATTAATCAAATAGATAACAAAATAACCCTCTCTGAGTTCTTCACAGAAAAAGGGCAGAAAATAAATAACACTGTTGAGAAAAAAAAAAAAATTTGAAAATGCTCTCTGGTATTGTTCAGGGGGCCGGACCAAATGTCGGGGCCGCGGGCTGTAGTTTAAGGACCCCTTTTAAAGTGTATTATTTACCAGTATATTGAAATGCATGCCTTTTTGTTTTTATGGTGCTTTCACGCTCAAGTGGGGGCGCCCTTGCGCTTCCTCACATGAAGAACGAGCTCACGTGAAGAAGAAGAAATGCCGCATCCAAGCGAGTGAGCGAGTTAGTGAGGGAGGGAAACACTGCGACGACCCGACGTACTTTGTTAATGTTTGTAAAATATCTACAGAGGCAACGCCTGTATGTATCATCTTTTGTGTTGTTGTTGTGTTTCCACTCGCGATCGGACACTTAAATCCAGTTGTGTCGTGGTTTGAACGATGTGCTAATGCTAGCGAACGTATGCTAACCGTTTTGTTATCACTGTATTAGCAGCTAATCATCGCTGATTTACGTTGATGCAAACCTGTTTGTTATTGAGGACGAAATTGATTTGTTTCATTTCTATTTTTAGTTTCACTCTTCAAGTGATGGTTGAATAAAGTCAGCAAATTATACCAACGTCTTCTGTAACGTCATTTCGGAGTTTAGCTAGCTGTATAGCCAGGACTGAGCCTTAGCGTCTCGGTGAGGACAGTGCAGTCTATTCCCTCCCGATGCAATTATCTCCACCTTGCATTGACTGCAAGTCGTTTTGTTGTAATTTTTCCTCGTGAAGACACACTTTCGAGCGTTTGAACTAGGGCTGTCAAACGATTAAAATTTTTAATCGAGTTAATTACAGCTTAAAAATTAATTAATCGCAATTCAAACCATCTATAAAATATGCCATATTTTTCTGTAAATTATATATATATTCTGTAAAATAAATTGTTGGAATGGAAAGATAAGACACAAGATGGATATATACATTCAACATACGGTACAAAAGGACTGTAGTGGGCATTTCACTCTACTGTCATTTAAATCTGTCTATGCTGTCCTCACTCCGAAGCGTCTACTTTTTCAAAAGCTAGACAGCTAGTGAACGACGCCTTAAAAATTAGACTTCTTCCTTTTTCATCTGATTTATTAATAAAATGGCCTCAAACCATTGTCCTCTTTAGACCGTCGTAAAACTACCAAAAAAAAAGTACACAAGCATTGCATTAGCAACAACGTTAGCTTAGCACGCTATACAGGTTCACTAAACATAGACAAAAAGCGTCTCATACAAAAAATATAACATTTCGCTTACTAACATAATATGTACATTCTTTACAACAACCATACTTACGGACAAATCTTGTCCAAGGATCATATAAGCACAACATTATCAGCCCAAGACGTCGTGCAGCCATAATGAACTGGAAAGAAAACAATGTCGCAAAGCGACCACAAGAGTTCGCTGTTGGACAGCACAAAATGTCTTGCTGTAGAACTTACCAAAAGGCAGAATACTTTCTGAGCGGGACATGTGCGTTAATTGCGTCAAATATTTTAACGTGATTAATGAAAAAAATTAATTACCGCGCGTTAACGCAATAATTTTGACTGCCCTAGTTTGAACCTAAGTGCTGTCATGTTTACGGCTGCAATGCTCGTGCTTCGTGCAAAACCATCGTAACCTTTCATTTTCACCCTCGTTCCTGGTGAAGTGTAGCCAAACTTTGGAGCGGGTGGTTCTTGGCGCCATGCTAGTTTGATGCGTCTGGACAACAAGACCCAATATGCGTCTTTAGGAATCGTTAAAGGGATCGTTAAGGCTTTTTCATTGTGATGTCGAGGCCTCGAAACACTAGGAACCGGTTCGGAATTGTAATGGGATTTCGATTCCCATCCCTAATTACGAGAGTTGGTGCGTCAATCTTGCTCAGTCAGTTGTATGACGCACGTGCTGGGCTTCCGTGATAAGAAGGTGTTGTTTATCTCTTATGCCCTATAGTCTGTTTTCCTAAAACTATGGTATATGTGCTACTTATTTTATATTGGCTGTGTTAGAGTAATACAAACAGTCAAACAGTAACTACGAGAAACGATACTATTCCCTGATTGATTATTATAAGTGTGTTATAGTAATGTAAACAGTTAGACAGTGCCTATGAGAAAATGTACTCCTTCAATCTCCTTCATTAGTGTATTAATTATGCTATTTGAACGACAGAAGAATTCTATTTTTGGATCACTTTGCCACACTGCAAAGCAACAATATAAAATTAAACTAAAAAAGTGGCACATATTAATAAGATCCAATACATAACTAAAACCCTATATAGCAATAATGTTAAAAAGCTCTCAGACATAAACAGTGACATTAAAAAAAATCAGTGTTTATTCATATGTAATCATATAATGGTATTTACATTCTGGCGTCTTCAAACATAATTTCTTTTCTCACAATATTTACACTTTTGTGCAACACGTTAAAAGTCAACAAAACAACAAAAATCTCAATGTCAAGCTTATATCCTGATGAACTTTGTGAGTCCCGGAGCAGCAAAATATAGAAAAAAAAACTTGAGAGCAATTACTTCCTGAGAGTGTGTGTTACCGTCTCGCGAGATTTGCTCGCTTTGTCCATGAGGGAGGCGTCGCAGTTGTAGTGTAGGAAGCGGTAGACCTCCTCAGCCTTCGCTGGACTCATGCCGCCTCCACGCTCCAAGCTTTCCACCGAGCTGCACACCCAAACAGAGGTCATTTGAGCAGCTAAGAACAACAGTGGGCTAACTCCACTTTTGCTACAATTACAAAAAAAAAAAAAAACTATCTTTTGGATTGCTTTCACTAATAGTGTCTAACATACAGTTGTATGAAAATGTATCTGAACTAGGGCTGTCAAAATTATCACATTAACGGGCGGTAATTAATTTTTTTAAATTAATCACGTTAAAAAAAATGACACAATTAACACACATGCCCCGCTCAAACAGATTAAAATGACAGAACAGTGCAATGTACACTTGTTACGTGTGTTTTTTTGGAGTTTTGTCGCCCTCTGCTGGTATTTGGGTGTGACTGATTTTATGGGCTTCAGGACCCATGAGCATCGTGTAATTATTGACATCAACAATGGCGAGCTACTAGTTTTTTTGATTGAAAATTTTACAAACTTTACTAAAACGAAAACAATAAGAGGGGTTTTAATACAAAATTTCTATAACTTGTACTAACATTTATCTTTTAAGAACTACAAGTCTTTCTAACATGGATCGCTTTAACAGAATGTTAATAATGTTAATGCCATCTTGTTGATTTATTGTTATAATAAACAAATACAGTACTTATGTACAGTATGTTGAATGTATATATCCGATTATCCGTCTTGTGTATTATCTTTCCATTTGAACAGTAATTTACAGAAAAATATGGCATATTTTAAAGATGATTTGAATTGCAATTAATTACGATTATTTTAAAGCTGTAATTAACTCGATTAAAAATTTTAATCGTTTGACAGCCCTAATCTGAACCTTTTAGAATTTCTCACATTTCTGCATAAAATCACCATCAAATGTGATCTGATCCTTGTCAAAATCATACAGATGAAAAAACAGTGTCTGCTTTAACCAAAACCACCCAAACATTTATAGGTTTTTATATTTTAATGAGGATAGCATGCAAACAATGACAGAAAAGAGGAAAATAAGTGAACCCTCTGCCTAAGGAGACTTAAAGAGCAATTGAGATCAATTTTTACCAAACAAGTCGGGTGTATGCCCAATCACTGATGATTGGTTTAAAGCTGCCCTACCCACTAGAAAACACACACCTGGTAAGAATTGTCTTGATGAGAAGCATTGTCCAATGTACATCATGGCTCAGTCAAAAGAGCTGTCTGAAGACCTGCGATCAAGTATTGTTGATTTGTATAAAGCTGGGAAAGGGTACAAAACCATCTCTAAAAGTTTAGATGTTCATCAATCGACAGTCAGAGAAGTTGTCTCCAAATGGAGAAAGTTTGGCACTGTTGCTTCTCTCCCAAGAAGTGGCCGTCCACAAAAGATGACACCAAGAGTTAAGTGCAGAATACTCAGAGAGGTGAAAAAGAACCCTAGGGTGTTTGCTAAAGACTTAAAGAAATCACTGGCACAATCAATATCTCTGTGTACACATCAATTACCCGTAATTTCTGGACTATAAGGCGCCAGCCACCAAATTTGACATGAAAACGGCATTTGTTCATAGATAAGCCGCACTGGACTATAAGCCGCAGGTGCCCTCATTGTATTATGGGATATTTACACCAAAAGATATTAATTGGTAACACTTCATTTGACAAAGGCATTATAAGACTGTCATGAAACCAAATGAACCACCATGAAGCTGTGAAACAATTGGCTGCAAAGCCTTATTGTTTCAAAAATCTTCATTTGGCCATCACTGCTCCCTTGGGGGAGACAGTCAACCTCTGCTGCCACCTGCTGTCAACGCTGTTGTCATCCAACATTCCTCCTAGCATGCATTGCGGCACTACAGATGTAAATAACAATCAAAATTCATGTTCTGTGCTAATTATTTCTTCAGTTACTGTTCCAGTTGTTTCATTAATTGCTAGCTATTGTATTTGGTAACATTTTCTTGGATAGTGGTGCCATAATACTGTCATAATTATTACATGACACTGTCATAAGCATTATTGAATGCTTATAATAGATGTCGGTTAGTGTCATCCAACAAATTATCTCACTTTTGAATGGACGTAAAAGATCTGAGCTGGACATAAATGGAGTTAGTGACATAATATGCCACATGACACATATTGACATCCGTCATAAGCATTCAGTAATGCCCATGATAGTGTCATGTCATAATTATGACGTTCTTATGACAGTCTTATGATGCCGCTGTCAAATAAAGTTTTACCTATTAACACAAATAAATCATCAAATAAGCCGCACTGGAATATAAGCCGCAGGATTCAAAATGAGGGAAAAAAGTAGCGGCTTATAGTCCGAAAATTACGGTATATGTAAAACTAAGGCCAAGAATGGTGTTTAGGAAAAAAAAGATTGTTGCTCATTTAATGTTCGCACTTGGACACTCCACAGAAGTTTTGGCAAAACATTTTGTGGACTGATGAAACCAAAGTTGAATTGTTTGGGAGTAACACACAACGTCATGTGTGAATGAAAAATGGAACAGCTCACTAACATCAACATCTTATCCCCACCGTGAAGCATGGTAGAGGGAGCGTCAAGATTTGGGGCTGTTTTGCTACCTCAGGCCCTGGACAACTTGCAATCATAAATGGAAGAATGAATTCAAACGTTTATCAGGAAGTTTTGCAGGAAAACCTGAGGCCGTCTGTCCGACAGCTGAAGCTAAAAAGAGGATGGATGTTGCAACAAGACAATGATCCAAAATACAGAAGAAAATCAACTTCAGAATGGTTTCAGAAGAACAAAATATACGTTCTGGAGTGGCTAAGTCAAAGTCCAGATTTGAACCTCATTGAGATGCTGTGGCATGACCTAAAGACAGCAATTCATGCCAAACATCCCAGGAATCTGACTGAACTACAGCCGTTTTGTAGAGAAGAATGGACCAAGATTAGTCCTGATTGGTGTGCCGGACTGATCTGAAGCTGCAGCAACCGTCTGTTTGAAGTTATTGCTGCCAAAGGGAAGGCCACAAAATATTAAATGTGTGTTCACTTACTTATTCCCCCCCTTCTGTCATGGTTTGCATACTGTCCACATTAAAATATGAAAACCTATACATGTTTTGGTGGTTTCAGTTAAAGCAGACACTGTTTTTTCATCTGTGTGATTTTGACAAAGATCAGATCAAATTTGATGGTGATTTTATGCAGAAGTGTGAGAAATTCCAAAAGGTTCAGATACTTTTTCTTACCACAGTACCTGTATTTTCACAATTATGAGGCGCACCTATGAGTAAATAATTTAGATAATGGAATACATAATGCTCACCTGTTGACAAGCTGAGCGACCGATCGAAAGCGGCGGCTCATGTTAAGAGCGTGGACGTAGTTGATGGCGGGAAGACTCAGATAGAGTTGCAGCGCTCTCTGCGCGTGCTGACCGCTCTGCTCCGTGGAATGCGGAGCGATCCCGTGACCCTTGCGTCGTTCCAGTTGCGCCAGCTCAGCTAGCAGAGTGGCGCTCTGCTCGGGGCCGTCGCTCCATAGCAGGCGCACTCGGGTCTCCACCAGCGCCGCCAGGGTACTGTCGTAAGAGCGGGTGCGCTGGAAAGGACGCGATGATTCACCTAAGACACACAAGTGTTGTTCTCGTCAACGATGACGATAGCGAAAACATTTTGTTGTTGAACATCACGATGACGTGACGAGCTAAAAACGTGTCTTAGGTGACGACAACATGAAGAGACAATGGCTAAATTTCATCTAATGAGACGAGAACGAGACAAAAATGCGACAGTTTCTGCCATATGTTCACAATATGTGACAATTCCTTACAGTACGTGTAGTTAGTCAGCCTACAATCCATCCTTGCTGCGTTTGGTTGTGTCACTCATGACGTGCTCCCCCACCCCTTCATTTGATGGCTTTTGAGCTAGACTAGGCTCCAGGCTTGCTTGTTTTGAAACAAATGGTAAGATTTGCTTTCTTATGTTGGCACGAGTGAATATCCAATGTTGCTTTAGCCTTTAAAGCGGGGGTCCCCAACCTTTTTTGCACCACGGACCGGTGTGATTTGGGTCTTTTTTTCACGGACCGGTGTTCTGTCAAATTTTGCACCCTTATAAAATTTTGCTCCCAAAGCTTCTGTGGTGGTGAAAAAAACACTCTTTTATCTTCAGTTGGACTCTCAATGTTATCCAATGGTGCTAAAAAAGTATTTACATCATAAACATACATGTGCAACACGGAAATGGCGTAAATTAATGCTTAACGACACGGCGAAGTTGTTAAGTGAGAAGGCTACGTGCAGTTGTTGTGTGCACCTAACATGGCAAACGTAAGTTAATATTCCTTTCTTTAAAGACAGTTTGTAGTGTGTACTTTGGAATCGCTGCATTCGCGGTCCTTTTTAACGTTACGCGCATGCCAACTTTGTCAGAACACCGGCAATGTGCGCCAGAAAAATACAGCAAATATAAAATAGCATTTGTTTTTAGCCCCGTCGTGTTAAGTGCAGGGAAAAATACAACTCACCCGCTGAATCAGTGGGAGGCCTGAGTTTGTTTCGTTGAGACGAGATGGTCCCGAGATGGGAGAGTGAGAGAAGCTAGCATCACAAGTACACGATGTTGGAAATTGTAGCACAGTTTTCAGCGCGCTCGTAGCGAAGTCAAGATATTCCAAAATGACTTTAATCCAGAACTTCGGGAGAGTTGTTATCTCAAATGTACGTTTAAGGCCGCCGTGATTTGCGATCTCTACAAGCTGATATTCCTGTTGCACAGACATGCTAATATCACTCGGTTTATTCACATATGGGTCACGAATTCACTCCTTCGCAGTTCGTGGGTCTTTAGTGATTGGGAAGTAGCATAAATTTTGTTTTCTTCGAGGTTGTAGGCACATCTTCTGGCTCGTCAGGTTCCCTTTTCCCCGTAAAAAGTCTGTCCAAAGACATTTGTTATTAAGTCATTCTAGTGTGGGGGCTAATTATTTCCGGGAAGAAATGTGATTGGCGACGACCTACGTCATACGTTGTTATCGAGTCCAAGCGCGCATAGACATACAAAACGAGATTTAGTGCTAACAGCCCAATCAATGCATTTCTATGACGACCTCCAATCCTGTAGTTGTATATCTAGAGTAGACAGGGATATTGGTGTGTTAAGCGGCACAGGTCAAAGTCAATCGGCCAGAATGCAGTCGTTAATAAATTATTTATTATTTCTGCGCGGCCTGGTACCAAATGCGCCACGGACCGGTATAGGTCCGCGGCCCGGTCGTTGGGGACCCCTGCTTTAAAGGGAACTTCAGACATAAAGACCTGTAGGCTCTAATAACTAGAGGTGGGAATCTTTGGGCACCTAACGATTCGATTACGATTCAGAGGCTACGATTCGATTATAAATCGATTATTGATGACCCCCCCGCCCCCCTCGCTATTAGCTGCTTTTAATGTTTTGTACATTATTTACAAAAACAAAAAACAAAAAAAGCCTCCCAGGCTTAAATAAACGACTATTTCAGTATCAAGTAAAGACTTAAAAACAATAAATAATATACTCAAATCCCCATTCTGTATCAGCAGCTTTAAACTACATTCAATTAATTTAATGTTGTGAATCAACCATTATAGTTGTTAAAAACGCTCCTGTTATTCCATAATTTCCCTTTTGTCTACTTTCGAAATGTGAAAGTTTTAAAACTATTTTAAAAATAGATTCTAGTCAATATTTTACCGATTTAGGAGTATTTTAGATAAAAAGTTATATAGGTTCGCTTGGAAGGTTCGCTACAACAGCCTTGCAGGCAAGTCTACTGCTTTAAGATGGCGGCCGTTTACTAACGCCTGCATTTAGCTTTCTGTCCATGTGCTGCTATCGCTACCGAGTCATATTTGCATCTAGTCCTATATAAATATGATATCTACCGTAACATTGTGTGGACGTACTTTGTTGCAGCTGTCGGCAGCAGTCAGGTATGTTGTTGTTTTTTGATCTCGCGGCATGAGTTGAGCTAGAGCCGTGAGTTGAGCATTGGCATTACCCGAGGGGCCGGGTAATGACAAGCATGATGTTTAGCTACTCTCGCTCTGTTCCTCATTGCGTCCTGAAGACCGCGCGGCACGCTGAGTGTGTTTTACTTCCGCTTTACTTGACATATTTCAATAATCGCAATTTGGATGTTTGTGAATCGTTCTCGAATCTTCCACGGCCGAATCGCGAATAATCTAAGAATCGGAAATTTCGCACACCTCTACTAATAACCAGTGTTGTTAATTTTACTTGAAAAAAGTAATTAATTACAGTTACAAATTACTTCTCCCAAAAAGTAATTGCGTTAGTAACTCAGTTACCTGAATTTAAGAGTAATTTGGTTACTTGGCAAAGTAACTAGTGATAATTTTCATGTTTTTATTTTTTCTCAAAAAGGTTTAAAGGGTTTTTGGGACAATTGGCCCTAGCCCAATTCCTTACCCTCCACTTAACTAGACACAAGTGTATTGCCATAACTAGATAGTAACCTTTGCTATGTGTAGAAATCATTTAAAGTTGTGAATCAACCGTTAAAGTTGTTAAAATTGCTCCCGCTATTGCATTAGTTCCCTTCTGTCTACTTTCAACATGTGTAAGTTTTAAAACTGTTTCATCATTTAAAGATAGATTTAAGTCAAGATTTTGCCGATTTAGGACCATTTTAGATTAATTAAAAAAAAAAAAATAAAAAAGTAGGTTCGCTAGGAAGGATCTCTACAACAGAGCCTTCCTGAGAGGTCTACTGCTTTAAGATGGCCACTGTTTACTAACGCATGTAGTCCTTAAAACATGTTGCCAAAGCAGCCGTGTCTATCATTTGCATCTAGTTCTATAATATGTGATATCTACCGTATCATGTGGGCGTAGTTTGTAGGCTACAGTCAGGTATTATTGGAGCCACCTAGCATCGCGTTTGCAACGGCGTCTTCCCCACTCCTGCTGTGCTCTCTCGTCTCCGTGAGTCCGTCTCTCTGACTTTTTTTATTCAACCAACTTAGTAACGCATAGTAACGCACGCCTTTCCCGCCTCAGTAACGGTAACGGCGTTGCCAAGATGAGAAAAGTAATTAATTAGATTACTCACTACTGAAAAAAATAACGCCGTTAGTAACGCTGTTATATTGTAACGGCGTTATTAACAACACTGCTAATAACCCACAATTGCTCTCTTTTACCAAAATGTGTTATTAGAAACACATACCATATTGGCCCGAATATAAGACTGCCCTTATAAGAGGACCCCCTCTTTTTCAAGACTCAAGTTTGAAAAAAGACTTTTTGAACACCAAATTAATTTTTATACAGAAAATAATACAGTACATCTGAAACAAATTATTATAACAATATATTTGAGAGAGAAAAAGCATGTTATTTTCCCCTCATACAAATCTTAATATCTGATCATTTAAATATGTAAACTAAAGTGCAATCACATTCGTAAATGAATGGCTTCTGGTTTTTGAAATGTAAATAAACCAATCTATTGTGATAAAACAACAAAATTGCAATAACTGCATTAACCATCAAAGTGAGGTCTAACTGTAACTGTAGTCTTGAAACAAATCTGAATAAGGAAAAACAGTGCAATAAAATAATGCAAACTGGTTAAACTTGAGAGTAGCTGAGATCTGTCATGACAGAACATTAATCCTCAAGTTCAGCATTCGCTTCAATTATCTTTGGCGCCATCTAGCGTCGTGAATGGGTATAATGTCGAGACCCCGAATATAAGACAACTCCCACTTTTTCAGTCTTATTTCAATGCAAAAAACACGGTCTTATATTCGGGCCAATACGGTATATTATTGCAATTGATTTAAAAATCAATAATATTTAGTACATTTTTTGACCTACGGAGGATGCCATGTTTTACGTGCGCAATGCACACTGGGGAGTGACGTTGTTGGGCTGGACTGGGAGAATAGCTGTGCTAGCTAGCAAGCGAAGCTAGTATGACGACTGGCATGATTTTGTCACATTGTGATGCTGGTCAGATTGTTTTGTTACAAAGATGTGGGATAGGTTCCCAACGTCGTACCTGCAATTCCAGCTAATCAACAGTGTCTTAAACCGATCCTAGGCGACTTGCCAAGATATTGATTTGCTGCCATTTGACAGTTTGTATATCCCTTTGTTGCTAGTTGAATCATTGCCGTTTTTTTTTCGTTTGTCTGCCTCTCACAGCGGTTTTCTACTGTTTTCTTTAATTTTTTTATCCCGACCTACTGCCACGGACCCTTTTTGTGTCTCCATTTTCGCTTTTTGTTTTTTTGTGTGTGTGTGTGTGAAAACATTCACTTACTAAAATTAGACAAAGACCAATCCATTTAGAAATAGCTAAAAATTATTTCTTCCAAAAGACAAACAAAAATTAAAAAGGGGCTGCCAACCTCTTGACTTTTCCATACTATTAGTTACATACGACGTGGGTGATGAGACTGACCTGGCTTGGTTCTGTCCTTCTCCACGATCATACAGACGCGCTCGAAGCGCTCTTGCACGCTGTTCACTTTTTCGGCGAGTCGCTTTCGGTTCTGCGCTGACGCCAGATCCGACTGAGCGTGCCTCTCCACGGCCATACGGCCACTGACGATGAAATAGCTACCGTCCAAAGAGCACACGTGGACGGTGGCGCCGTGTCTCTGCCGTAGGCTGCTAACGAGTTCCACGCTGCTGCTGAGGCAGCGGCTGTCCACTAGGATGCACACTGGACTCTCCATGATGGATAGACCCACCACGGCAGGATGTGGGATGGTGGATAAAGGCTCCTGGATGGTGGAAAATTACTGTAATTTTCACACTATAAGGCACACCAGACAATAAGCCGCTACCCACCAAATTTGACACGAAAACGGCATTTGTTCATCGATAAGCCGCACTGGACTATAAACCGCAACTGTCCTCACTGTATTATGAAATATTTACACCAAAAGATATTAACCAGCAACACTTTATTTGACAGCGGCACCGTAAGACTGTCATAAGACCAAATGAACCACCATGAAGCTTTGAACCAATTGGCTGCACAGCTTTATTGCTTCAAGAAGCTTCAATTTGACCATCACTGTTCTCTTGGAGGAGACAGTCAAACTCCACTGCCACCTGCTGTCAACTGTGTTGTCGTCCAACTTGCTTCCTAGCATGCATTGCAGCGCTACAGATGTAAATAACCAAAATTCATGTTCTGAGCTAATTACTTCTTCAGTTACTGTTCCAATTGTTTCATTAATTGCTAGTTATGGTATTTGGTAACACTTTATTTGACAGTGGCGCCATAAGTCTGTCAGTAGACCACCATAATTATGATATGACACTGTCATGAGCACTAATGAATGCTTATAACATATGTCATTTAGTGTTAGCCAGCAAATGATTTTACTTTTGAATGGATATAAAAGATCCAAGCTGGACATAAATGGAGTTAGTGACATAATTTGCCGGATGACACTTAATGACATCCGTCAAAAGCATTCATTCATGCCCATGACAATGTCATATCATAATTATGACAGTCTTATTCCACCACTGTCAAACAAAGTGACTATAAGCTACACGATTTAAAATGAGGGAAAAAAGTAACGACTTATAGTAAAAAAAACTTATGGTACATTAAAATAAAAAAATTACAAAATCCTTTCATTTCCTCTCATGTAAGTAACAATATAGTGGGATCTATTTCAGGAATATCATGGTCTAGTTGAATATCATAAGAGAAATGCAAACGAAAAACTGAAACAAATGAATGATACTCTATGCCTGACAGGGTAAAAACAAAACTTCTGTTTAAGTTTTACTATTTACATTGGCCAACACTTTTAACACCAGCATGAGAACGTTGCTGTACTGATTAAAAACAGGCACAGTTTAGTTTCCTTTGTTTCCTTCGAGAAAATTCTTCAAAATATGAACAACTCTTTTATACCTGAGGTTGTTGCTTTGATGTATCACGTGACCCTGATGTGTCAAAGTCCAGCTGATCAGAAAGCTCATGTTGTCTTTCTATCCTCTGGCGACTCCTGCAGGAGAGAAGAAGCATTACGTGAGTTGTTCACTGTTGAATCCAATAACCCTCTGTGACTAAGGCTGCGTTCAGATTGCAGGCATATCCAATTCCAATCAGATTCCTTCTCAAATCCAATTTTTAGGGCTGACTGTTCACACTGTTTTTAGCAAGTGTCCAAATCCGATCTGGGCCTGTTCAGAGTGGGCCACATTATTGACACACCTGACGGGTTGTTGTGGTCACGAATGAGTTATACACCATAGAGCAGGGATCCTCGACCCCCGATGTTATTTATTTATACGTTAATAAAGAATTTAGGTGTTCCAAAATGTTTTTTTTTTTTTTTTGTGAATTAATAAGCTTGAACAAAAAATTCATTATTAAAGTAGTTAAAAAATCGTAACTAATCGTAAAAATAGTTGGCTGACTAATCGGGAGGAAATTTGTCGTTTGGGACAGCCCAAGATGTAACTAGTTTTTATTTAAGCACCGTTGGATAACATTGAGAGTCCAACTGAATATAAAAGAGGAGCAAAATTTGATAGAACACCGGTCCGTGAAAAAAAGACCCAAATCACACCGGTCTGTGGTGCAAAAAAGGTTGGGGACCCTGCCATAGAGTGACATCACGGATAGTCAAATCCCATTTGAGCTGTTCAGACTGGGAAACATCTTGTCCAAATCTGATATTAAAACTACCGTATTGGCCCGAATATAAGACGGTGTTTTTTGCATTGAAATAAGACTGGAAAAGTGGGGGTCGTCTTATATTCGCAGTCTAGACATTATACCCATTCACGACGCTAGATGGCGCCAGATATCATTGAAGCGAATGCTGAACTTGAGTAATGTTCTGTCATGACAACTCTCAGCTACTCTCAAGTTTAACCAGTTTGCGTTAATTTATTGAAATGTTTTTCCTTATTCAGATTTATTTCAAGACCATAGTTACAGTTAGACCTCACTTTGATGGTTAATGCAGTTATTGCAATTTTGTTGTGTTACCACAATAGATTGGTTTATCTACATTTCAAAAACCGGAAGCCATTCATTTACGAATGTGATTGCACTTTAGTATACATATTTAAATGTTCAGATATTAAAATTTGAAAGAGGCAAAATAACATGCCTTTTCTCTCAAATATATTGTTATAATCATTTGTTTCTGATGTACTGTAATTATTTTCTGTATACAAATTAATTTGGTGTTCAAAAAGCCTTTTTTCAAACTTGAGTCTTGAAAAAGAGGGGGTCGTCTTATAATCAGGGCCGTCTTATATTCAGGCCAATACGGTACCTCCCATTTCAATAGGTCTCGCAAAAATCAGATTTCTTTGTGACTGTGTCTACAGACAACAGGAGCCATCCAGTTTCAATCTGGATGGGCTAAAAATCAGATTTCACCTGTCAGTCTGAACAAGGGCTAAATACCTCTATCAAGGAAGTCATTGGTAAATGACAGTATTCAATCCATAAAACTATTAATTTTACCTCTCTTCCCTCATTTCCCTGCCGAGTAGTGACACCTTGGATGCCGTGTTTGAAGAAGAGGAAGAAGAGACTTTTGCCTGCTGCATTAACTTCATGGTCTTAGTGATTTCCAGACCATCTGCTCCCTCGTCCTCCTCACTTGAATCTACCAAACGGAGAACACGGCCACGCTTGCTTCTCGGCTCTATCGCAGTCGCCGCGTTTTTTTCTCTGGCTTTGTGCAAGAAGACACGCCGTCTCGTGGCGTATTGTCTCCTTCCTTCTACGTACGAGGCCTCCGGCATCAGCTCCACGGCTTCCTCAGAGCTCTCCTGTTCCTCTTCCTCAACTTCCTCTTGGCTGCCCACCACAAAACTGTCCTCTTTGTAGGTGTCGTCTTGCTCAGGCACCTGTAAATAAAAGTGTTGTGTTCTAGCCAGTTTTAAAGACAGCATTGTTGACACTTGTGTTAAAAGTCATTAGATTAATACACACACTTAGTTCACTGTCTCTACCAACTAGCATAGTGTTTCATTATCCAGCCACAGTTACCGGGAGTAACTGTGAGCTAGAAATACATTGTTAAATGCACTCTTAGCTTCGTTTCCGAGTTATAGCACTTTGTTTGTGAGAAGATGCGTTATTTAAAGTTACATTCCTACTTGTTGTCAGGAGAAGATGCTTGGTGCCAACACTGTACAACAATTTAAAGTGATCCTCTACCTTAAATACATGTAGGCTCTAATAAACCACAATTGTTCTCTTGTACTAAAATATGTTGTTAGAAACACATAAAATGTTGAATCAATGGCAATATTTTATCATATTTCGTACATATTTTGACCGATAGTTGACACCATGTTTTGCGGGTAAATGGGATGTTTCTAAATGTGTAGCGTGTACAACAATTGTGTATTGCGGCCTAAACTCGCTTAGCAAAATGCCACGATGTGCTGCTTTTGGATGCAATTTCCAGTCAAATGGTAACAAGTGGAGTGACGTGAGTGGTCAGGGTGGAATTATTATTTTTTTGTGAATAAATGTACATACAGTAAGTGGAAGCTTCTCCCCTTTTTGGTCCCTGTATGCTCGTATCCTACCTACCAAGCACTACAACTGGCGCCCGAACATTTTTCCTGAATCTCAGTCAAGTAAGGGATCCGTCTAATTTCTGGATCCGACGGTCCCACCGCGGCTGCAATATTGGTTTCGGATCTGTCTAGTTTCTGGACTCGTCGGTCCCACAGCGGCTTTTGAGATGAGTCTATTTTGTGGATTTGACGACCTGATCGCGGTTGCAACATTGCCATGAGATCGGTCTAATTCCTGGATCTTCGAGTGAGTGAAAAACGCGGATTTGGATTATTATTGCTATCTTTTTTGTTGACTATTCTTCATGGGAGTTTTCCCCAAATCATACCAAATAATTAAAGCACTATGGCACGCATGACAGTGACTCTGACATGGACCTTTCTTTTATGTTGGAGTTTGTCTGGGAACGCGTGTTTGCTTACCGCTGAGCTCCCGAGTGATGAGTGGTCAAGGTGAAAATATTATTTTTTGTGTGAATAAATGTGCATAAGTGGAAGCTTCTCCCCTTTTTGGTACATTTATGCACGTATCCTACCTACTGCGCGTTACAATGTACAAGACATGGATTACACTCGATTCCAGGATTTGTTCCCGTCAAACTGTTGGCTTGTAATGTATGTAAAGCATACGACAGCTCTGGACACTAACAGTCTACATAATTACACTGGGATAAGTTTGAAAACGCAGTATCTTACCTTGAAGATCTGCCAACAAAAACCGGAGTTCTCAACAGCATACACTCTCAGCTTCGTTATCATTGAGACGAACTCGCGGCGAGTACATCACCAGTTTTGCCCAATTCTTCTCTTATAAGGTACTGTATTTCCTGTTCTCATTTTGCCTTTGCTGCTCGTCTTGTGAACGACCAACAGTGCTGTCCTGCTCTTCACTTTTCCGATCTAGTTCAAATTGGAAAGGCAGAACCGACGACATGTTGGGGTAGCTAAGAGTGACACGCTAGAAGTTCAGCTCGGTGACGTCACGCACTGCGACGTAACAAGAATGGCAACCAATCACTTAAAATAATTTTACAAATTTTATTAAAACGAAAACATTAAGAGGGGTTTTAATATCAAATTATTATAACTCCTACTAATATTTATCTTTTAAGAATTACTTGTCTTAAAGATCGAGGATCACTTTAAGGCTAACCACGATTTGTTACACATATCGCTAGCTTCATAGCATAATTCCCTGTCATTTTCTGCATAAGTCTGCCTTTTTGCTTATATCCTTGGCCAATCACATTTTTTTGGGAAACTAAAGCAATACAGGTAGTCCCCAGGTTACGAACGAGTTCCGTTCCTACGCTGGGGAAAGAACCTGAATTTCTGCCAAGGTCGGAATTAACCCTTGAAACACCCCTAAATAACCAATTATCTAAAAACATGTACCGGTATTATACGTCATATTAATAAAATGAAGTAAAAAAATAAGATAGATATTACATTTACTTCTCTCTGGTAGCACCGATTTTTGATTTATTTGGGGGCATTTCTGAGTCAAAAAACTTTATTTTGAGTTACTTTCTGTTTATTTGGAGTCAATTCCTGTTGAATTTGTTGCATTTTCGGGTCACTTTCGGTCAAGAGCTTTTCTGTTGAAAATTCTTGTGAATAAATGCGTAAATCCCTGAATTCCTTATAGATATGGACGTAAAACAGTCTTGATTCTAGGTTAAAAGCAAGAAAAAAAAAAAAAAAAAACATGCAGGTAGCATTTATTTTACGCAAATACTGCGAACTATGAGGCTAGTCAGTAAGGAAATTAGCGGCCACCATATGTAAACAAAGAGCTATTGCCGTTGAAAATTTTTGCGAATGAATGCTTAAATCCCTCAATTCTTTATAGATATGGATGTAAAACAGTCTCGATTCTTGGTTAAAAGCCGAAAAAAACATGCAGGTAGCATCTATTTTACATAAATATTGCAAACTATGAGGCTAGTCAGTAAGGAAATTAGCGGCGGCCATATGTAAACAAAGAACTTTTTCTGTTTAAAATTCTTGCCACAATGAATGCTTAAATCCCTGAATTCTTTTTAGATATGGACGTAAAACAGTCTGGATTCTTGTTTATTTATTTTACGTAAATATTGCGAACTATGAGGCTAGTCAGAAAGGAAATTAGCAGCCGCCATATGTAAAAAAAGAGCTTTTTCTGTTGAAAATTCTTGTGAATGAATGCGTAAATCCCTGAATTCCTTATAGATATGGACATAAAACAGTCTCCATTCTTATTTAAAAGCAAAAAAAAACAAAAAAACATGCAGGTAGCATTAATTTTACGTAAATATTGCCAACTATGAGGCTAGTCATTATGGAAATTAGCGGCCGCCATATGTAAACAAAGAGCTTTTTCCGGTGAAAATTCTTGTGAATGAATGCTTAAATCCCTGAATTCTTGATAGATAAGGACGTAAAACGGTCTCGATTCTTGGCTAAAAGAAAAAAAAAAAAAAAAAAAACGTGCAGGTAGCATTTATTTCACATAAATATTGTGAACTATGAGGCTAGTCAGTAGGGAAATTAGCAGCCGCCATATGAAAACAAAGAGATTTTTCCGTTGAAAATTCTTCTGAATAAATGCGTAAATCCCTGAATTCCTTATAGATACGGATGTAAAACAGTCTTGATTTTTGTTTAAAAGCAAAAAAAACAACAACAACAAAAAACATGCAGGTAGCATTTAATTTACATAACATTGCAAACTATGAGGCTAGTCAGTAAGGAAATTAGCGCCCGCCATATGTAAACAAAGAGCTTTTTCCGTTGAAAATTCTTCTGAATAAATGCGCAAATCCCTGAATTCCTTATAGATATGGACGTAAAACAGTCTCGATTTTTGTTTAAAAGCAAAAAAAAAAAAAAAAAAAAAAAAAAACATGCAGGTAGCATTTAATTGACGTAAATATGGCAAACTATGATGCTAGTCAGTAAGGAAATTAGCGGCCGGCATATATAAACAAAGAACTTTTTCCGTTGAAAATTCTTGTGAATAAATGCTTAAATCCCTAAATTCTCTATAGATATGGACGTCAAAGTGTCTCGCTTCTTGGTCAAAAGCGAAAAAAACGTGCAATTAGAGGTTATTTTACGTTAATATTGCGAAGTATAATACCAATGCTGCAGCGGCTAATTTCTCCCATTGATTTTTTTCACAATGTTTCAAAATGCATGCATGGTACGAACAATATAATAATTACCTTGAATCCTCGAACAAATCACTTATGAGACAATCCTTATACCTTTTCAATCTAAATCCGCTGCATGTGACCGACTGCTAATAAAGGAAGCGGAGTGTGGGACAGCCCTCTTCGGGAAGGCGTGACGCAGTGAGTGGCGAATGTGTCACGTCAATACATTATGAAGTCTATGCTGAATGTTTAACTAATCGTGGTCATTTTTCTCGAGGAACCTTTGTTGACTTGTGATATGGTGACTCTAGATCCAGTTTGCCGCCTCGTCTTGTGTCTCTCTGTGCTGTATGATTGCTGCCAGCTTGGAATGAATTGTCAAGCCTTTTTCCAGCTTTTAAAATGGAGTCAGTACAAGGGGTTAAAACTAAGGTGAGTTTGGCCTTTTGGCCGGGTTGTTGGGTTTTCACCGGCCCGGGTCGTTGGAATTGTGCTGGCGCGGTTCCGGCAGTCCGCCTGGCATGATTCCAGCAATCTGGCTAAAAGGTAAAGTGGATGTATTGTTTCTTCTTAATTGTTGTGACTCATTGTCTTTTTTTTTTTTTTTTTTTAAGCTAAGCGATTTTGTGGTTTCAGTCTGCCTCATAGAAAACCAGTGGGGGGACATGTGGCACCGTTTGGCAGCCCTGACAGCTGGCTGCATAATGGAGAGGACTCAACTCAGCGTGTTGAAAGTGTTAATTTGGTTGATAAAGAGCTTTTGAATCAATAGAATCGTATTATGTAACATCTTTGTTTGTAAATATGCCATCTTAAAACGTGGACATGAGTGGCTTATGCGGTATTTATGTCAGGCAAGTGAGTAGGCTGTACTACCTGGGAAAAAATATCAGTGTTGTGAAGATTTTTGTAAGACATCTTGAACTTTCCTTGGATGGCCGGGCTTCTTACAGACTTCAAGTATATCCCGTGCATCTCGGAGTCTGATAGAAAAGAACAGGAGATTCAGAGGGGTGAAAAATAATGAGACAAAATATTTACTGTTCATCCAATGGGCACGTGTCAAACTACTTTTGCTGTTCACCTACCATTCAGTCCCTCAGACAGACGTGTATTATCCACCACGAAGCCTTCCAGAAAGCGGTTTTGCTCTTCTCCGTCTTCTTCATCGGACGATACCGCCGTGCCCTCTTCGTTTTCCGACAGTACTGCTTCCTCATCCAGGAACTGACGCCCTTTTCGACATTTGTTGTGCTTCTGGAGATAAACAGACAAAGGGATAAAATGCCAAGGGTGACAGCGGTGACAATTACAAACCTGACATTTAAGAAAACTGTCATTTGGGCGTGGGGAGATTTGATTATTTTTATGCAAATGTAACACCTTGGTCTTGATATGGTGGACCGGCTGTTTCGTTCTTCTTTGTGCAAGCACACGCTCAGCCTGGAAATCATCATCATCTGCTTCTGTTGTTTCAGACTGGAGACATGGGACACAAGGGTCAGCTGATGTGTGATGGTGTGACATCAGTATACAACTAATGAAAACAATCTTACCGTGGTTAGTGCAGTCACATGTTTCCTTCTCACAAACGGTGAGTCTGCATCAGAGAGGATCTTTGACTTGAAAACAAAAACACATTTAGGACGCGTATGTCAGTAAAAAGCTTTCAAAAGTACCCGTCTTGCCAGATGACTCCATTGAGCTGTAATTTTGTTTGAGTAGAAACATTCTAACTACTGATTCTTACATTCCGGTTGTCACAGCAACCGGATGTTCCTGATGACAGCCTGAACAGTCTGAACTGCTCACGTCACTGCTTCTTTGGCCGTTACATGAACAGCATTTACCATTGATTGAGTCGGAATTGTGCGTCTCTTACCACAGAGTCTGGAGATGACAAACGATTGACCCTGTTCGCATGTCTTCTCTTATGGCCAACGACATCTTCATCGCTGTCTGTTGTGTACTCAGCTAAAGGAAAATGCAAAAATAGAAACACTTATACGTTGACATAATAGAAGCTTTCACAATCAGCCAACAAAAGATCTATAGCAGTGGGTTTGGCGGTCTGGCCGGAATTTTTTTTTTTTTTCACATCCTCCAATCGCTATTTTTTTCACAATTTTAACTGTTAGTTTTTATACAATGGCTTCCCACTAGAGTTGTCCGATCAGCCGAAAATGATATCGGATAATATCTACATCGGTTTTTCGTTATCAGTTTTAGGCCATTATGCACATGGCAGTGCTGTCATGTCCACTTACTGCCTGTCTGTGCTTGCCACCCCCCGATGGCTTAGATGTAATTAATTTTTCTAAGTTCAAGCACTTTCTGTTAAGCTTGAGAACGATAAACCGATACGACCGGATATCCGGTTTTACAGGTGAGAGATACAGCTGTATCGATAGTAAAGTTACCATTCGTCAGTAATTACCCATGAAATATTCAATGAATCGATAGTAGAGATAGAATTCGGCTATCGCGAGCACAAGAATCGCCTTCTAATGCCTAGTTCAATGCATTGCTGAATGGGATAATAATTTAGCTTTTACTTCACATGCTGCGCTTGTGTCATTCACCACACAGCGCACTTAGATTGAGACCGCACGCATAATATAATATGGACAAGCACAACTCACCGTCGTGGTTGCCTCAGAAGAACCTCTACTAGTCGCCGTCATTACCCGATCGCCACGGGCGTGTCATAACAACGCGAGAGCTAACAAAACCACTGTAACGCACGCTCCGTAGCGTTTTCTTCACAGCCCAAAACGAAACTAGTAGTGGCAACGAAGCAACATGCTAAATCAATGGATAGTTTGAGCACCGACGCCAGCGACGTGCAGCAATTGATTTTCAACGCACCCAGGAAAACAAAAGTCAGACTTTGAAGTGAGGAAGGCAGCCAGATCTGTTCGCGTGGGACAGATGTAGTGTGAAGTGTGGATCAGTACAGAGATCGTGAGTTTTTAAACCTGAAAAATAACCCACTACAATGGTGGAGAGGGCGGCATATTGTTTCCACGAAACGCAGTCTACTTAAACATGCACATGTGGATTAGTTGATCTTCCTCAAGAAAAAATCTGCCCTTCAAAAAACATATGGACAGTGATGAGGAGTAAAAAATGTGGAAACACAGGCATAAGTGAAAGAGTTTGCTGTGTATAAGGTTAAAGTAATGTTTGTTGACCTATCTGTCGAAAATGCCATATTTTTATTCCCCCAATTATACCAGTGGTAAAGCATAATTTATTATTTATTTATGATAACATTGCAGGTTTAATTCTTTTTTTCTAGAGCTGCTGCATATAATTAATATTTTTTGTTTGTAAGATGTTTACGTTGAAAGTTTGCACTTAAATTACTTAACTCTTGTGTTCAAAACACCAGGAAATACAGTAATTGAATTACTGCACTTTATTGTTATCTGTCACTGGAGTTTTATTATCAATCCCATCCAACAAAATGACGGTCATATAGTAAGCTTTAATTTTTTCATAAAAAAATAAAAAACATTGGTATGAAATCTTGTTTAATTTTGCTATTAGAAATGTGGTCTTTTTTATATGTTTAAAATACAGTACGAACACACACAACAAATGTTTACTATCGTATCGTTTTCACTGTGTATCGAACCCTATCTTTCTTAAACTGTATCGAATCGTATCGAATCGCTCGGCCATAAAAATGTATCATCTTTTAATCGAATCGTAACCTGTGTATCTAGATACATATCAAATCGGCTTCAAGCCAGAGATTCCCAACCCTACTTTCTGTAATCATATGTTGACAAAAGCCCATTACATGGGCCTTTGACCATTTGACCGATTGGCACCGTTCGAATATGGAAACAACCGGAATTTTCGTGCGAGACAGGGACTTCTTCAAACGACCCCGAAAAATTTTCCGTTCGCCCGCAAATGCCGATTTTTTGAAAATGGATGTTTTTTCAAAACACTACTCGTCCTACAATTTTTGACCAAATCACATAATTTGGACATAAATATATCCAGGACAGTGAGTGGTAGAGGTGGGAATCTTTGGGCACCTAACGATTCGATTACGATTCAGAGGCTCCGATTCGATTATAAATCGATTATTGATCTTGATCTTAATGTGTTGTACATTAGTTCCAAAGTTGTTCAAAAATCCTCTCAGGCTAAACCAAACTAATATTTCATTATCAAGTTAACTGTTAAAATCAGTAAAAATCATTTAACTGTTAAAATCACTAAATGAAATACTGTCCCCATAAAATCCCGATTCTGAATCAGCAGCTTTAAACTACATTCAATTAATTTAATGATGTGAATGAACCGTTAAAATTGTTATAATTGCTATCGTTAGTCCATAATTTCCCTTCTGTCTACTTTCGACATGTCAGTTTTAAAATTGCTTCTTCATTTAAAGATAGATTCAAGTCAAGATTTTGCAGATTTAGGTGTATTTTAGATCAAATGTTATTTAGGTTCACTACAACATAGCCTTCTAGAGAAGTCTACTGCTTTAAGATGGCAGCTGTTTACAACGCGGCAACTACTAAATGGCAAGTCTGTCATTTCGCATCTACTTCTCTTTATATGTTTTTACGCTGGCGTTGTCTGTCATTTTCCATCTAGTTCTACATATATGTGATATCTATTATAGCCGTATGTATCCGTATGTTTGTAGCAACTAGCAACTGGGCATTGTTTGAAGCAGCTGTTGGCCGCAGTCAGGTATGATTGTTTTTTTATCTAGCGGCATGAGTTGTACATGATATTTACTCTCGGTCCGTTCCTCATTGCGTCCCGAAGACCGCGCTGACAGTGTTTTAGTTCTGCTTTACCTGGTATAATTCAATAATCGGAATTCAGATGTTTGTGAATCGTTCTCGAATCTTCCACGGCCGAATCGCGAATAATCTAAGAATCGGAAATTTCGCACGCCTCTAGTGAGTGGTATAAAAATTGTATACAGAATTTGGGAAAAAAAACGTACGGTTCCCCCAAAATTTGCCAAAAACTGTCTTATTCATTTCTAATGGCATGCCAATGATAGCCATGTCAGTCCAAATTTCCCATTCATTTCCAATGCCATTTACTTTGCATTGATGCCCATATACACAGATGCTTTTGACGGCCATGTATGTCAATTCTATTGATGTCAATGTACTTGGATTCCATTGACGCATATTCAAGTCAAAGCCATTGACGGCCACGTACGTCCAAATTTCCCCATTCATTTTCAATGGCAAAAAAATGTGTCCACAAATCGACATGTCCCCTAAGATCTGTATCTCCAACAGCAAAGCCCCATAGTAATTTCTCCAGAATTTGCAGTTTCTAGTTGCAAATAGAGATAGCTCAATGGACAAGCTAATGTCTGCAGCCAGTGTACCATAGGAGTTCTTGCCATCTCACTACGTTGTTTGTGCCTTATATAAGCATTGCTTGTCAGTTATATTTTTCCTTTGTTTTATATTCATGACCGTTATGTAGTATATTGGAGATATGTATACATAGGGTGACCATATTCTGATTTCCAAAAAAGAAGACACCCGGCACGGCCTCGACATACCTGAATTGTATTCGAAGTTCACTCAAAGATGCCTATACCACTTTAATACTAGTATATTTAAAAAATTGCCTGCGCTGTCTGGGTAGAAAAATCTAGTTTTATTCACAAAAATTATAGCCATATCCAATATAACTAAAGACACAAATTCAAATTCTTAGAGGATACTCAACAGGCTTTATTATGCCTAAACAAATAATCGGAAAATAAAAACGCAATAAATAAATACATGTTTTTTTTAAATAAATAAAATTGGTTAAATAATAATTTTAAAAAGGATAATAAAATGCAGACCCATGGAAATGTAGTTCACCGATTTCTGTACTATTTCGCATGTTTGCAGTGTTACCGCTGTACTTAATCATGGTTCTTTGCTCCAATTGATCCAGCAAGGACAGTTTAACCAATGAGGTTTCTGACGAAACAAGAAGCACCTGACTGCGATCAACTGATTGCGCTTGCAAGACACCAGATTGGTAAAAAGGTTTCCTCTTGATGGATTGGAACAGAAACACGCACCCACTGCGGCCCTTTGTGGAATAGTTTCCCCACCCTTGCGTTAGGGAATTAGCTAACTAGCTAAGCGCTCGGCGCTAACTGTTAACATCTCTAAAAACAACAACAATAAAGGCTAAACAGTACAAGGGAGTTGGTGTACTCACTTCTTATAAACGCACACAGGCCTTAGCAACCCACTCAAGACATTTTTCAATTGACATGACTTGAAACTACTACTGGACAACTGAAAGACAAGGAGCAACGAACTCTCTCTCTTCCCCTCACGCTCTAAAAAACTTGCGCACAGAAGCGCGACCGCCGGGTCCCTGCCTGTCTCATACACACTTTTGAAAAGGATGAAATCTCTCGCTTAGTTATTAGGAAAAAATCATCGTTTTTGAACCTTTATGAATCGTAATCGAATTGTCACGTGTCGAATTGCGATGCATCTAATCATCGATTTTTTTTAACTCTCTTATTTATATACGTACTGATCGTAAAAAAGGAAAAAAAATCAACAACTGGGCAGGCTCTCTGGGAACACGTCACAGGCAGCACAGTACCGTAGTATTCTGTGCAAAGCGTCAGTCAATTTCAGCACTCGCTAATTGGTCCTGTGAAAAATAATGAAAATCGGAAATTTTCATCAAAACCCCGCCGGACGCCCCGGACAGGATGTGAAAAGTGGACATGTTCGGGCAAAAGAGGACGTTTGGTCATCCTATATATACAGGTAGTCCCCGGGCTACGAACGAGTTCCGTTCCTACGCTGGCGACATAGCCCGAATTTCCGCCCTAGTCAGAATTAACCCTTTAAGTACCCAAAACATGTATTATTTGTCATATGATATCATCACAAAATGCATTTCATACTTTAAAAAATCAGGGTAACTTCTTACCCTAGCAACTTCTTACCCTAGCATTCATAAACAAACCTTGATGAAGGTCGGATTCAAGCACAATGGAACACTCGTCTTGTGCTTCTGCAGATTTTGGACCATCTTCTGGTCGTCTTCGTTTCAGAGTACTGAGCGATAGGCGAGCGGTATGAGGACCGGCGGAACACGGTGACGCCACCGTGACCATCTTCGATGTCAACGGCGACTTCCGCTCCGACAGCATCTGAGGTCTGGAAAATCTGGATGGAGTGCCCTGAGAAGGTGCAACAGGCTTGTGAAAGCTGTAAGAGGTTAAGGAATTGGATGCACATGATAAAGCCTCCTGCTTTTTAGCCTGCATGAGGGTGGTGTTCACTGAAACGACATCTTCTTCTTCCTCAGAATCCTCCAAGGAAAAGCCGAGGTCAAAATTGACAGCAAAACCGTTAAAGGACTCTGTACTTTTTGAAACAGTAGGAGAACCATTCCCTTTATGCTTTGAAATTGTCTCTTTATTTGGTGATGTTGCTGTAAGTTTCATTCCCGCCTCACACGTTTTATGCTTTGTGCTGTTAGCGATGTCCTCCGCATTGGGTAAAGTAACGGGTGTGACACCACCTTCTGGGGTGCGGATATCCGGAATGGTGATCTGCAGGAAGGCTTCATCGTCGCCAAACAGGTCCATGCTGTCGTCCATCTGGTCGTTGTCCCACGCATTGGTATTCGAGTCCTCCGCAGTTTTATTTTCTTCACCAATATTCTGCTCATGGTTCTTAGTTTCACCATCTTTATTTGTACCTTCATCCTCAAAGACTTCCTCCCAGGTTGGACTTCTGAAAGACTTCAATCTCTCCTCATCTGATGCTGCTTCAGAACAGCCATTATCATAAGGATCCACTGTCTTTTCATCATTATCATCGTCGTCTTCATCTACATCCAAGGTAAAGCTAACGTGGAATGGCTGAAGAGGTTCAGGAAGAGGAGGACAAGTCGAGTTGACCATGAAATTGTCTAAATCCGACAGCGGCGGAGGTGATCTGCTTAAGAGTTGGGCAACGTTGGCCAAGATGGCTTTTAGGTTCTCGTTTTTATCCAGGATGTCCGAAGTGGGAGGACAGGAATCCCATTTGGGGAGATAAAACATATTCTGAAGTTCAATATCTTCTTCATTGTCCCGATTAATCAGTATCTCTTCAGGCCCGGGGGAATTTACGATAAAAACGTCTTCAGAGATACTGACAGGTTCCTCATTGTTTAACTGAGGTGAAACAGAGCATTCTATACCAGGCTTTCGCATAGTCTTTGGTTCCTCATTCCTTTCTTGGCGTGCCAAACTAGGTGACGATTGCTCACCAGTTTTGGACCGGGCGCTTTTCTTTATCTTCTTGAAATTGCCATCTACGTCACCGTTATTGAGATAAGAGGATAGTTCCTGCTCGTATACACAGTCCTCCTGCCAAAGAAAAACACACAAATGTGGTCAAAGTCTGGACTTTCAAACTCCATTTTCTTTAATTACCATACTGACAATCAACAGTGTTTTCATAGCTATCTAATAAGGAAATTGAAAAAGCCACACACCATACTGGACTGAGATTAAAAAGGTTTGTAAAGCGTTCTTTACACAAGGCCCAATTTCCGTCTTGTTGTTGAATAAGATTTCATATGTCCGACAGTGAACACACATATACACACACAAAGTTGTTGCCAATAATCTGTCTAGCTCGCAAACCATACGACCTGGAATTAATCTGTCGGGAGTGGCACCCTACTCTGGGGCAGCGGGGTGCCAATAAACCGACAAGCAGAAGAAGGAAGCTGCCCATGGTGACAACAAAGCAAAACGAAAGTGGGCTTGAAAAGGTAGGGGCATTAGTGTTGTAATTTCTAAAACCGAATATTAGCTAAATGTGCCTTACTTCCTGTTTGGAAAGAGAGCATATTTTAAATCGCACAAGAGAATAATTTGCTCAAACACAGAAAAATAAACAAAGGAGAAGGAAAAAAAAGTTGCACTGGAGTATAAGTCGCATATTGGGGGGAATTTATTTGATCGGAGAGAAGGATCAAACATTCATTATAAATTGCTTCCGTTAATGTATAATTATCGGTTGTTCAGATAACTATAGCCTAAATCCGTGTTTTTCAACCTTTTCTGTGTCAAGGCAGGTTTTTACATTGGAAAAAATCTCGCGGCACACCACAAACCAAAAATGTTCCAAAATTACTTTCTGTACAGTATATTTAATTATAAGATAAATTCACAATATTTATACTTACTCTGTATGAAACTTGAGCCTGTATGGATGAACACAAACCCGATATACTGGCAGGAATCTTTGTCAACAGCTCTTAGTCTCTTGCCCCTTTCCCACTGAAACTAGTGGGTCAACGCACGTTTTTTCCAAGCTGATGCAACCCACTAGTAATTGGCATTTGGCACCTTTCCCATTGACAAAAAAAAAAAAAAAAAAAAGCCGTCTTTTTTTTTTTTTTTCCACCCGTCTGACCCCCCCACCCCTCCTCAGCCGTGCGTAAGGTTACGTGACGTCACCACGCTAAAATGGGCGTCGACAAGTGCGACCGAATTCATTCAGTTCAAGGAAGTAAACAATGCAGAGCAACATGGAAGCCTCCTTTCCGTTTGTGTTCTTTGTTTTCATGCTTTTTACTGCCCTCAAAATGGTCGAAATGCGGCAAAGGATAAACACTCTGCTTGTGCTGAGGCAACGTAGGCGACGTGAATTCTTCTTCTTCTACTAGCTTAGCATCGACGTAACTACGGTTGTGGGGCGTTTTAAATGGGACGCGACTGGCACGTCGTTATGACGCATCACGTAAGAGCCTACGTCACCACGTAGATTAGGGTGTTGACTGTTGACCCGGGGTTTTGCTTTCACACTGCATGACGATCAGAGCCGAGGTGATTTTAACGCGGGTCGCTTCGCCACCAAAAGCCGATTGTTAGTGGGTTGACATGGGTTTTTTGGCCAGTGGGAAAGGGGTATCTCTGTTTTTTATTTGTTTTTATAGCAGTTAGTCTTGAAAAACTCAGAATTGTCAAAAAGGGGGACTTTAGAAATGTCTTTAATCGAATCAGAGGCAAGCATCTCACTGACAATGGCTTTGCAGGCAGGTATTGTCTCTTTTTGGATTCAGCAACAAGGTAACTGGCTTTGAAGGCTTTCTCGTTTACCTTTGTAGTGTTTCTCAAAAAAGGTGCCTTTTTTCACTGTTTTCATGGAGGCGAACAAAATAGTCCATCGACTTGTTTTGAAACGAGAGCAAATGCAACTGCTCGTGTCACGTTCAAGAACTGTTCGGATTTCTAGCCATCAGCTACCTTGCCCTCCTCAACAATGTGATGGAATAAAACACAGGGGGAGGATTGACGGTCTCGCATATGGATGGAATAGAAATTACACTTTCGTGTATATTGACACTTGACGACTCTAATCAAATGATGTACAGTAGACGTGCTGGGGTCGACATTGTCGTGGACAGCAAGGTAGCTGATGGCGAGAAATCTGAGCAGTTATTGAATGCCCCACGAGCAACACCTTGCTCATTTGCACATGACCGCAACCTTCTACCTACTCCTTTTTTCCTACTGCAACTTGTAATGCGTGGTGGGTTGGATTCGTGCATAAAGTAACAAAACGGGGAGAAGCTTCCACTTATGCACATTCATTCACAAAAATAATAATAAATCCACCTTGACCAATCGACACTCGGGAGCTCAGCGGTTTGCACCCCGTTCCCAGATGAATGCCAACATAAAAGTAAGCCGCAACAGAAGAACATATTCAATGTAAATAAAGCAGCACCACCACGAAGTGGATTTCGGGAGGAACACCATTTAAGGAGGCAACTGTTACAAACACGCGATATTTTATGCTCCTGAATGAAATGGACCACTTGGGTGTGTGTGGAAGCAATCAATCTATTCATTCAACTTTTTGAATCCCGCGCCATGAAAACGGTCCGAGTCTCGGGTTGAGGACAAAGGCAAATATGATGTCAGTCGAGTAACCATCTCACAAAACAGCCATTACTGTACTATACTACTATGCTACAGAAGGACTGCAGAGTCCGCTGATTTTATTGGATTAATTCGTTTATTTTTTGCGTCACATCAGCCCAATGTGCTGCAGGCTTTTGTTGCTACACCAGGGAGAGTGGTGTGAGGCTTTTTGGATTTCCAAAAGATCCTTGTTCACCGCGATGGGCAAAACATCCGACAACTGAGGAACCATCGGACGGACAAGGAAGTGAGTAAGCTTCGTGTTTTATATTACTGTATTGGCCCGAATATAAGACAGCCCTGATTATAAGACGACCCCCTCTTTTTCAAGACTCAAGTTTGAAAAAAGACTTTTTGAACACCAAATTATTTTTTATATAGAAAATAATTACAGTACATCTAAAACAAATGATTATAACAATATATTTGAGAGAAAAAGCATGTTATTTTGCCTCATTCAAATCTTAATATCTGAACATTTCAATATGTAAAAGTGCAATCACATTCGTAAATGAATGGCTTCTGTTTTTTTTAAATGAAAATAAACCAATCTATTGTGATAAAACAACAAAATTGCAATAACTTCATTAACCGTTAAAGTGAAGTCTAACTGTAACTGTAGTCTTGAAACAAATCTGAATAAGGAAAAACATTGCAATAAAATAATGACAGAACATCGCTTCAATGATATCTGGCGCCATCTAGTGTCGTGAATGGGTATAATGTCTAGACCGCAAATATAAGACGACCCCCACTTTTTCAGTCTTATTTCAATACAAAAAACACCGTCTTATATTCGGGCCAATACGGTATGTCAAATTCTGGGATCATGGCAAACTTTTTAATAAGGAGGTGGCTTGCATTTTGTGGGTGAGAATACTCGAGAGGCCACACGGCCGACAACCGGCGGCTTGTTGCACACCATGGCCGTCTGCAGAGCGCTTTCCTCGGCTTGGGCCCGAGCAGCCCCCTGCTCTAGTCTCCAGTTCTCGATTGTGTAGACTTCCACCCCCCTTGGTCCTCTTTGCGTGCCCGCCGAGAATGCGCTATTATCGGCTTGGGCTCTGGGCGCCCACCGCTCTCGTCTTGTTCTTGATTGTGTCCGTTTTCGTGTTGCACATATATGTTTATGATGTAACTCGTTTATTTAGCACCGTTCGATAACGTTAAAGAGCATACGACAGGAGAAAAAAAGTGTTAAAAAGCATTATTATGTGAATTAGAATCATGTTTTGAGACGATTCGACTATATACAACAATTTAGCAAAGCGCAGATGACGAGAAATTAGTCTTTTAATCTGCCGGTTAGCCACGCTTGCCATTATAGGGCTCTAGCGTCCCGAAAAGGTGGATGACGTCAGCGGTAGACTGGGCTCATCGGTTTTACTATTCAGCCCATTGAGGGGGAATTATTCAGAACGAGGAAAACACGACGAAGAGAGCCGCAAAATGTCACTGTTTCAGTCTCTCTACTCCAATATTTTTACAGGATATTCTTTTTATCCAAATATTTTTTTCCCCAAAAGCTAAATAAATGGCTTGAGAAGGACCAGTCAGCCCATCGAGGGGGAACTATTCACAATGAGGAAAACGCGACGGAGAGAGCTGCAAAATATAATTGTTTCTGTCTCTTTACTTCAATATTTTTACAGGATATTCTTTTTATCCAAGTATTTTCCCCAATTGCTAAATAAATGGCATGGTCATGACAAATAACAGTCCTGTGCTAAATGGAATACGAAATAATAAAAATGTAATTATTCAGGACGACATGGCAAAATTACTCCATAATGGTCAAAACTGTCGACTTCACCTTTACTGTCGCACCTCCCGAACGATATTTTATGACAATTAAATCGGACATATGTCATTTCCCTTCCCCGGCTTCGGAGAATGTAAACAAACCAAGAGGCGTGACAGCTAGCCGACATGCTAACCCAAACCGAGTGATGTTTCAAAGTCTTCGAAGCAGAAAATCGCACATAACTAGCCAGGATTATTTGACATGACGACTGGGTTGTCGATTGCCTCTGCGGATCGGCAAACCGCCCGGTGGAGAGCAATTTACAGTTCGTTCCCCGGAGGAGGGCGGCTGCAGTTGTTGTGCAGCTAACGTGCAGCTAATGTGCATGAGGATAGCTTTTTATATGCCTATCAATGATCAAATGTAAGTAGTCCTTTATTTAAAGAAAGTTTGTAGTGTTTACTTTGTAATCGCTGTATGTTTACTCACTTCCTCGTAAGTCCAATGGTCCCACAGTAGTAGGGCTTGTTTTGGCCAATATCCACGGTGAATGGGAACCTTTTGAAACTCCAAAAAGGCGCACACGCCTCTCCCTCATAAAGCAAGATTTTTCTGCAGCCGTTTGGCTGGTGTGATGCAAAAAATAAACATATTAATCCGCAAAATCAGCTGAATCCTTAGTCCTCATATACAACAGCACGGCTGTTTAGTGAAGAGGACGCCTTCACCCGTACACGTCACAGCGCCCTCCTCCTCAATGCAAGAGCGAAACCGGAAGTCACTCATTTTCATGCCACGGGATTAAAAAAAAAACTAAATAAATATAGCGATCGCTTCCACACACATCCAAGCGGTCCATATCACTCAGGAGCATAAAATACCGCGTGTATTATGAAATAAACATGCTTTTTCGTGTCACATGCACTTTAAGAGTCCAACTGAATGTAAAAGAGGGCTTATTCACCGCCACAAAAGCTTTGGGAATAAACTATTATAAGGTTGCAAAATTTGGCATAACACCAGCGACGAGCACTGCCTGCCTGCTGGAGCCGCACAGAACGACGAGCCGACACTTGCTCGCCGCAGGGGGCTGGCCGATCGGTGAAGACAATCAACCTCGGCACTGTGTGTGTCATGAGTCTGGGTAGTTTTGTGTGACCTTTTGTTAACAAAAGACGAGAAAAACACTTGGAAAAGCCGCTCGGTTAGCATGTCGCATAGCTGTCACGCCTCCTGTTTTGTTTACGCTCTTTCCTCCCTCTCCGTAGCCGGGGCAGGGAAATGACAAAAGCCTGACAAACTCCGGTGGCATAAAATACCTTTCAGGAGGTTTAACAAGTCGGCAGTTTTGACCATTATGGAGTAATTTTCCCCTATCGTACTGAATAAATGCATTAAAAAAAATAACAACTGTAGCCTGTGCTCTGCATACAACAAGTATTTTTGGCTTTCGGACAAAACAATGTACCTTGAGGGTTCTTCCATTGGCATCAAATTAAGACGTAATTTACAGACACAGAGCAATTGTACAGAGGTATTAGTGGTGCTTTTGTAATGCCCATCCTCTAACAAGTTGAACATTCAAGCACAAAAGTTTGAATCTTTGCCCATTGAGCCGATTTTATAGGCAGATGCTTTCTGATGGTTGTGTAACTCTTTCAAGTATGTGCGGCATTATTAGGCCAACCACTCCGCATACCATATGGCACTTACCGCACCTTCACCTTGAATAATACTACTACTAGATGAATCATTGGAGCTAGGAGTGTGACAATATATCGAAAAGTTGCTATAGCCGAAAAGGTTATCGATATGCTACCGCCAAGAATCAATATATCGTTTTAAAAAGGTGTCACTGTTTAAAAAAAATAAAACAAATGAAAAGGAACCAACAATTTGCTACCAAAATCTTCTATTAGATTATTGTCCACATTAGCTCACTGACTGCCATTGACGGCTCTAGACATCCAATTCATTTTAACTGGATTGGATGTCTACCGTTAATGGCACTTAAACCAGAGCATTCACATTTCAAATTATTTGAACTCATAATTATGTGATTATTATCATTTAAGAACTACAGGTCTTTCTATCCGTAGATCCCTTTAAGCACAGTATATTCATTAACAAAGTTACAGAACGCAACCACTTGGTGTAAAATGTTGTATTTAAACGATTAAAATTTTTAATCGAGTTAATCACAGCTTAAAAATTAATTAATCGTAATTAATCGCAATTCAAACCATCTCTAAGATATGCCATATTTTTCTGTAAATTATTGTTGGAATAGAAAGACGGATATTTACATTCAACATACTGTACATAAGTACTGTATTTGTTTATTATAACAATAAATCCACAAGATGGCATTAACATTATTTCTGTGAAAGGGACTTGTAATTCTTAAAGGATAAATGTGAGTTTGTATATTGTGACTAAATATTGCCATCTAGTGTATTTGTTGAGCTTTCAGTAAATGATACTGTAGCGACTTAACTGTTCTGCCCAAATGCATGATGGGAAGTGCTGCAACCATGACTGTGTGTGGTGACAGCAAATGCTATATCTTCTCTGCGTTTCGGACATTACAGGGTGTTAAGAAAAAAATCAACGCCTGTTACTGTTCACCACGTCGCTTCCCTCGATAACTATTGTTGCTGTGGGAAAGATATCAAAGCTTTTGGCAATTAACAGCACGTCCCCAATGAATGTTTGTATCTATGCCACTTAGCTCTGTATATAAGTAAAATGGCGCCATTATCGGCTGTTTGCGGCATTGCGAGAGTGGATCGTTCCGCGCATGCGTTAATTGCGTAAAGTATTTAAACTAGGGCTGTCAAACGATTCAAATTTTTAATCGAGTTAATCACAGCTTAAAAATTAATTAATAGTAATTAATCGCAATTCAGACCATCTCTAAAATATGCCATATTTTTCTGTAAATTATTGTTGGAATGGAAAGATAAGACACAAGATGGACACATACATTCAACATACTGTACATAAGTACTCAATTAGTTTATTATAACAATAAATCAACAAGATGGCATTAACATTAACATTCTGTGAAAGCAATCCATGGATAGAAAGACTAAAAGATAAATGTTAGTACAAGTTATAGAAATTTTAGATATTTTTAGATATTATATTTATATTATATATAGATAATATATTATTTTATATTTTATTATATTATGTATTATATATTACATATTATATTTATATTAAGTTTACATTAAAACCCCTCTTAATGTTTTCGTTTTAATAAATTTGTAAAATTTTCAATCAAAAAAATAAACTAGTAGGTCGCCATTGTTGATGGCAACAATTACACAATTCTCATGGTCATAAAATCAGTCGCACCCAAGCACCAGCAGAGGGCGACAAAACTCCAAAAAACACAAGTAACAAGTGCACATGACCCTTTGCTGTCATTTTAATCTGTTTGAGTGGGGCATGTGCGTTAATTGCGTCAAATATTTTCACGTGATTAATTTAAAAAAATAATTACCGCCCGTTAACAAGATAATTTTGACAGCCCTAATTTTAACGTGACTAATTAAGAAAATTAAATACCGCCCGTTAACGCGATAAATTTGACAGCCCTAATTTAAACTGTATTTTCATTTAATTAGCTAGTATTTTCATGCTAACAACCGAAGATTTGAGGACAATTTTAACGGCTCTAAGCGTTACAGTTGTTTTTTGCACCATATCAAAACTTCTCTCTTATCGTGTCATTCTCTCAAAATACAGAGTTTAGTAGTTCGATATCTGTTTTCGCGGTCTCCTGCTCTTTTCAATCCCCATCTAGGTCATCACAACCTGACCCAGATTTAGCTTCCTGGATTTATGTAACACTTCAGAGGATTGCATAATCACCGGTACGGAGGCCCGTCTGTCTGCCTGGCCTGCATTTCCTCATCACAAAGAGCAGCGTGACAGCAAGCTGTGGAAAACACAGCGTGCGCTTTGCGTCTTGGCCCGACCAGACAGAAACAGTCTTCAAATGACTGGAAAAACAACCTCCATAGGCTTTCAGAAAAGGAGGGAGCGAAAGTGTGTCAGTGGGATTTAAACAGGGAAAATAAAGTTTCGTACGAGCGCCCGTGTTTCTGGAGCAATAGGTCGGGAGGCTTCTGCAAAATCCAACTATGGAAGTAAGCCACAATTTAAGATATCCTAGCAGAGGATACGACGCGCGAAATGGAAAACAAATAGCTACAAACATGGAAGGATGTTGAATTGTGAGCCTTCAAGTGCTTGAATAAATACTGGTGCTGCAACGATTAATCAATTAACTCGAGTATTTTGATTAGAGAAAAGCTTTGAATCAAATGGTAGTGCTTTGAATATTCATTTCAGTGGTGTTATACTATTTTGTTTTGAAAGTATTTGCATTTAGTTTCATTGCTTTGGGTGGATACTAGAGCTGGGAATCTTTGGGCACCTAACGATTCGATTACGATTCAGAGGCTCCGACTCGATTATAAAACGATTATTGATGCACCCCCCCTCCTTTTATTTTTTAATTTTTTATGTTTTGTACATTAGTTCCAAAATTGTTCGAAAATCCTCTCAGGCTAAACCAAACTACTATTTCAGTATCAAGTTAACATATAACAGTAAACATATATACAAAAATAACAGTAAATAAAAAACTCCAGTCCCCATTCTGAATCAGCAGCTTTAAACTACATTCAATTTATTTAATGTTGTGAATCAACTGTTACAGTTGTTAAAATTGCTCCCGTTATTCCATAATTTCCCTTCTGTCTACTTTTGTCAAAGTTTTAAAACTATTTCATCATTTAAAGATAGATTCAAGACAAGATTCTGCCGATTTAGGAGTATTTTAGATAAAAAGTTAATTAGGTTCGCTACAACAGAACCTTCTAGAGAGGTCTACTGCTTTAAGATGGCGGCTGTTTACTTACACCGGAAAGTCTGTCATTTCACATCTCTGTTCAATAATACATGTTCTAACAGCGACGTCGCCTGTCATTTTGCATCTAGTTCTACATATATATGATATCTACTGTAGCCGTATGTTTGTAGCAACTAGCAACTGGGCGTTGTTTGTAGCGGCTGTCGGCCGCATTCAGGTATGATTGTTTTTTTATCTAGCGGCATGAGTTGAACATGATATTTACTCTCGGTCCGTTCCTCATTGCGTCCCAAAGATCGCGCTGACTGTGTTTTACTTCTGCTTTACCAGGTATAATTCAATAATCGGAATTTGGATATTTGTGAATCGTTCTCGAATCTTCCACGGCCGAATCACGAATAATCTAAGAATCAGAAATTTCGCACGCCTCTAGTGGATACACTGCCCTCTAGTGGCAAAAGTGCAAACGACGTAACTCATTCAACATGGCTGAATCCAGCTGCTCCTTGTTAAAACCAAAATAAGCTAATATGTTATTTTATGTATTCGTAATTTAGTTTATGAGTATATTAGCTGTTTTTTTTCGTAGGAACATGTTTGAACAACTTGTAAAGAGTATTGAAAAAATTTTTAGCATTTTATAGCATTTAAGCTAGCGGACTTTTGCTGTGCAAGATAGCCAATTGTTCTTTTGTTGTACTGAGATCCTCATTTATTAAGTTTCTAAATACCGTTTAAGGCTAAACTCAGGTATTTTAATTTATTCTTAAATGCAAGTGCAATTCTGCATAGTTTGAAGAAACACTCAGGAATTGTATTTTGTGTTCACATTTAATGCTCTTTGAAAAGTGCAATCCTAAAATTGATTCTGCAACGCATTCAATGTTCGTAATCCGATTACTCGAACTAACTAGTTGATAGAATAATCGACGACTAAAATAATCGATAGCTGCAGCCCTAATAAATATACTATATAATAATTGCAGATCAACACAAACTCACAGTCTTGGCCAAAAATATTGGCACTCCTGCAATTCTGTCGGATAATGCTCAATTTCTCCCAGAAAATGATTGCAATTACAATTGCTTTGGTAGTAATATTTTCATTTATTTCGCTTGCAATGATAAAAACACAAAAGAGGATAAAAAAAAAAAAAAATCATTATCATTTTACACAAGACTCCAAAAATGGGCCGGACAAAACTATTGGCACCCTCAGCCTAATACTTGCTAGCATAACATTTAGACAAAATAACTGCGAACAATTGCTTCCGGTATCCATCAATGGGTTTCTTACAATGCTCTGCTGGAATTTTAGATCATTCTTCTTTGGCCAACTGATCCAAGTCTCTGAGATTTGAAAGGTGCCTTCTCCAAACTGCGATTTTCAGATCTCTCCATAGGTGTTCTATGGGATTCAGGTTTTGACTCATTGCTGGCCACTTTAGAATTCTCCAGTTCTTTCTCTCAAACCATTTTCTAGTGCTTTTGGAAGTGTGTTTTGGGTCATTGTCCTGCTAGAACACCCATGACCTTGAGGGAGACCCAGCTTTCTCACACTGGGCACTAAATTATGCTGCAAAATTGGTTGGTAGTCTTCAGACTTCATAATGCCATGAACACGGTTAAGCAGTCCAGTGCCAGAGGTAGCAAAGCAACCCCAAAACATCAGGGAACCTCCTCCATGCTTGACTGTGAGGACCGTGTTCTTTTCTTTGAAGGCCTCGCATTTTTTCCTGTAAACTCTATGTTGATGCCTTTTCCCAAAAAGCTCTACTTCTGTCTCATCTGACCAGAGAACATTCTTCCAAAACGTTTTTGGCTTTCTCAGGTAAGTTTTGGCCAACTCCAGCCTGGCTGTTTTATGTCTCTGGGTCAGAAGTGGGGTCTTCCTGGTTATCCTACCATAGAGTCCCTTTTCATTCAGATGCCGACGGATAGTATGAGTTGACACTGATGTACCCTCGTACTGCAGGACAGCTTGAACTTGTTTGGATGTTAGTCGAGGTTCTTTATCGACAATGCACACAATCTTTCGTTGAAATCTCTCGTCAATTTTTCTTTTAGGTCCACATCTAGGGAGGTTAGCCACAGTGCCATGGGCTTTACACTTATTGATGACACTGCACACAGCAGACACAGGAACATTCAAGTCTTTGGAGATGGACTTGTAGCCTTGTGATTGCCCATGCTTCCTCACAATTTTGCTTCTAAAGTCCTCAGACAGTTCTTTGGTCTTCTTTCTTTTCTCCATGCTCAGTGTGGTACACACAAGGACACAGGTTGAGTCCACTTTAATCAATTTTAACTGGCTGCAAGTGTGATTTAGTTATTGCCACCACCTGTTATGTGCCACAGGTAAGTAACAGGTGCTGTTAAATACACAAATTAGAAAAGCATCCAATGATTTTTCAAAGGGTGCCAATGCTTTTGTCTGGCCCATTTTTGGAGTTTTGTGTAAAATGATCATGATTTATTTTTCCCCCCCATTTTCTTTTGTGTTTTTTAATTGCAAGTAAAATAAATGAAGATATTATGACCAAAGCATTTGTAATTGCAATCATTTTCTGGGAGAAATTGAGCATTATCTGACAGAATTGCAGGGGTGCCAATAGTTTTGCCCAGCATATATATATGTTGCACATCATTGAAAAAATACAATTTTGAAGGAAAATCAGTTTCTCATATATGTTGTTACAGTAAGTGTAATACAGTAGCCCAATGCATGTGTAAAACCTGTTGTATTTTATTTTGTGTTATATGAATATCTACCAAAAGAAGTTTTATGAGGTTTGCCCCCCCCCCCCCCAAAAAAACCCTCAAAACAAAACAAAAAAATAACAATAATAATTCTGGCTCCATGGCGACCTTTATGTCAGTGAGTTCTGGCAAGAAATTCTAGCCACTTTCACCCCTGGAAATAATTTTATTGTAACATGTATTTGATACATGTTTTGATGCATTTTTATTCTTTACAAAAAAAAAGATTTATTTCTGAATTTTGGGGTCTTGGAACATGAAAAACGCATCTCTACTCAGGGGTCGCGTTAACCGAATATTTTCCGTCGTTGACCGATTTTTTAAAACGGTGACGGAAAAAACTGAAGTCCATCCGTCATTTTGACCGGTTGCAATTCACACCCCACACCACAGGGTGGCGAGTGAGCATATTAATTAGCTATTGTCTCTCTTGATGCATGACGTCGTTGGCCTTACTCTGAAAAAATGTCAAGGCAACTGAGTGTCCGAAGTTTCTTCAAAAAGCCCCAAAACGACGATGGTGTTGATAAAAGAGGTGAAAAAACAGGGACTGCACAAGCGGGCACGCAATTCAAGTCCATGCGCACCAGGAGGAAAGTGTGAGACTACAGGCCACAGCAGCTGAACTGTTAATTTCATTGTTCCATATGCTACATATCGTAGGCTACCTACCTACTGGGGCCACAGTCAGCTGTTTTTGTCACTGCGGAGAAAAAGTTACATATTCATCTGCTTGATGTGTGATGGCACGGTGTGGATTCTCTGTAGAGCTGTCCCGACTAGTCGACATAGTCGACGTCATCGATGACGTAAATCCGTCGACGAGCACAACATCCCGTCGACGGTTAATGAAGGGTTAAAAAAATATATGCGCGGAAAGTTCAGAATGTCGGATGCTCTGTATGCAAGCGGCACAAAGCCAAAAAAGCGCACCAGAGTGTCCAAAACATTGACTTATTTCAAAGAAACAAAGGAGCGTACACTCTTCCGTCCTGTCTCTTCAATGCCAAGCTTGGCTGCACGTCAACCGTGAATAAACACCTTAAGCGCCGTAACCCAGTTTGTAAATTTTTTTTGTTTTTTCATTTTTTGTACACCAGAGGGTGCTGTCGCCTTACTAAATAATAATGTTTCATTGACAATGGGCCTATAAGTGCTATTAGTATTGTTCTTAATGCTAACTGAAAGGTTTATTTTATGTTATGGTTTATTTTATGGTATAGAAAATTATATAAGGTTAAAAGGTCATAAATATATACAGTATATACAGTGATCGCCCTTAAGGGAGAGATTGTCAATAATAAGGTAATAAATTAAGGTAAAGGCAATTCATATAGGCAATTCACTGATATATAAATAAGGTTTAAAAGGAAAAAGGTGAAAAGTTTTCGTTAATTTCTAATTGTGTTGTTTTATTTGTGTGCACCGTAGCTTTTACAGTGTGATTACGTCAAGGATGGAATAAAAGTTGTAAACCATCAGTTTAAGAGACCATCTTTTCAATCGGGATGCTACACTAGTTAATTCTATTAGCATTTGAACTCATTGTTTATTTGTGATTAATTATTGTTATTTACGTGTTTATTTGTACTTTAATAAATAATTTAAGTGTTCCAGTGTTTTTTGTGAATTGATAAGCGTCAACAAAAATTTCATTGCTAAATTAGAAAAAAAATAAAAATAAAAATAAATTTTTAAAAAATTATTAGATTAGTCGACTAATCGTAAAAATAGTCGGCTGACTAATCGGGAGAAAATTAGTCGTTTGGGACAGCCCTAATTCTCTGTTAAGCTTGTTCGGACAGAATATTAATTTAAAATGAATGAAAACTAAATACTATTGAATATGTTGAAGCGGTATGCAATGTTAAGAGTCTTGTTAGCTGTAGGCGCACTATCCTATTCCCCTCACTATCCACTCGCGGGGGCCTGCGCTTGTCAGTGACGTTTCTTATTCCCGCTATAGGATTATAAAACTTTTAACATTTGTTAATAATACGCTCTGTGTGTAGTATCATCCATCGCTTTTCCTTTTTAAATGGGCACTTATAAGCGAACGCAAGAAGTAACAACGGGAACATTTTTAAACAGGCATTTCACGGGAGAGCATTTCGACTCTTCGGCCAATCATATAGCGAGAGCGAGTGGATAGTGAGGGGACCGCGCGCGGCTCTTAAGTGTCTCTGTCATGTGACTGTCGTAGCCGGTGTAGGCGCTTGAACCTACACCGGTAACGCGCTTGGCCAAATGGACACGCTAGTACGGAAGGTGAATTATGCCAAACAAAGGGTCACCACAATGTCATTATCATCATTTTAAAAATTTAAGTGACGGGTAAAAATAGATTATGACCGGATTTTTATGACCCTGTCAGTCAAAATGACAGACAACGAAAAAGTCTAGCACAACCTCTGTCTCTACTTATGGAATTTTCAGTTTACGAAACTACTTTCAGGACCCATTCATTTCGGGGTACCACTGTACTATACCACTGTACTATAAATAAAATATTTCTTCTTTCCTCACTCTGGGTTTTATTGGATTGTTAACAATTTTTTTGGGTCACCCTGTAGTTCTTGGATTGTTTAGCAAAGATCACCTCACAGACATGGTTAGAAGAGAAGCACATGAATTAGATACTAGCGTTGCATTAGCATTCCAATGAACTGGAAAATCTCCATTTTCTAAAATCCCTCAAACGTCACAATTCAAGACTTTGTAACTTTACAGTTTTTCCATCAAACTAATGACCAAAATATAGGTGAACCAGATCATTGGACACCCCTTCCTATTATGTTTTGACAGGTGTGTTACCTCGCTTCCAACCCTTCTTCAGCCAAGACTCATGATGGGAAAACAAAAGCCAATACCATAATCTCTGACCCAAATTAAGGGATTTGGACCCATGCAGCCTTCTTATCAATGGGCCAATCTTCTGATATGCAGGCGCAATTGGAGATACTTAGCTTGTTCAAACAAACATCAGGTGGTGAGTAACAAAGTAGCCCTGTGATTAAATTACCATCTGATGTGGGATGTCAGGACAAGGCCGATTCATGTTGAAGCCACGTCTATACTAGGAACGATAATTTCTTGGCCTTGTAATTCGGACAAAATTTTATACCTGTCCGCACTACCGTATTTTTTGGACAATAAGTCGCGGGATTTTTCATATTTTGGCTGGGGGTGCGACTTATACTCAAGAGTGACTCATGTGTGAAATTATTAACACATTACGATATCATTTCACATGTTATTTTGGTGTTTTGGAGTGACACTGATGGTTTGGTAAACTTGTTAGCATGTTCTTTATGCTATAGTTATCTGAATAACTCTTAATAGCTATGGCCACGTTCGCGTTCTGCCTTTGGCAAAGTGTGTTCAATTGTATTATTGACTTTTTTATATTGAAATGCATGCTTTTAGTTTGTGGCACTTTCACGCCCACGTGGGGGTGCACTCGCACTTGTTTACGTGAAGAAGAGCACTCACACGCCAGAAGAAGACGGACAGCTACGTAGCTGTGAGTGAATGGGCGAGTCAGCGAGAGAGAAACACGGCTGCGAACCTAAGTTCATTGTTTATGCTTTTAAAATATCTCTACAGAGGCAACGCCTGTGTGTATCATCTTTTCTGTTGTTGTTGTGTTTTCCACCTGCGATCAAACACTTAGAGCCAGTTGTGTGGTTGTTTGAACGATGTGCTAATGCTAGCGAACGCATGCTAACCGTTTATGTCAGTGCTGTAAGAGCACCTAATTATCATTTATTTACGTTGATGCAAACCTGTTTGGTATCGAGGACCAAATTGATTCACTAAATTATACGGACGTCCAGCATCGTCATTTGGGAGTTCGCTGTATAGCCAGGACCGAGCCGTAGCGTTCTGGTGAGGACAGTATATTCGCATTTCGTTGCTCATGCACTGTACACTGTACATTTATTCAGCATGTTGTTCTCTATTGTATTTTTATATTAAATTGCCTTTCAAGATGACATATCTGTTCTATGTGTTGGATTTTATCAAACAAATTTCCCCCCAAAATGCGACATATTTTTTTTTCTCTTCGTTGGGCATTTTATGGCTGGTGCGACTTATACTCAGGTGCGACTTTTAGTCCAAAAAATATGGTACATTTAAGGTGAAGCCACGCTCCTGCAAGAGACACCTGCAATTGTGCAGACTAAACCCAACCAAGAAGGAGCAGCCTTGATTGTGACGTCATCGTAGTTTTTCGGCGTTGTTCGATGTCTTCTCCAGACATATTCAAGCATAAAATTTACAAGCTCTTTCAGTTGTAAAAAGAGGAGCAGAATAGCCGCGTCTGTACAATTCACCTCCGATGTTTACAATACCGTAATACAGAATGGCGATGGCACGCTCCGTCCATCACTTTCTTTGTATCCGATTATTATACGGATAGCCTGGCTATACTTGGTGGTTGGCATGTGCCGGTTACGGGTTTCAAAGGTTACCGTGGTATGAAAACATCACAGTTTCAAAACCACTAAGATTTTCCGTCTTACTGTAGTACGGTATTAGCTATATTTTATGTCGCAAAAATGCAGCGAGAAATGGCTTAGGGCGGCAGTGCTCATTCCTACCCCTCCAGTTGTTGCTGTGTTGGTGACACTGCTCTGTCGCTGTGCTGTAGACACTATGGCTAAAGGTGGCGAAAATACACCTGAGCTTTTCCCCCCTCAAAAAAAGAAAGTCGTGAGTATGGGAGTACTTCGGCTGCCGAAAAAGAAACAGACGGCCGCGGCGAGGAGGAAGGACAGCTGACATGCTTGCGGAGGGTGGTTGCCAGGGGAAGCAACACTTCCAACATGACTTCACATTGATGTGACCATCATCCACCACTTAACACAAAATTTAGGGTAAGGAAACGCTGTCATGAACGTTTTCCACAAGTTACGAGAGGTTACTCCAGCATGTTTAGTGTGTAGCGATGGTAAAAGAAATACTTAAACTTGTGAACAAGGCAGATAACATGGCTAGTTAGCATGCCAAGACGGCTAACTAGTTCCTCTCTACCATTAGCCTACTTTTGTAAAGTCTTCCACCATTGTAAACACCTGTTAAAAAACATTTTCATAATACAGCCTGTGGTGTTTTTTTCTGTCTGGTGACTTTCTGTGTTGAGAGAAAGTTGGGTGTGTGCGTATAAAATAAAATAAAATAAAATAAAATAAAATAAAATAAAATAAAATGTTGCGAAGAAGCTTTAAAGTCATTGAAGTGGTATGAAAAAGTATCTGAACCTTTTGGAATTTTTCACATTTCTGCATATAATCACCATCAAATGTGATCTGATCTTTCTCAAAATCACACAGATGAAAAAACTGTCTGCTTTAACTAAAACCACCAAAACATTTATAGGTTTTCATATTTTAATGAGGATAGTATGCCAAACAATGACAGAAAGGGGAAAAATAAGATCGCAGGTCTTCAGACAGCTCTTTTGACCGAGCCATGATGCACATAAGACAGAAGCATTGTCTTATGTGCATCATCAAGAAAATTCTTACCAGGTGTGTGTTTTATAGTGGGCAGGGCAGCTTTAAACCACTCATCAGCGATTGGGCGCACACCTGACTTAAACTGTTTGGTAAAAATTGGTTTCAATTGTGCTTTAAGTCTCCTTCGACGGAGGGTTCACTTACTTATTTTTCCCCATTCTGTCATTGCTTGCATGCGGTCCTCATTAAAATATAAGAACCTATAAATGTTTGAGTGGTTTTAGTTAAAGCAGACAGTTTTTTCATTTGTGTGATTTTGACAAAGACTGGATCACATTAGATGGTGATTTTTTGCAGAAATGTGAGAAATTCCAAAAGGTTCATTTCCTTTTTCATTTCTTTTCAGTAACCCAAAAACAACAGGAAGTGACCTGTAAATGCCCCTAAAGGAAAAGGAAGTGACCCAAAATCAACAGGAAATGACGTGAAATGCCCCAAGATGAACTCATTGCCTGGCACTGGCTGTCACTTACGGCCATAGACGTCCAATCCGTTTGAAGTGGGAGGGATGGCAGCGAATGAACGAATGTTCATTCGCTGCCATCCCTCCCACTTCAAACGGATTGGACGTTTACTAGTGATATACTCATTCCAATTCACAGCAGAAGGATGAAAATAGCTTGTTTTTCAATTTATTACACAGCAACTTTGCATCGCATGACACATTTTTAGTAACTCTGACGCACTTGCCGAGTTTTTTAGACTCTCAACATGACTGCCCGACCATGAAAAAAATCAGGGAAAGCAAAGCAATTAATTATCCATAAAGAGAAGCAGTTGTTTGCTCGAGTGGAAAACAACAAGAATAACAAATAGAAGATATAAATGAATCATTGTTATCCTCTAAATCATGACGTAGACAAACCGCTGAACTTGTTTGTCATGTCAAGAATTTGCCTTCCAGGTCAAAAGAATGACTGCAGTCACTTAACCCAAATTAAATTCTTATCTTCCGATGGACCTCAGCTGATTCCTTTCTCAAGAAAATTTGTGTTTTGTAAAAATTACAACTGCACCCCATAACCGCTTCCCCCTAGCTTGTACAAGCTAGTTTTGTATAAGGGATGAACCAGAAATTTAGATCATTTTTGTTTCATTTCAATGTCAAATGAATCACTTATAAAACATTCGAGAGACCTAATGTGTCCCTCTTTGAAGGAGTATTTTTGACAAAACCTCACCTCGTTTTCCTCACGCATGTTGTCGATGAGTTGCATCACCTTAATGAAATGCTGGCAGCGCAGGGAGTGATCAACCATATGGGTTGGAAGCGCTCGATGTTGCCAGTGCCTCCATTCCCAAAGAGAAAGCTCTCTGACAGGAACGTCACCATTGGGAACGTCGTCCTTTTAAAGATAAAACAATTTTGTTTAGTTCTAAACAAACCATTGGATACACCTATATAATGTCTTTTGAACAGGATTTTTGGTGTGAAAAAATATCACAATGGTGAGATACCGTGATACTTTGCATCCCAGAAGATTAACGATATGCTCATGCCAAGAATTAAGTTATCGTTTTAAAAAGGTATCAATGATTAAAGTGTGCTTCTCAATTATTTTCTGTTATGCCCCCCACAGGAAGACGTAAACGTTCCGCGCCCCCCCAACTCTCTGCCGCCACTGTAAATATACTGTAGTATCATTTGTATATAAAATTTTTATAATTATAAGTACAACTCTGCATAACATTGTGTTCTTTTTAATATCAAAGAAAAAAGTAATGTACAGTAGATGAACTGACATTAAAGTGTAAAAAAAAAAAAATCCATTCTGTAAAAATACACTCAAGATACATTTTTTGACCGTTTGATACTGAAAAACAAAATTTAATAAAATCAATAAATAATAATAAATTCAAATTGATGAGCAACATTAACTAGTGACGACAATATGTCAAACAATTAGACCGAAAACCAAAAATTAATAGAACAAAACGACAGTGTCATTGGACAGAGGGACAGTTTTTATTTCTGCTGCAGGCAGTATCAGCTCCTTTGCAATGGTGTGGGGTTATTTCGCACTGAGTAACTTAATATGCCACCTTATATGATGCTAACAGAGCTCGCTGGTTTCCTGATGTAACACTGACAAAGCGGGAGGATTGTTGCAATATTTGTCATTTGCTGGAAAAAAAAAAGCATCCTGCTGTCCGCTGCGAACATTTTTAGACAAAGTAAGCAGACTGGTCTTTCCTCCTCTCTCACTGTACTAAAAGTCAAAGCTAAATGCTCGTACGCTTCGTCATATTTCCTTGTCTTAGCTGTTCATATCTCCAGTGCTCTTTGCTGTGTGCTCGTTTGGTTCAAAAATACTGCACACACACTGGAAAAAAAAAAACAATCGCGGCACTGCCACCCACTGAGTGGATGTGCAATTACACTTTATTCTGGTACAGCAAAAATGTATGTTCCCCGAGGTCACATGCGCCACCCCCAGCATCGCTCTGCGCCCCCCTAGGGGGGCCTGCCCCACTATTTGAGAAGTACTGGATTAAAGCAACACTTGGCAGGTTTCAGTTTTGGTCGATTTTAGCGATGCCGGTGGACAAAAGCGGTAGTGTTTTGCCTTAAGGAAGACTGAGTTTCCCATGAGGACCAATCAAATAAAAATAAGACAATATTCAATGAATATTCCCATCCTTTTTTATCATTTCAATCTTAGGTCATTAAATTTAATGCAATTAAACCAGAAACAGTCTATTTGTGGTTGAGACAATGCCCTGAGAATAATAACAAAAAAGTTTTAACAAGTATTAATGCATTACCAAATTTTTATTTTCGCTTTCCCTCATATTTTGGTACTTCATTTGATTACAATATTTTCTGGATACTTATATTTATGAATACCTTTACTTAAAATTCATTATTTCATTATACTTTATTCTATATCAATATTATAGGTAGTCCCCTGGTTACGACGTAGCCGACTTACGTGATTTTGACTTTACAACGCCGGAGTCTTGTTGCTATTTTGTCTCCAGTTTTGTTTTTTATGTTTTTTTTTTTTAAATAATGTTGACTTTTGTTTTGTGTTTTGTGATTGAAGGTATCAGAGCTTTTAGCCAGATTGCCAGAATCACGCCAGCCGAACCTCCGGAACCACGCTAGTGCATTTTCAACAACACGGGCCCGCAGAACCCAACAACCCGACCAAAAGGCCGAACTCGCGCGTTCACCTTAGTCTTGACCAGTGGTCTCCAAACTATTCCACATAGGGCCGCCATGGGTGCAGGATTTCATTCCAACAAAACAAGACTAGAGGCGTGCGAAATTTCCGATTCTTAGATTATTTGCGATTCGGCCGTGGAGGAGTCGAGAACGATTCACAAACATCCAAATTCCGATTATTGAATTATACCAGGTAAAGCGGAAGTAAAACACAGTTGGGGCGGTCTTTGGGACGCAATGAGGAACGGACCGAGAGTAAATATCATGTTCAACTCATGCCGCTAGATAAAAAAAACAATCATACCTGAATGCGGCCGACAGCCGCTACAAACAACGCCCAGTTGCTAGTTGCTACAAACATACGGCTACAGTAGATATGATATATATGTAGAACTAGATGCAAAATGACAGACGACAGCGTTGTTAGAACATGTATTATTGAACAGAGATGCGAAATGACAGACTTGCCGGCGTTAGTAAACAGCCGCCATCTTAAAGCAGTAGACTTCTCTAGAAGGCTCTTTTGTAGCGAACCTAATTAACTTTTAATCTAAAATACTCCTTAATCAGCAAAATCTTGTCTTGAATCTATCTTTAAATGATGAAACAGTTTTAAAACGCTGACATGTCAAAAGTAGACAGAAGGGAAATTATGGAATAACGGGAGCAATTTTAACAACTGTAACGGTTGATTCACAACATTATATTAATTGAATGTAGTTTAAAGCTGCTGATACAGAATGGGGACTGGAGTATTTTATTTACTGTTATTTTTGTATATTTGTTTACTGCTATATGTTAACTTGATACTTGATAGTCTTTTTTTTTTTTTTTTTTTTTTTAGATTTGGGGGGTATTTAGGGGTATTTAAAGGGTTAATTCCGATTTACACGGAAAATCGGGTTACCTCGCCAGCATCGTAACGGAACTCGTTCGTAACCCGGGGACTACCTGTATTACGCTTTTAACTTGCAGTGGGAAGAACAAGTATTTGATACACTGCTGATTTTGCTGGTTTTCCCACTTGCAAGCCATGTAGAGCTCTGAAATTTGTATCATAATTTCTCTTCAACTGTGAGGGACAGAATCTAATACAAAAACCCAGAAAATCACATTGTATAATTTTTAAATAATAAATTTGTATTTAACTGCAGAAATAAGTATTTGATACATTACCAACTAGTCATTTTAACTTTCGGCTCTCAGTTCTTTTTTAAGAACCCCTCCTGTTCTCCACTCATTACCGGACGTAACTGCACCTGTTTGAACTTGTTACCTGTATAAAAGACACCTGTTCAAATGCTCGAACAAACAAGCTACATCCTCTCCACAATGGCCAAGACCAAAGAGCTGTGTAAGGACATCAGGGATAAAATAATAGAACTGCACAAGGCAGGGATGGGCTACAGGAAAATAAGCAAGCAGCTTGGTAAGAAGGTAACAACTGTTGGAGTGATTATTAGAAAATGGAAGAAGTTCAAGTTGACGGTCAATCTGCCTCGTTCTGGGGCTCCATGCAAGATCTCACCTCGTGGGGCATCACTGATCATGAGGAAGGTGAGGGATCAGCCCAGAACTACACGGCAGGACCTGGTCAATGACCTGAAGAGAGCTGGAACCACAGTCTCGAAGAAAACCATCGGAAACACATTACGCCGTCATGGATTAAAATCCTACAGCGCACGCAAGGTCCCGCTGCTGAAGCCAGTGCATGAAGTTTGACACTGACCATCTGGATGATCCAGAGGAGCAATGGGAGAAGGTCAAGTGGTCGGATGAGACCAAAATTGAACTTTTTGGTCTAAACTCGGCTCGTCGTGTTTGGAGGAAAAAAAAGAATGAGTACAACCCCAAGAACACCATCCCAACTGTGAAACATGGAGGAGGAAACATCATTTTTTGGGGCTGCTTCTCTGCCAAGGGTACAGGACGACTGCACCGTATTGAGGGGAGAGTGGATGGGGCTATGTATCGCCAGATCTTGGCTGACAACCTCCTTCCTTCAGTGAGAGCCCTGAAGAGGGGTCGTGGCTGGGTCTTCCAGCATGACAACGACCCAAAGCACACAGCCAAGGCAACTAAAGAGTGGCTCCGTAAGAAGCATCTTAAGGTCCTGGAGTGGCCTAGCCAGTCACCAGATCTGAACCCGATAGAAAATCTATGGAGGGAGCTGAAAGTCCGTGTTGCCCGGCAGCAGCCCCGAAACCTGAAGGCTCTGGAGAAGATCTGCATGGAGGAGTGGGCCAAAATCCCTGCTGCAGTGTGTGCAAACCTTGTCAAGGACTACAGGAAACGTTTGGTATTTGTAATAGCAAACAAAGGTTTCTGTACCAAATATTAAGTTCAATTTTTGTGATGTATAAAATACTTATTTCATGCAATTAAATGCATATTTATTATTTAAAAATCATACAGCGTGATTTTCTTTTTTTTTTTTGTATTAGATTCCGTCACTCAGTTGAAGAGAACTTATGATACAAATTACAGACCTCTACATGCTTTGCAAGTGGGAAAACCAGCAAAATCGGCAGTGAATCAAATACTTGTTCTCCCCACTGTATATTGTAAGTCTGTTATTTTCAGTTTGTTGAAAATCAGGAGTACTACTCTGACTAAACCAGCTTATAAACCAAAGTCAGCAGTTAGTCCGTGATAAACTAGATCCATAAGAAAGTTTGTTTGTTCTTACTTATCAAACCAAGTTTTTTGCCAAGTAAAGAGAAACTAAGAGAAAGAGACCTGAACTGATCCATCATGTGGTAGGGAAATGAAGCGTGATGATAGCCTCAAGGTTGGTTGAGCTTCATCTTCCTCCAGCTTCATCGTGGACGCCCACAAAGAATACTCTGTGCTGCTCAAAAATTCTCCCGATGCAGTGCCCTCCTGACAAACTGACAAAAACAACAACAAAAAAACACTCAACCAGAGATGCAAAATGAAGCTTTTTCAGATAAATCTCAGCTCTTTTAATGAGCACTTACAAAGGTTTTGTGGGTGGATGAGTGAGGCCCGACCCTGCGTATGCGAACGACGACCCCTTGAAGACCGTCTGCTAACTTCCCTGTGGTCAAACTGGCCACAGGTGATATGCATCTTATGCAGCGTGGGAGTTATACCGTCGGGTAGCATGCGGGGACTGTTGGGGTACATGTGGAAGCCACTCTTGTTGCCCATGATGGACTTCAACAGGTTGCGTTTGGTGCTCTGACTCTGGTTGTATGTCTAAGAAGTAGTTCAAATTTTAGGTCAGGTGTCATGTTGCATGGTGCTGTACCGCTGTACCAGGAAAAAAATATGGAATCACCAGTTTCATGAAGATGTTCTTACAGTTGTTTAATTTTGTAGAAAAAAATCATAGATTTAGAAAGGCAGGCAGGATGCATTGAAGGTCCTCCCATTAGAATGCTACAAGAGCGTTGTCATCTGCATACTGCAGCTTTGTGATGGATATGGCGGAAAACACTCAGGTGACTTGAAGTTCCAATTTAGCCAACTTTCAAAATTGTCCAATATGCATGTGTGATAGATACATCATTGGAAAGCTTAAAATCTCAATTTTCTGGGGGAAGAAAAATTTTGAACAGGAGGTCATTTAAAAATATATATATCTGGAGGTGAGAGCATGCGAGAACAGAATTACAGACGCCATGACTTTAACGAGATAATATCGCATACTTGTTTCGATCCAAAAACTCCATGTAGCATGTATCACTGAGTGTCAAGACACAGCTGTGAATGGCCACAGCTGGATTTTTGGGGGATTTTATGGGTGAAACATGGTAATATAACAAGGGTGGCGATGCAGAAATTGCAGATATCAATAAGTGGTCGAGATGTTCTTTTTCATATATTTACCCTTTTAAACGTTTTTTTTTTCTCTCAAATTTTTTTTGTTTGGATGGATTATTTATCATCTGACATATCGGAGAAAATGCGAAAGTAACAAAAAAAAATTAAGCGATAGTTATGAGGTAGATATCCGTGACTTTTTTACAGACGCCATTTTTTTCATTGTGACATAATTTGTTCAAAAGCTTAAAATATGTGAGTGAATAATTTTTTTAAGTCGCTTTTTTTTTTTTTTTTTTTTTAAACGAAATATGAGGCATCTATTAATGATTCTAAGCTAAAAAAGACATTATGGATAATAAACATCAATAATTACCTTCGTTTTATGGCTGGGTTGAAACAAAAGAGGTTGCCTGACGTCTATAAACAGGGGTTTCCAGGGTAAAACGGACGAATTAAAAAAAGTTCGGGGGGTTAATGCGCCATAAATCTGCTATACTATATATTGTTCTATCAAATACAACAGTTGTTTTGGCTTAAAATACAGCAGTTTCCTTTAAAGAGGAGTGCAAGAGCAGAAACTGCTTTTTCAGTCTTGTCTGTATTTTCAGCCATATGGTGGTGGTTACCAGGGGTGAAAGTGGCTAGAATTTCTTGCCGGATCCCCCTGACGTGAAGGTTGCCACGGAGCCAGAAATTTAATTAAATTAATTTAAAAAAAAATTTTTTGGGGGGGGGGGGCAAAAACAGCAATAACCCCAACCTCCATCTTCTAATTTTTATTTTCCCTCATTTCCTCACATTCTAAATGCCAAATCTCAATTTTAACTACTTAAGAACATAGGATTTATATTAAAATTGAATTTTTTTTTTTTTAAACAATACAGATAAAAGTAACAGACATTCAGAAAAATAAGTACAAATGACTTATATTATGCAGAGTAAAATGAAATATATTTTGAAGATTGCACAAACATTGACTTTTTTAAATCATAAGGAAATTAATAACTAGCCTAACATAAATGAATAAATATAAGTCCAAAGTGCACATTGACAGCTAAGAGGTTCCGAACCTCCATCAGAGTAAATAAAACTAAATATGATAAATAAGCCTCCTCAACACTTTCGTTGCTCTTAAAGATTTGATCCATTTTATGTTGAATTGCCCTTTTTTTATTGCATCAATTCATTTAGCTTTTTTTTTTTTTTTTTTTTTTGCTGTTCCAGAAAACATGAACATTTAAATCAATAAGAGCTAACCATCTCTGCTGATCGCATGTCAGTATGTCAGCCAATTGAACGGATAAATGAGTCCAGCTGTTTTGCTTTGCTGCGTGCATTCTCACATTGACGTGACACATGATCGTCGGATTCAGATAACTGCAGCAGCTGGGGAAACCTCCATGCCGTCCGTGGAATAAAATCAATACTAAATATGGGTGGAAACGGATTACGCTATACAAGCACTTTATTATGCTTGTTGTTAACACTTGTGTATGTAAATCTGATGTTGGTAGATTGTTTTCTTCTCGGAGCTGAAATGCACGTGTGGCAGCTTAGCATTTTTATTTTTTAAATAACGTTTTGACAGTTGCTGTCATATTTTCGGAATCAAAGCACCATGTACAGGAACAGTATTCCGGCCCTGAATCTTATACTGGAACTGCGTTCTGGCCCTGAATCTTATACCGGAACTGCGTTCCTGACCGTCCTGGCCCACTTTCACCCCTGGGTTTAACCTTTGGCTCTAAATCAGTTGATGTTAAGAAGTTGCGAATGCCATAAAGCAGTCAGCACATTTGTAGTTTTTTTGTGCGGCAGGGTTCCTGCCACCCTCCTCAAAATTAATTTGTGCCGGTGAAAGCGGTTAAGACCCTCTCAAGATATAACAGAGGTGCCATTCAACTAGTTGTCAGTTGACATTCATTCATTCATTCATTTTCCATGCCCCTTTTCCTCACGAGCGCCATATCGTGACAAATTTTATGAAAATATTTTATAAAGGTTGAAAAGTTACGTTGTACTGTACTCATTTGCTCCCAAAAACGTATAAATATGTTCTATTTTTAATTGTTTTAGTGTCCGAAAGACGTATTTATACGTCTTTACGTTTTTTTTCCACAAGAGACATCTCTGGGTTCTGATTCAACTTAGCTCCAAAGCATAACACTGAAATCAATTTTAAAGCAATAAAACTGGCCACTAGATGGCAGTAGCGCATTTGGTAAAAGCCACAACCCGATTCAACGTAACGAACGGCCGAGCCGCACGGCCGGGGCGCCGGCGGAAGACGACCAAATGGACCGAGCAGAACAACCGGGAGGACGCTCGGGATGCCAGGCGCTGGACGACTGAGCAGAACCACCGGGACCACCAGTGCAACGGACGATGCCGTTGAGTCCGTGCTGCTCGCTGAGCAGAGCTCGCGTCCTCCCCACCCTCCAGTGTCCCGCATAGAAACGCATACGGCCAAACCATTTCTCCCCAGGAACACAAGTTCCCCAGGCGAACTCCTATTTTATGAGACAGGCGGCGATGAGGGAAAAGTTTACCCCGGCTGTCGCAGCCACAACAGCGTCATCTCTCAGTTCAATTGTTTAGTTATGTGTAAATAAATTGTTACTTTGCTATCAAAAGCACTATTTGTCTTGTTGCTTATGTTATTTTGTAAAAGGAAAACATTATTCAGATGTTGGGATGTAACTAAAGCAAAAAATAGCTGTGTCAAAGTTATGTTTGAAATGTATGCTTTCACAAAAAGCTCAATTTCTCAGTTTTTTCATCAGAAATTGGAAAATTGCTCAAACTAAGCTTTTTTCTAATGCTGATTTCTAAAGAATGGAAAAAGATATGAACTAACTTTTTTCCTACTGGAAGAAGAGAGTCTAATCTTTCTTTTGGTGGGTTCCATGTTTATAAGCAAAAGAACAGAATTTTCTGTGGGCCTTGCAAAATCAGTCAAAATCCAGGAAAACGGCCGGAGCGAAGGGGGTTGCACCGGTGAAAATGGCTGGGAGTGAATGAGTTAAAGGCCAGAAAATTGCCATTCAAAATGATTTAAGTTTTGTGTCATGTCTTTGTTGTGTTTTTTTTTCTACAAAATTAAACAACTGCATGGACATCCTCAGAGTCCGGCGATTCCATAAATTTTGCCAATTAATGTAAAGAACACAGTGACGACTTCAATTCAAAATACACACCCTCTCTTCCCGTCCCTCGGTCAGGATGACCACAATGCGTCCTTTCCTCTTGCGTCCAGTTCGGCCCATGCGCTGCACAAGACGAATGGGATTCTTTTGCGCATCAAAGCAGACGATAAGGTCAACCTCGCCGATGTCCAGCCCCTCTTCTCCAACGCAGGTCGACACTAGCGTGTTAAAGCCACCCTGACGGAACCTGTTCACCACCTATTTGTAACACACCAACACAATTCTGTTTTGATCGCACGTTAAAAAATAAACACGTTAAATATTAAATAATATGTGGTTAGTTATTTTTTCTTTATTAACAAAAATAATCGATTTCAAAAAATATCCTTCAGTATTACCATCTTATATACAGTGGGGCAAATAAGTATTTAGTCAACCACCAATTGTGCAAGTTCTCCTACTTGACAAGATTGGAGAGGCCTGTAATTGTCAGGATGGGTAAACCTCAACCATGAGAGACAGAATGTGGAAAAAAAACAGAAAATCACATTGTTTGATTTTTAAAGAATTGATTTCCAAATTAGAGTGGAAAATAAGTATTTGGTCACCTACAAACAAGCAAGATTTCTGGCTGTCAAAGAGGTCTAACTTCTAATGAGGCTCCACTCGTTACCTGTATTAATGGCACCTGTTTTAACTCATTATCGGTATAAAAGACACCTGTCCACAACCTCAGTCAGTCACACTCCAAACTCCACTATGGCCAAGACAAAAGAACTGTCTAAGGACATCAGAGACAAAATTGTAGACCTGCATCAGGCTGGGAAGACTGAATCTACAATAGGTAAAACGCTTGGTGTAAAAGAAATCAACTGTGTGAGCAATTATTAGAAAATGGAAGACATACAAGACCACTGATAATCTCCCTCGATCTGGGGCTCCATGCAAGATCTCACCCCGTGGCGTCAAAATGATAACAAGAACGGGGAGCAAAAATCCCAGAACCACATGGGGGGACCTAGTGAATGACCGACAGAGAGCTGGGACCACAGTAACAAATGCTACTTTTAGTAACACAATGCGCCGCCAGGGACTCAAATCCTGCACTGCCAGACGTGTCCTCCTGCTGAAGAAAGTGCACGTCCCGGCCTGTCTGCGGTTCACTAGAAAGCATTTGGATGATCCAGAAGAGGACTGGGAGAATGTGTTATGATCAGATGAAACCAAAATAGAACTTTTTGGTCGAAACACAGGTTCTCGTGTTTGGAGGCGAAAGAATATTGAATTGCATCCGTAGAACACCATCCCCACTGTGAAGCACGGGGGTGGAAACATCATGCTTTGGGGCTGTTTTTCTGCAAAGGGACCAGGATGACTGATCTGTGTAAAGGAAAGAATGAATGGAGCCATGTATCGAGAGATTTTGAGTGAAAATCTGCTTCCATCAGCGAGGGCATTGAAGATGAGACGTGGCTGGGTCTTTCAGCATGATCCCAAACACACAGCCAGGGCAGCAAAAGAGTGGCTTCGTAAGAAGCATTTTAAGGTCCTGGAGTGGCCTAGCCAGTCTCCAGAAAATCTGTGGAGGGAGTTGAAAGTCTGTGTTGCCCACCGACAGCCCCAAGACATCACTGCTCTAGAGGATATCTGCATGGAGGAATGGGCCAAAATACCAGCAACAGTGTGTGAAAAGCTTGTGAAGAGTTACAGAAAACGTTTGGCCTCCGTTTTTGCCAACAAAGGGTACATAACAAAGTATTGAGATGAACTTTTGGTATTGACTAAATACTTACCGTAATTTCCCGAACATAACGCAGACTTTTTTTCCCCAAAATCAACTTGTAAAATCATGGTGCGCATTATAAACGGGTACATGGATGGAGACAGATATATATATATATATATATATATATATATTTCATATATATACAAAAAATGTTTTTTTTTTTTTTTAAATTGACACGACCATGTTGTGTTAAAGAAATGTATGCGGCGATCCGTTGCCGACCATTACGGTACGTGACGTCACCATTTTGTTTCGGTAATTCTTCACTCTGATCGGCCGAATGATTTCATCTGTGTTAAATTCAGCTTTTTTCACTCTTCATAAAGCACAGAATTTAGTTTCTTGAACTCATTTGAGTCAACGTTTATTGCAGCTCCGCAACTCGGACTATAACAAACGTAACAACACAGACTTCCTGTGTCCGTCAACTATATCTGTCCCTCGGGAAACTCAAACCTAAATAACAATAGTTCCTATTGTTACTGTCGTGTCGACAGCGATGAGCTCTCTCGGATTTCCGACTTACGTTCTCACTTTCACTTTACCATATCAATCCATGGAGGAAACATTTATTCATCATGATGAAACGAGTTCTACAGCAGCTTTTAAAAGAAAAGTCACATCTGTTTTGTTTTCTCCTGGATTCTGGTAAGTTCAAGAAGTTATCAGATCATATTATTACCGTATATATTGTCAGTTTACAGTAATATTTTAAACTACCAATGTGCTATGTTTCACCAGTCAGTAAAATGACATTTCTGTACACGAGCTCTGTTTTCTTGTATTCTTCTATTTATTGGTGGTAAAATTAGGGTGCGCGTTATACATGGGTACAATAATTTCCCCTATATTATACAAGTAAATTTGGGGTGCGCGTTATACACGGGTGCGCCTTATATTCGGGAAATTACGGTATTTTCCACCACGATTTGCAAATAAATTCTTTAAAAACAAAAAAATGTGATTTTCTGTTTTTTTTTCACATTCTGTCTCTCATGGTTGAGGTTTACCCATGTTGACAATTACAGGCCTCTCTAATATTTTGAAGTGGGAGAACTTGCACAATTAGGGGTTGACTAAATACTTATTTGCCCAACTCTAGCTGTCTAATGAAAAGCTTTTAGGCCCAAATTCAGTCCGTTTTTCATTTTGAATCCAACATTAACACAAAGAAGCTGTTGATTTAATTTCTTTTTTAGGTTTAAAACACATGCTTTTCATTGGAAGTGAACAACGTGCTGAGATGTGATCGTGATAACGAGAAAAGAGAAAGTCTCCACCTCCAGTTGCTCCTTCTGGGTAAAACCTTTGACTCCTTTCCCCGCCGAAGCTTGCCCCATGAATGTCATGACTCTAATTAGCGGGCCGTGGCGGTTCAACATGGCGGCGATCTCCTGCACGCTGTCACGGAACGACGAAAAGATCATCACCCGTGTGCTCACTTCCTGTGCAGCCGAACCTGGAGGTTAATTTTGTGACATTCAAATTTTGCACGAATCGTTGTGTTACCATGAGGGTGAATTTTTATGACAAGCAAATTACCATTACTTGCTGCGTTCTGTGACAACGATTGGAAGTGTTGGAGCACCACGTCTTCAAGTTTCTGTAGCTTTGGGTGACCATAAATGAAGGGTTCATCCAGGCCTGGATATAAGGCAGATATAGATAGCAGATTTAGGCACTTGTGCTTAAACCTTGTGCTTAAAAACGGTCTCTTAAATACCAGGTTCCTTCCCAAACATTGTCTCCATTTCTTGATAAAGATCCATGAAGGTGGGAGTCCTCTGCAGCTCATTCCTGGCCCGGGACATTTCTAAAACAAACAGAGGATGGAGATGTCAAACAACACATGGTTATGAAATGATATCTTCTTTGGCTGAGGATGCGGAAAAAATGAAGCGTGACGATTTCAATAGAAATGTGAAAAAAAACCTCTGGTTCCATCCATGATCCCCTGGACGAAAAAGAAGAGCGACCTGAGTCCCATTTGCATGAGGAGCTCGTAGCCATGACACAGGCTAATGCAAAGGGCAAAGTCTCCCTCCAGCATTCCCTGCTGCGGTCCCTGCAAGCACAACATGCCAGTTCACAGACTATTGTGAAAAACAACAGCCAGGACTTAGTGGAGCATCAAAGTCTAACAACTTCAGCATATAAAAATCTGAAGGAAAATACGGCCTCAAAAGATAAACAGTGCATGTGTTTTGGTGAGTGTTTTCCTTTCATGACAGTCAAAAATAATTGCTAGTCCATAGACTCTAGCATCATTTGACAAGAGAACTCCCACAGACTTTGCACCACGACTTCTCATAGGGTGACGACCCATAGAGCGTTGAGGTGGCTTTCACTATTCACTGTGATAAACGCAAACACACGCTGCGTTCTAACGCCGGATTTGAGTGGAAATTAGGGGTGCACGATATCCGTTTTTTGAAACAGATACCGATATCGATAACTTCCTGCTCCTCAAGGCCGATACCGTTACGATTAGAGACGTCCCGATCCCGATCGATCGGGTCCGATCACGTCATTTTCAAAGTATCGGAATCAGCAAAAAAATATCGGCCATGGCTTTTTTAAATATATACATATATATTTTTTAATTAAATCGTTTTCTAATTGTATTTAACGTTACAGACATATTATGTTACACTCATCCAGAGTCTTTAGTTTAGGCTTAAGGTAGGGTCATCAAATTAATCCTGATAACGGCGGTAATTAATTATTTTTTTTTTTACAAATGTATCACGTTAAAATATTTAACGCAATTAATGCATGCGCCGCACGACCCACTCACGCATTATCGCGCTCAACCTATAATGGCGCCGTTTTACCTATATAGAGAGATAAAAGGCAGTGTAAAATGAGTAGAATGAATTTTGGCACCCTTTGGAGATTTTTTTTTTTTTTGGCTAAAGCCTTACGATCCCTCTCCCTATGATTACAAATATTATGGGAAGCAATGTGGGGAAGCAAGGAAGCAATTGATCTTTTTCTTAACACCTTATGTTATTTCCCAACGCAGAGAAGATATATCAATTGGTAGCACTACGCACAGTCATGGTTCCACTTCCCATCATGCATTTGGTCATGGCTACAGTATCATTTACTGAAAGCTCAACAAATACACTAGATAGCAATATTTAGTCACAATATACAAAGTCACAAGTCTTTTTATCCGTGGATCCCTCTCACTGAAAGAATGTTAATAATGTAAATGCCATCTTGAGGATTTATTGTCATAATAAACAAATACAGTACTTATGTACTGTATGTTTAATGTATATATTCGTCCGAGTTTTATTCATTTTTTTCTTAATGCATTGCCAAAATGTATATGATCGGGAAAAAATATCGGGAATGATTGGAATTGAATCGGGAGCAAAAAAAAAAAGCAATCGGATCGGGAAATATCGGGATCGGCAAATAATCAAACTAAAACGATCGGGATCGGATCAGGAGCAAAAAAAAAAAAAAAAAACCATGATCGGAACAACCCTAATAACAATAATAATAAAATCGAGGAACAACAATATGTTAACTAAAAAAAAAAAAAAAGTCGCCTGCATGTCCATACTGTTCAGTTATGGATGTGTTCTAAGTAAAATAAAATCAAATCAACTTTTATTTGTTTAGACCAAATCACAACAACAGTTATCTCAGGGAGAAAACAAAACATGTTTTAAGGTGCAGTAGCCCTACGCTGGATTTCGACCTACTTTAGCATTGTAGCTTTTTTTTTTGCCCCGCCCCAGGTAAGACCAATGCCCACTAACACCTGGCATCCCTGTAACACCGCTGGTCCCAGGTGTTAAAGGGTTTACAAGGAAGTGACCCAAAACAAACAAGAAGAAACAACTTGCCATTGACGGCGCATCTTCGATTTTACAGTGCCAATGTCAAAATTAAAGCATGCTTCTGTGTGTACAGTATGAATGAGCTACAACGTGCCAGTCAGGGGCAGAACACACCCTTGTGGGCCACTTCCGGCCCGCACGCTTGACACACACCTTTGTGTGTGGTCTTCTTGTGGTGTCAGAAAATGAACAGCAATATGATTGAAAGAGTTGTATAAATACGAGAGATGTCCTGATCGATCGGCATCCTGATCAATCGGGTCCGATCACTTCATTTTCAAAGTATCGGAATCGGCAAAAAAATATCGGCCATGCCTTTTTATATATATATATATATTTTTTTTATTAAATCGTTTTCTAATTGTATTTAACGTTACAGACATAATATGTTACACTTATCCAGAGTCTTTACTTTCGGCTTAAGGTAGAGTTATCAAATCTATCCCAATAACGGCGGTAATTAATTTTTTAAAAAATGTATCACGTTAAAATATTTAACGCAATTAATGCATGCGCTGCACGACCCACTCACGCATTGTCGTGCTCCATCTGTAATGGCGCCGTTTTGCCTATGTAGAGAGCTAAAAGGCAGCATAAAATGAGTAGAGTGAATTTTGGCAGCCTTTGGAGCCTTATTTTAATTGGCTAAAGCCTTACAATCCCTCTCCCTACAATTAGAAAATCATGGGAAGCAATGTGGGGAAGCAAGGTAGCAATTGATCTTTTTCTTATCACCTTATGTTATATCCCATCGCAGAGAAGATATATGAATTGGTAGAACTTCGAACAGTCATGGTTCCACTTGTCATGGTTCCACTTCCCATCATACATTTGGGCATGGCCTTCAGTATCATTTACTGAAAGCTCAAGAAATACACTAGATGACAATATTTAGTCACAATATACAAAGTCACAAGTCTTTCTATCCGTGGATCCCTCTCACAGAAAGAATGTTAATAATGTAAATGCCATCTTGAGGATTTATTGTCATAATAAACAAATACAGTGGTACCTCGACATACGATCGCTTCGACACACGATCTTTTCGACATCCGATGTAAAATTTGACTCGCCATTTGTTTCTACATCCGACGACATGCTCGAAATACGACGACATGACAGCACTGCAAACGAACGCACGGTGGATTTTCTTGTGTGAGAAATCAACACAGTTTTCAAAAAAAGTTGATACAGTTGGAGAAACAAGGAAAAAAAGTGATGCTTACCTTTGAAATGAAGATGCAAGTTATAGAAAAATATGAGCTTGGGGTGCGCGTCCCTGAACTGGCTCAACAATACAGCTCCATGGTCCTCTTCCGACCACCGTTCGCCACTATTTATAAGTTAAGGTGACAATTATTATTGTGGTAACATTGCCAAGGAAATCGCCAGCTTCGTCACGTTTTTATCATTTATTTAAGAACTTATCCAACACAAAACGCCCATTGTCTTAAGCAGTTGACTGTGCTCTCAAGAAAACAAAAGTATTATCTCTACCGCACCGACCTATCTCACTGAGACGTCAGCTTCGCGGTGCGTTCAGGGACAGTAAAAAGTGTCCGCCATATTAGAATCCGATTCGTTACATTATTTACAGGAATAATTATTAATTATTCTTATTATTATTATATTATTCTGAATTATTTATTTATAACTTATTTGGTTTTCTATGTTTAATTGCCATTTGTAACAGTGCCAGCAGTATTTATTAAGAATTTAGTGTATGTTTTTAGGCTTTGGAACGAATTAATGGAATTATAATGTATTCCTATGGGAAAATCCTGCTCGACATACGACCATTTCGACTTACAAACAAGGTCCTGGAACGAATTAAATTCGTATGTAGAGGTACCACTGTACAGTACTTGTGTACTGTATGTTGAATGTATATATTCGTCCGAGTTTTATTCATTTTTTTCTTAATGCATTGCCAAAATGTATATGATCGGGAAAAATTATCGGGAATGATTGGAATTGAATCGGGAGCAAAAAAAGCAATCGGATCGGGAAATATCGGGATCGGCAGATACTCAAACTAAAACGATCGGGATCGGATTGGGAGCAAAAAAAACATGATCGGAACAACCCTAATAAATACTAATTCTAAATGTATCGTTCCATTCATGGAAACCAGTTGTACCTTGATGTGTGTTGGTGGGTTTTTTCGGAACTGTTCCCTGGCAAGGAGGAGCTGGTACTTGGTGAGATTTTGTAATTCCTTGTGTTGCATCACTCGGTTTTGGATCAGGCGAGACGTGAACTTCTCCAGCACCTGACGGAGAAGCACACATCATTTATGTAGGTCATCATAAGTGGCCATTTCCTGCCTATGTTTTTTCCACTGATGAGCAGACACGAAGCAAGGAAGTGATTGCACACATGCGCTTCTATTATGTATTCTACCAATCAGCAATAACTGAAAGACGTTTTTATTCCATTTTTAACAATAGACAAATAATAGAATTCTGGCTGGACATGATTTTTCTTTCACACTGCCCTCGTTTTGGAATAAAAGCAAGGGAAAGATGGTTACGGACAATTTGAGGATATCTATTCACCGTCACTGCTCAGACAGTCAGTGCAATCTCAATTTTGATAATGGTGAGACGTTGCTCTAGACACGGAATGACAACACAAATTGAGCAACACAATGCAGCACAGCATGTGTGAGAAGAGCAACTGAGTTTTTCGAGTTATCGATAATGATTTTTTTGAAGCAACACTTCATAACCTTTCAGTTTTCATCGATTTTAACGACACTGGTGAACAAAAGCGGTAGTGTTTTGCCATAAGGAAGACTGCATTTCCCACGAGGACCAGCGCACAGCCGCAGTGTCTTAAAATTATCAATTAATCAATCTCCCAGACGCCTGCAGATGGATTAATCAACATTTTTGTTTCCAGCGACTGTGTGAAGGATGAATAGAAACAATGTAATGAAGACGGATGCGGAGGTGGTCTGTCCGACTGTTGATGCCGCCCAGACTGGCAGTCACATTACGAATTCTAGCATCGGGTGGAAGACAGCAAGGGGCGTTGTTCAGCGTTTTGTCCGATTTCTTTCCCGTGTCCTACAACCAGCCAATGGGAAGCAGATTTCTGGCAGCTATGGAACTTCTCAAACTGCATTAGAAGCCTTGATGGTAAACACGTTATCATAAAAGCAGCCTGAGGCACTCTAATTTAGTGATGACCTATCAAGTGTGCGAACTGTCTGTTGTTGAAAATTAAACATCAAAACAGCTCTTTTGACACCAAAGCAGTGCTTTATTCTTCATACAGTGGTATGAAAAAATATCTGAACCTTTTGGAATTTGTCACATTTCTGCATAAAATCACCATCAAATGTGATCTTTGTTAAAATCACACAGATGAAAAAACAGTGTCTGCTTTAACTAAAACCACCCAAACATTTATAGGTTTTCATTAAAGATGTCCCGATCGATCGGTCCGATCACGTCATTTTCAAAGTATCGGAATCGGCAAAAAAATATCGGACATGCCTTTTTTAATATATATTTTATTTAAATCGTTTTCTAATTGTATTTAATGTTACAGACAAAATGTCTTACACTCATCCAAAGTAGTTTTGGTTTAAAGTAGGGTTATCAAGTTTATTGCGTTAACGGCGGTAATTAAATTTTTTTTTAAATTAATCACGTTAAATAATTAATGCATGCGCTGCACGACCCACTCACGCTTTCTCGCATTAAATCCATAAAGGCGCCATTTTACCTATATATAGAACTAAAAGGCAGCGCATAATGAGTAGAGAGAATGTTGACAGCCTTTGGAGCCTTTTTATATTTGGCGACAGCCTTACAATCCCTCTCTCAGCAATTAAAAATACCGTGGGAGGTAATGTGGGGAAGAAAGGTAGTAGTTGGTCTCTTTCTTAACACCCTATTATTTTCCCAACGCTGAGAAGATATATAAATTGGGACCATTACGCACAGTCATGGTTGCACTTCCCATCATGCATTTTGGCAGAAGTTGAATGGCTGCAGTATCATTTACTGAAAGCTCAACAAATACACTAGATGTCAATATTTAGTCACAATATACAAAGTCACATTTATCCTTTAAGAATTACAAGTCTTTCTATCTGTGGATCCCTCTCACAGAAAGAATGTTAATAATGTAAATGCCATCTTGAGGATTTATTGTCATAATAAACAAATACAGTACTTATGTACTGTATGTTGAATGTATATATTCGTCCGAGTTTTATTCATTTTTTTCTTAATGCATTGCCAAAATGTATATGATCGGGTAAAATTATTGGGAATGATTGGAATTGAATCGGGAGCAAAAAAAAGCAATCGGATCGGGAAATATCGGGATCGGCAGATACTCAAACTAAAACGATCGGGATCAGCTCGGGAGCAAAAAAACATGACCGGAACAACCCTACTTTTCATATTTTAATGAGGATAATATGAAAACAATGACAGAAGGTGAAAAAATATGCAAGTAAACCATCAAATTTAATACTTTGTGCCCCTTTCCCCCCGGGCGTCATTTTTGGTGGACGGCCACTCCTTGGGAGAGAAGCATCAGTGCCAAACTCTCTCCATTTGTAGACAACTTCTCTGACTGTCGATTGATGAACATCCAAACTTTCAGAGATGGTTTTGTATCCTTTCCTAGCTTTATACAAATCGACAGTCCTTGATCGCAGGTCTTCAGACAGCTCTTTTGAATGAGCCATGATGCACATCAGACAATGCTTCTCATCAAGAAATTTCTTACCAGGGGTGTGTTTAATAGTTTGCAGGACAGCTTTAAACTACTCATCAGTGATTGGGCACACACATGACTAAAAATGTTTGGTAAAATTTGGTTTCAATTGCTCTTTAAAGTGCCTGTGACACGAAAAAGCATGTTTATTTCATAATACATGCGGTATTTTATGCCCCTGAATGATATGGGCCGCTTGGATGTGTGTGGAAGCGATCGCTATTTTTATTTAGTTTTTTAAATCCCGCGCCATGAAAATGAGTGACTTCCGGCTTCGGTCTTGCATTGAGGAGGAGGGCGCTGTGACGTGTACGGTAGAAGACGTCCTCTTCATGCTACAGTGTACTGTTGTGTATGAGGACGAAAGATTCAGCTGATTTTGCGGATTAATACGTTTATTTTTCGCATCACGCCAGCCAAACGGCTGCAGAAAAATCATTCTGTATGAGGGAGAGGCGTATGCGCCTTTTTGGAGTTTCAAAAGGTTCCCATTCACCGTGGTTATTTACTGTGGGACCATTGGACTTACGAGGAAGTGAGTAAACATCTTGTTTTGTATTATGTCAAATACGAATACAGCGATTACAAAGTAAACACTACAAACTTCCTTTAAATGAAGGACTACTTACGTTTGATCATTGATAGGCATGTAGAAAGCTCTCCTAATGCTCATTAGCAGCAGCACGTTAGCTGCACAACAACTCCAGCCACCCTCCTCCGGGGAACGAACTGTAAATTGCTCTCTGCCGGGCGGTTTGCCGATCCGCGAACACAATCGACAACCGGGTCGTCATGTCAAATAATCCAGGATAGTTATGTGTGATTTTCCGCTTCGAAGACTTTGAAACATCCCTCGGTTCGGGTTAGCATGTCGGCTAGCTGTCACGCCTTCTGGTTTGTTTACATTCTCCGAAGCCGGGGAAGGGAAATGACATATGTCCGATTTAGGTGTCATAAAATATCGTTCGGGAGGTGCGACAGTAAAGGTGAAGTCGACAGTTTTGACCATTATGGAGTAATTTTGCCATGTCGTCCTGAATAAATGCATTTTTATTATTTCATATTCCATTCAGACTGTTATTTGTCATGACCATGCCATTTATTTAGCAATTGGGGAAAATACTTGGATAAAAAGAATATCCTGTAAAAATATTGAAGTAAAGAGACAGAAACAATGACATTTTGCCGCTCTCTTTGTCGCGTTTTCCTCGTTGTGAATAGTTCCCCCTCGACGGGCTGACTGGTCCTTCTCAAGCCATTTATATAGCTATTCGGGAAAAATACTTGGATAAAAAGAATATCCTGTAAAAATATTGGAGTACAGAGACTGAAACAATGACATTTTGCGGCTCTCTTCGTCGCGTTTTCCTCGTTCTGAATAATTCCCCCTCAATGGGCTGAATAGTAAAACCCATGAGCCCAGCCTACCGCTAACGTCATCCACCTGTTGGGGACGCTAAAGCCCTATAATGGTAGGCGTCGCTAACCGGCAGATTAAAAGCCTAATTTCTCGTCATCTGTGCTTTGCTAAATTGTTGTATACAGTCGAATCGCCTCAAAATATGATTCTAATTCACATAATAATGCCATTTAAGACTTTTTTTCTCGTGTCATATGCTCTTTAAGTCTCCTTAAGCAGAGGGTTCATTTATTTTTTTCCCCCCCTTCTGTCATTATTTGTATACTACCCACATTCAAATATGAAAACCTGTAAATGTTTGGGTGGTTTTAGTTAAAGCAGACACTGCTTTTTTTTCTGTGTGATTTTGACAAAAATCCGATAACATTTGATGATGATTTTATGTAGAAAAGTGAGAAATTCCAAAACGTTCAGATACTTTTTCATTTCACAGTTCATGGATCAATATTGGTTAATCATGGCATGACACTCCATTTAGCTCACCTCCATCTTGTTGAAGCATAACGCAACGCTAACCACAACTACTACTACTGCGCCTTATAATGCAGTGCGCCCGTCGCCTATACATAAAAAAGGTTTTAAAATACGCCATTCATTGAAGGTCCGCCTTATACTGTATTTTGCCTGCGGTGCATCCAATAGAGAATGATACACCACGTGACTTTACTTTTGTACCACCCAATGCCACCACAAGTTTTTCATTACAGTTAGGGCTGTCAAAACTATCGCGTCAACGGGCGGTAATTTTTTTAATAATCACGTTAAAATATTTGACGCAATTAACGCACATGCGCCGCTCAGATTAAAATGACAGCAGTGTAATGTCCGCTTGTTACTTGTTTTTTGTTGTTTGGCGCCCTCTGCTGGCGCTTGGGTCCAAATGATTTTATGGGTTTGGGGAGTGAGCATGGTGTAATGACATCAACAATGGCGAGCTACTAGTTTATTTTTTGATTGAAAATTTTACAAATTTTAATAAAACGAAAACATTAAGAGAGGTTTTAATATAAAATTTCTATAACTTGTACTAACATTTATCTTTTAAGAACTACAAGTCTTTCTATCCATGGATCGCTTTAAGAGAATGTTAATAATGTTAATGCCATCTTGTTGTTTTATTGTTATAATAAACAAATACAGTACTTATGTACCGTATGTTGAATGTATATATCAGTCTTGTGTCTTATCTTTTCATTGCAACAATAATTTACAGAAAAATATGGCATATTTCATAGATGGTTTGAATTGCGATTAATTACGATTAATTAATTTTTAAGCTGTAATTAACTCGATTAAAAATTTTAATCGTTTGACAGCCCTAATTTGTGTCATGTTTTGTCCTCCAAGAGAAAGCATATTAAAATTAAAAATAGGGCTGTCAAACGAGTAAAATTTTTAATCGAGTTAATCATTGTTTAAAAATTAATGAATCGTAATTAATTGCAATTCAAACCATCTCTAACATATGCCATATTCTTCTGTAAATTATTGTTGGAATGGAAAGATAAGACACAAGACTGATATATACATTTAACATATTGTACATAAGTACTGTATTTGTTTATTATAACAATAAATCCACAAGATGGCATTAACATTATTAACATTCTTTCTGTTAAAGGGATCCACGCTCCACGGATAGAAAGACTTGTAGTTCTTAAAAGATAAATGTTAGTACATGTTATAGTAATTTTAAACCCCTCTTAATGTTTTCGTTTTAATAAAATTTGTAAAATTTTCAATCAAAAAATAAACTAGTAGCTCACCATTATTGACGTCGCCGAGCGGTGACGTCACATGGGCTCCCTGCCGTTCTTCCACAGTGTCTTTAGCTACGTAAGGTATTGATTGAAATACACCACAAGGTGTTTTTGAATTGATTTTTGAATTTGAATTACTTAGAAATCAAGCCAATAAGTGTGTTTTGTCCCTCGACTGACGCTGTAGCTCCGTTTTTATTTTTTTTAGACAGGGTCTATTGTGATTCACGTTCATTTGAGTACTGGCTTAACAACGTACGAGACCTCTGATAGATTGTATATTGTGACTAAATATTGCCATCCAGTGTATTTGTTGAGCTAAACAAGAGCTAAACGAAATGCTTGAATAGAGTTTGACCAAAGTCTGAGTACGTTTTATGTGTATTTTTCATAGCTATTTTGATTGGGAATGCGAGTTCTCTGCATTGTTGTTTAACTGTGTGAGAATAGGGCCTCATTACTACAGATTGAAGGGCGTTCTTTTTGTGAACATTATTTTTTTGGAGAGATAGGAATATTATTTTTGTTGTGCTTTCACTAAATGATACTTATGTTTGTTGTGAAGGAGTTGCCGAAGCTTATGCCAATAAATGGCGCGGTCCAATGAACGCCTGTGTCCACTCGCCTTTCTATAATAGGCGGAGTTTGACTTTTGGGCCCGGGGGGAGGTGTGTGTGTGTGTGTGTGTGTGGGGGGGGGGGGGGGGGACATGTTGATGACCCCGAAACGCAGTGTCAGCAATAAAATTCACTTACAAAAATATATATAATAATAAGTGGAAAGTGAGTGTTTTTTATTTCCCAATTCCCATTATTCTTGAGGGGAAATCTAAATCAGGCTGCTTAGGACAGCTTTGCTTTTCGCCAAGATCGTCATCCATTGAATATGGTACGCCGGCCGGTGTCGTGCCAATGTAGTTACCCCAGTCAAAAATTGTATCCCCTGGGCGGAGCCATATGGAGGTAAATGTGTGCCTTTATTATTCAATCAAAAAAAAAAAGTTGCTTCAATTTTTAAAAAAAAAAGTTGCTTTAATCAAAATATATATTTTTAATTAAAAAAAAAAAATTCGCGTCAATCAAAAAAAAGTGTCTGAATGCAAAAATAAATTTGAAAATTAAAAAAATGCATGTGAAAGCTATTTATCTTTGATTTTTTTTCTTTTTTGATTGGAGTCAAGTTTTTTTGATTGAAGCAACTTTTTTGATTGTAGTCATGTTGATTTGTGTTTGGGCAACATTTTGGCTAGGACATGTTTGTCTAAATTATTCAATCAAAAAATAAGTTTCTTCAAAAAAAAAAAAAATTTTCAAAAAGAAAAATTTCAATCATAGAAAACGTTTTTGAATGCGAAAAAATATTTGCGAATAAAAAATTTGCATTTGAACACAAAAATATTATCACAGAAAAAAATAATTTGAAAAATAAAATTGCCCTCCTCTAATTTTTTTCTTAATTATATGCAAATATGAAAATTATATGCAAAGCAAATGACCGTCTAATGTGCTAGTCACATGATCTGTTCGAAAAATAATTTTGACCCATTATAAAAAAAAATTTTTTTTGGGTTCATTTCATTCATTTTTGTTGCAGTTTTATTGCTTTACAACTTTTATATGTATATCGGAAAGTCAATTTCATGCAATGACATTTTTAGGCCACCGCGGGGCCTGGCCCCACCTTAAAATCCGCTTATGCTTTCTATGCCTCTTATTATGTGCAACAAACGGCGTCATTGTAATCTGTTTGAGGCAATGCATGAGCGGGTCATTCCGCGCATGCGTTAAGTGCGTCAAATATTTTAACGTGACTAATTTAAAAAATTAATTACCGCCCGTTAACGCGATAAATTTGACAGCACTACGAAAAAGTGCATGTCTCCCTGACCCATCTTTTTCCATTTTCAAACATTTTGAAAGAACTCCAGAGAGCCACTAGGGCAGCGCCAAAGAGCACTATTCTAATGGAAGATTTTGTCGGCCGCCTGTTGGTTCATTTTTTTTTTTTTCAAACAGTGCCACTTTTTTAAATGATTTATCAATTCCAGATGGAAGTATATCGATAACCTTTTTGATATATTGTAATACCACTAGTTGGCAGCGTTTCTTTGCTGCCAACCTCTCCCAGTCGAAATGTAATGGATGTCTAGCACCGTCAATGAGGTAAATAAGTTCCATATAAATTGTGAATAGTGGATTACATTTTGAAATTATTTAAACAGATGTAAAAAAATAAATAAATACGCATGCTACTGTACATGAGAAAACCTGGAGCCTGGCCATTTCCCAGAAATGATAGTGATCATGCGCTGCCTTGGTTATGAAAACTGAGCCACTTGGCCCATTTGGGCTAAATCTCTGTGCTTTTCAGGGGGGCTAAACCGAGGTGTTCTTTACACGACAAAAGCGAAGTGTTGAATAACAACAGGTAATTCCCCCTGACCTTTCATCTAAAACAGCAGGGAATATATCGCCCATCATTTTGTGTTCAAACGCGCTACGAGTAAAACATTTGACTGGGACTATGTTTTTTTTTTTAGTTTTTTTTTTTTTATTATCACTTTTGTAATTATTTTCACAACACGATTGCGAATAACCCGATGCATAAAAAACTACACTGTCAAAATAATTTATAGAGATACACGATCTCATTGACTTGACTAGTTGTAGTGGTGGTCATACTGCCTTAATTTTAGAAAACATATTGATGTTCTTACAAATAAACTGTCAAAATATGCTGCTCTTTTTTTAAAACTGAGACATTATCTCCCACGCGCTGCACTTCTCATTTTGTATAAATCTTTATTTGAACCACATTTACAATACTGTAATATCATATGGTGCAACACATATCCAACTTATCTAAAAAAGCTTGAAATACAACAGAAAAAAGTCATACGTGCCCTAACATGGTCTGAATTTAAAGCTCCAACTAAAATATTTTTTCACCGCCACCACCTTCTGAGGCTTAAAGACCACAACTACTACCAAAATGCTTGTGTAACGTAACAGATCGTCGATAGACTAAACCATAAATTAGGTGACCTCATCCCAATCTGTACTCCTCAGCATACATATACTACCAGAAGAAGAAAAAACTAAGGCTAAAGTGTACAAGCTTCAGTATTGTATGCAAAGGACCACAGATTTGGAATGAACTGGACGAAACACTTAAAACGTCACACTCCATCTCCATCTTTAAGAAAAAACTCAAAACTCATCTCCTAGCAATGTATACAGTGGGGCAAATAAGTATTTAGTCAACCACCAATTGTGCAAGTTCTCCAACTTGAAAAGATTAGAGAGGCCTGTAATTGTCAACATGGGTAAACCTCAACAGAAAAAAACAGAAAATCACATTGTTTGATTTTTAAAGAATTTATTTCCAAATTAGAGTGGAAAATAAGTATTTGGTCACCTACAAACAAGCAAGATTTCTGGCTGTCAAAGAGGTCTAACATCTAACGAGGTCTAACGAGATTCCACTCGTTACCTCCATTAATGGCACCTGTTTTAACTCATTATCGGTATAAAAGACACCTGTCCACAACCCTCAGTCAGTCACACTCCAAACTCCACAATAGCCAAGACCAAAGGGCTGCACCAGGCTGGGAAGACTGAATCTGCAATAGGTAAAACGCTTAGTGTAAAGAAATCAACTGTAGGAGCCATTATTAGAAAATGGTAGACATACAAGACCACTGACAATCTCCCTCGATCTGGGGCTCCATGCAAGATCTCACCCCGTGGCGTTAAAATGATAACAAGAACGGTGAGCAAAAATCCCAGAACCACACGGCGGGAGCTAGTGAATGACCTACAGAGAGCTGGGACCACAGTAACAAAGGCTACTATCAGTAACACAATACGCCGCCAGGGACTCAAATCCTGCACTGCCAGACGTTCCCCCCTGCTGAAGAAAGTACACGTCCAGGCCTGTCTGCGGTTCGCTAGAGAGCATTTGGATGATCCAGAAGAGGACTGGGAGAATGTGTTATGGTCAGATGAAACCAAAATACAATTTTTTGGTAGAAACACAGGTTCTCTTGTTTGGAGGAAAAAGAATAGTGAATTGCACCATGCCCACTGTGAAGCATGGGGGTGGAAACATCATGCTTTGGGGCTGTTTTTCTGCAAAGGGACCAGGACGACTGATCTGTGTAAAGGAAAGAATGAATGGGGCCATGTATCGAGAGATTTTGAGTGAAAATCTCCTTCCATCAGCAAGGACAATGAAGATGAGACGTGGCTGGGTCTTTCAGCATGACAATGATCCCAAACACACAGCCAGGGCAACAAAGGAGTGGCTTCGTAAGAAGCTTTTCAAGGTCCTGGAGTGGCCTAGCCAGTCTCCAGATCTCAACCCCATAGAAAATCTGTGGAGGGAGTTGAAAGTCCGTGTTGCCCAACAACAGCCCCAAAACATCACTGCTCTAGAGGAGATCTGCATGGAGGAATGGGTCAAAATACCAGCAACAGTGTGTGAAAAGCTTGTGAAGAGTTACAGAAAACGTTTGGCCTCCGTTATTGCCAACAAAGGGTGCATAACAAAGTACTGAGATGAACTTTTGGTATTGACCAAATACTTATTTTCCACCGTGATTTGCAAATAAATTCTTTAAAAATCAAATGGTGATTTTCTGGGGTTTTTTCCACATTCTGTCTCTCATGGTTGAAGTTTACCCATGTTGACAATTACTATATACTTATATATACTTATTTGCCCCACTGTATATAATATGCTGATTCTTTGAATAACACTACTGGTGTCTCATATCAAATCCAATGTAACCAGAATTTTTAAATTAACCACAGCTAATTGTGTGTGTGTGTGTTGTCCAACTGGGCCCCTGCTAAAAGCTTTGAATAGCTTCTTTGGAGTGTCCTATTCGCCCATCTTACCATGTGAACCGCTAGCGTATAATCATGTACTGTATTTTGATGTGCAAATAAACTGAATAAACTAATTTTGGCAGAAAGCCATACATTATCTGAAAATGCATTTCTAATCATAAAACAAACATTTTGTTTTTCATTACCATTTTCTTTCCAAAACTACTCAGGCTGCAAATATTGCCATTCAGATACTGACAATTATTTGGGATTTCATTACAAAAATCTGCGTATTCACCCCAAAAAAGTGTTAACGACACACTGAAGAGACAAGAACCGATGGTGTTTGTGTGTATGTGTGTGCGCGCTTGTTTGCAGCTGATTGGTGGAGCGGCATGGAGTTAAGTGACGTGAAGAATGTGAGAAAAAAGCCGCTCTGTGGGCTGCTATTAATAACGGAACCTGCACATGGCTAAACTCTGCATGTCCACAACGGAGGGGATGTATGTCTCTTTACATGTGTGTCTGTGTGTGTGTTTGTAAGCAAAAACAAGGGTTCCTAAGTTCAACAAATAAAGAATAAACTGATTGACCTCCCTCTTGTGATGATATTGATGCAGCTCATCCCTAATAAATGATTACACACATCTTGGCAAATGCTTATCAGTCACATTTTAAATGATTAACTCAAAATTAGCGCGCACGTACCCATCAATTTATTGTCAAACTGCATGTGTCAACAAATATAGCAACACGGCATAGTAAAGTAAGTGTGTGTGCATACACGCATTTACTGTACATGGAAACTCCCCCACAGACTGTTGAGGATTATATAATGTCCTCCCTACGTGCGGGTGGAAGGGTGCAACATGGTGGCTGGCTGTCGCAGCGACGCAGATCAGACCAAATCCTGCCCGCTCAAGTTCAAGTTTGTTTATTATGTTAGGACAAAGGACTCGTTTGTCTGCTGTTGGCCACATCAAAATCTTACAATACGGCGGAACCTCCAAAGTGGAGCACAAGCCTGTTCCGTGACACCAGTTGACTTCCAAGTTGATCTGATTTCAAAGCAAAGTCCACAACAGGAAATAATGCATCGCGGATTCATTTGATGCAACATAAAAAAAGCTATCAATGGACAGGAATTATTTTGACTATCATTTGTTTCCAGTCCTACAAGTGTAAAGGAAAGGATTTCAACTGTGTAATAAAATAATACTCAAAGTTTGAAGCAGTGTGGTTTTCGTCAACGACGACGATAGCGAAAATATTTTGTCAAAGAACACTTTTTTCATGATGATGACGAGACATTTTGTTTGTGCCACTCGTGACGTGCTGCGCGCCCCACTTTTCCCGACCCACCAGTGTCATCTCCAGTCACTCCAGCTTGCAAAAACGGTAAGATTTGTTTTCTTATCTTGGCCAGAGAGAATATACAATGTTGCTTTAGCCTTCAAAGCAGAGGTGGGAATCTTTGGGCACCTAATGATTCGATTACGATTCAGAGACTCCGATTCGATTATAAATCGATTACAGTATTGATCCCCCCCTCCCACCATTTTCTTTTTTTTATGTTTTGTATATTTGTTCCAAAATTGTTCAAAAATCCTCTCAGGCTAAATAAACCAAACTACCGTAATTTTCGCACTATAAGGCGCACCTGACTATAAGCCGCCACCCACAAAATTTGACACAAAAACAACATTTGTTCATAGATAAGCCGCACTGGACTATAAGCCGTAGCTATCCTCACTGTATTATAGGATATTTACACCAAACGATATCAACCAGTAACACTTTATTTGACAGCGGCATCAGAAGACTGACTTAGCTCCAAAACTTCATTGCTTCAAGAAGCTTCATTTGGCCATCATTGTTCTCTTGGGGGAGACAGTAAACCTCTGCTGCCAGCTGCTGTCAACACTGTTGTCATCCAACATGCCTCCTAGCCAACATTGTAGCGCGACAGATGTAAATAACAAAACAAAATTCGTGTTCTGTGCTAATTATTTCTTTAGTTACTATTCTAGTTGTTTCATTATTTGCAAATTATGGAATTTATTAACACTTTATTTGAAGGTGCCGCCATCAGACTGTCATAAGACCATCATAATTATGACATGACACCCCCATGAGCATTAAATAATGCGCAAATTATCCCCCTTTTGAATGGTTGTAAAAGATCCGAGCTGGACACAAATGGAGTTAGTGACATAATTTGCCAGATGACACTTAATGACATCTGTCATAAGCATTCATTAATGCCCATGCCCATGTCATATCATATTTATGACGTTCTCATGGCAGTCTTATGACGCCGCTGTCAAAAAACTGTTACCTATTCACCCAAATATATCAACAAATGAGCCGCATTGGACTATAAGCCGCAGGATTCAAAATGAGGGGTAAAAAGTAGCGGCTTATCGTCCGAAAACTACGGTACTGTTTTAGTATCAAGTTACTGGTTAAAAACAGTAAATAAAATACTCAAGTCCCCATTCTGTATCAGCAGCTTTAGACTACATTCAATTCATTTAATGATGTAAGTAACTTGAGTATTGAGTAAGTAACTGGTGTTACCTTTCATGTTTTTTTTTCATTTTTTCAAAAAACAAAACAAAACAAAACAAAAACATAGTAACCTTTGCTATGTTTGGAGGTCATTTAATGTTGTGAATCAACCGTTAAAGTTGTTAAAATTGCGCCCGTTATTTCATAATTTCCCTCATGTCTCCTTTTGACATGTGAAAGTTTTAAAACTGTTTCATCATTTAAAGATAGATTCAAGTCAAGATTTTGCCGATTTAGGGGTATTTTAGATCAAAAGTAATTAGGTTCGTTACAACAGAGCCTTCTAGAGAAGTCTACTGCTTTAAGATGGCGCCTGTTTACTAGCGCGGGAAAGTCTGTCATTTCACATCGAGTCTAGATATATGTGATATCTACCATAGCCGTATGTTGCCGTATGTTTGTAGCAACTACCAACTGGGCGCTGTTTGTAGCGCCTGACGGCCGCAGTCAAGTTTTATTGTTTTTTTGGTTTTTTTTTACCTAGCGGCATTAGCTGCACATGATATTTACACTCGGTCCGTTCCTTATTGCGTCTCGAAGACCGCGCTGACTGCGTTTTATTTCCGCTTTACCTGGTATAATTCAACAATCGGACTTTGGATGTTTGTGAATCGTTCTCGAATCCTCCACGGCCGAATCGCGAATAATTTAAGAATCGGAAATTTTGCACGCCTCTATTTCAAAGGTTTGTGCTGAGTGATCATCACACACTAAATGTAACTCGTAGCTTTAGCATAAAGCTAATGCTAACAGTGAACGTCCTCTTAAACTTTTTTTTTTTTTTTTTTTACATACAGTTAGTGGCGCTCAGGTGGATATACAGTGTTACTCGGCCTGTTGCGATAGCAAATTTTAGTAGGCGATATATTGTCTCATAAATTATTGCCGATAAGAGATTTTTTTTTTTTAACCAATTCAACCACGAATATAGTAACAATACATTCTCATAAATCACATATTCAAATGCAAGAAATGTTTATTCTTAAAACACAAACTATTAAAAATCATAAATATATATATATATATATAAAAAACAACAACAACAACAACAACTGCATAACGAGTTATTTTAAAGCTAGTGAAGTGCAGAATATAAAATAGGTGAGAAACCCAATGTCATTTTTGTTGTCTGCCAATTACAGCCAATGAAAAGTGTTAATTTGATCAAGAATGACTGTCACCCTGTATTACAAACTGTCTTACAAAGTGCGCATGTAACAAATTTGAATCCAAATTCTTATTATTTATTACATCATATTATCATTGCCAATCAGATTTTTCATAATGGATGTCATTTTAAATCTATTCTTCGTGTAGAATCTGAAGTATGTGTGATTGCCTCCAGAAATTTGTACATTATGGTCTTTTATTTTGAAATGATCACCAGGCCTACGTTTGCTAAGCTGCCAACCGTAAGCTTTACACACAGTAAAAAACAAAACAAAACAAAGTGCATTTTTGACCAAATCGCATAACTTACACATAAAATAATTCCTGGACGATAAGGGGCATAAAAGTTGTCTACATAATTTGGCAAAAATGTACGGCTCACCAAAAATTCACCAAAAACTCCCATTAATTTCTAATAGGATGCCATTGACAGCCATGTACATCTAAATTTCCATTACCATTACAGCCAATTGTCATTTTGTAAAATAATATCAACAGGACGTGTCCCCAAAATGTCTCCATATCAACAGGAAGTGACCTGATATCAACAGGACTTGTCCGCAAAATGTCCCCAAATCAACAGGAACTGACCTAAAAGATCTGTATCAAAAAGCCTCATCGTATCAACCTTTTCAATTTGTATATAGATGTGTGTGTTCAAGAAGCTTGATTGATCACATCTGCCTTCGTGAACACAAAATTCCTGCGTTCATGTATTGGGACACATTTAACTTTGTTCCTGTGCAGGTATTGGATGCCTCGGCACTTTTCAGGTTGCTGATTGCGTTTCCATCCACTGCGATTAAATCATTACTTCTTCAATAGAGCCCCCCCACCCAGTGGGGTGCAGAGCGATGCTGGGTGTAGCGCATTAGACCTCGGGGAACATACTTTTTTGCCGCACTAGAATAAAGTGTAATTGCACATCCATTCAGTGGGTGGCAGTACACACAGCAAAGAGCACTGGAGATATAAAAAGCTAAGACGAGGAAATATGACGAAGCGTATATAGCATTTCGCTTTTGGCTTTGACTTTTAGTACATCAGGAGACAAGGAAAGACCAGTCTCTTTACTGTGTCTAAAAATGTTCACAGCGGACAGCTGGAATTTTTGTTTTCAGCGAAAACGTGCCGAATGTTGCCAACAATCGTCCCGCTTTGTCATTGTTACATCAGTAAACTAGCAAGCACTGCTAGCATCATATATGGTGGCATACAAAGTTGCTCAGTGCAAAATAATCCCATACCATGGCAAAGGAGCTGATAGCGCCTGCAGCAACAATAAAAACTGTCCCTCTGTCCAACGACAGTCGTTTTTGTTCTATTAATTTTTTTTTTCTCGGTCTAATTGTTTGGAATATTTTCCTCGTGAGTTCACGTTGCTAATTAATTTGAATTATTATTCATAGGTTTTATTAAATTTTATTTTTCAGTATCAAACGGTCAAAAAATGCATCCTGAGTGTATTTTTACAGTATAGATGTTTTTTTGTTTTGTTTTTTTACATTTTATTGTAAGTTGATCTGAATTACTTTTTTTCTGTAATATTAAAAAGGACACAATGTTATGCAGAGGTGTACTTATAATAATAAGAATTTTATAGACAAATGATACTACAGTGTGATTACAGTGGTGGGAGGGGGCGTAACAGAACTACTGCATTAAGACCTCATTTTTTTCACATTTTGGGATTTTCTGATGATGTTTTCATGTGGCAGGCCTTTTAGTATCAACTTTAGAATAGCTACCACTGCAGTGACCAATGTCCCTGAAAGGGTTAAAGCAATTAATTTAATTTTAATTTTTTTTCCCAGCAGGCCCGAGAACGAAAAGTGGTATTTGCCATGTGGCAAAATGGATTTTGCCATGTGGCATTTTCTTTTTTTGCCATGACATTTTTTTTTGCCATGTGGCAAAATTGATTTTGCTATGTGGCATTTTTTTTGCCATGTGACATTTATTTTGCCTTGTGGCAACATTGATTTTGTATTGTGGCATTTTTTTTGGCATGTGGCAAAATGGATTTTGCCATGTGGCATTTGTTTTGCCATGTGGCATTTTTTTTCCCCATGTGGCAAAATGGACTTTGCCATGTGGCATTTGTTTTGCCATGTGGCAAAATGGATTTTGCCATGTGACATTTTTTTTGCCATGTGGCAAAATTAATTTTGCCAAGTAGCATTTTTTACCATGTGGCATTTTTTGCCGTGTGGCAAAATGGATTTTGCCATGTGGCATTTTTTTTGCCATGTGGCAAAATGGATTTTGCCCTGTGACATTTTTTTTTTTTGCCATGTGGCATTTTTTTGCCATGTGGAAAAATTAATTTTGCCAAGTAGCATTTTTTACCATGTGGCTTTTTTTGCCATGTGGCAAAACAGATTTTGCCGTGTGGCATCCTTGTGGCATTTTTTTATGCTACGTGGCTTTTTTTTTTTGCCATGTGACATTCATTTTGCCTTGTGGCAACATTGATTTTGTTATGTGGCATTTTTTTTTGCCATGTGGCAAAATGGATTTTGCCATGTGGCATTTGTTTTGCCATGTGGCATTTTTTTCCCCATGTGGCAAAATGGACTTTGCCATGTGGCATTTGTTTTGCCATGTGGCAAAATGGATTTTGCCATGTGACATTTTTTTTGCCATGTGGCAAAATTAATTTTGCCAAGTAGCATTTTTTACCATGTGGCATTTTTTGCCGTGTGGCAAAATGGATTTTGCCATGTGGCATTTTTTTTGCCATGTGGCAAAATGGATTTTGCCATGTGACTTTTTTTTTTTTTTTTGCCATGTGGCATTTTTTTGCAATGTGGAAAAATTAAATTTTGCCAAGTAGCATTTTTTACCATGTGGCATTTTTTGCCATGTGGCATAATGGATTTTGCTATGTGGCATTTTTTTGCCATGTGGGCAAAACAGATTTTGCCGTGTGGCATCCTTGTGGCATTTTTTTATGTTACGTGGCAAAATGGATTTTGCCATTGGCATTTTTTTTGCGATGTGGCAAAATTGATTTTACCATGTGGGATTTTTTTTGCCATGTGGCAGAATGCATTTTGCCATGTGGCAAAATCCATGTTGCATTTTTTTGCCATGTGGCAAAATTGATTTTACCGTGTGGCATTTTTTTTGCGATGTGGCAAAATTGATTTTACCATGTGGGATTTTTTTTTTGCCATGTGGCAGAATGCATTTTGCCATGTGGCAAAATCCATGTTGCATTTTTTTGCCATGTGGCAAAATTGATTTTACCGTGTGGCATTTTTTTTGCCAAGAGGCAAAATGGATTTTGCCATGTGGTATTTTTTTTTAAATAATCATTTTAACAATTAAATAACAAATATCACTTTTGGTTCTCGCTGTCTCTCAATTTTTTTTGCCAAATTTACTTTTGTTCCTTTCATTTTCCTGAATAAAGCGATCCACCTGCAGGAGTGGGTCGTGTTGTTACCTCGGTACTATTTATCATCTCGGCAGAGGCGCGAGGAGGAGGGGAGTGATTCGGCCGTCGGAGTCACGTGGTGCGCCTTTTTCTCCTATAAACGTCGCTCTCACTGATTCGCAGGTTGAAGCCAAACACTTGCAGGCAAAGAGGGCGGTCGCTTTCGGCGAATTTTGGGGCAAACGTAAAGAAGAAGTTCTTGACGGTGGACAACATTGTTATTATGATGGCAAAATACGTGATGGACGCTTGCGTAGTGATCGATTTGCTGACCCACGAACGGCCGTGATCCTAATGTGGATACGCGCAGCGGCAAAGTCACAAAAGGAAGAAACAACGTCATTTTTTAGTGTGTGGTAGCTGTCACGTACCCAGATAGTATTTAACAGCTCGAGAAGAAACAACAACACGTGTGATATATTTTAATCGCTACGACAAAATGGACCGAGGCGGCTGTCAGATGAATGGCGGGGGAGGTGGCGGCCCGGTCGACGGCGGCGGTGGCGGAGGCATGATCACCCTGGAGGACTTGGAGTCTTTCTCCGAGGACCAGATGTCCGACTCCGGCAACGGGAGCTTGGAAGACGACGAGGAGGACCCCGATCGCTTGCTGCACTACTGGCAGGACGTAGCCAGGGGACACCAAGTGGAAGTCGCTAATGGTAATAAACAATAACATAACTAACTAGCTAAATTAGGACGCAAAATATAAAGTGTCGATATGGTTAGCTTAGCTTTAGCTTCGTGCGTGTATACAGTAGACACGTCGAAACCACAAGGGACGACCTAGTTTTGTTAGTTAAGTTCTACTCGTTACTCTACTTGTTCGTGCACACTTCAGCCAAGTTTCCAGCCAAGGAACACGGATAAACAAGTTTATCGGTATGTATAGTGACACGGTTTAAAGAGGTGCCATTTTACATAGTAAACACATGAAAGTGTTATTACAAGTGGAACAAGTTGCGGCTTAACACTTAGAGATCACGGGACCCTAAAGTAGCCTGGAATATGGCCTAAAAACAAAATCTCAGATGTTTTCAACAACAAAAAAATAGATTTACAATTTTTTGTCTCTTTAAAGATGTTAAATGTTGAACAAAAGTCAATAAAGTAAAAGACGTCTGCCTTGACTATCATTTCCCCTCCCTCAATTGTGCTCAGCTCTCAAATACAAACTATTAACTACACACACACAAAAAGGATAATTATTGTTGACTAAAAGTCCAAAATGTTCTTTTCTGGGGTTAAAGCAACCTTCCAAACCTTTTAAGTCATTCCTGCCCCAAAAAAGGCCTATTTATAAGAACAACAACACCTGCACAATGGAAGGACATTTAAAGCAACTCTAGGTAACTTTTCAGTTTTGGTCGTTTTTAGCGACACAGGTGGACAAAAGCGGTAGTGTTTTGCCTTAAGGAAGACAGCATTTCCCGTGAGGACTAGCGCACAGTAGAGGTGTGCATCGGTACTGCCCTCACGATTCGATTCAATTCGATTCGATTCGATTCAGAGGGTCACGATTCGGTTTGATTCGGCAATGCACCGCGATGCCTTAAGGCCCGGGATGCTTTAAAATTCTAAAGCAAAGCATATTTTTCGTGAATCATGAGGCAACACGAGCGGTCAGACATTAAACAACTTTTTATTGGCTCTTGTGTCACTCCTGGTTGAAGTCAAATGAAAATACTTTTAGATATATATTTAAAAAAAAAAAAAAAAAAACAGATCACAGCATTTGCTTTGAATGAGATCAGGGCTTTCTCTTTTTTTTTACACACAGTAACAGCCTTTCACACAGTGCGACATCTGAACTCCTGTGCAAAATCAGTAATAACAGTCACTGTATTTTAGTCACAACAACCCATCGATAAAAATATTCAAGTAAATATTAAAGAAAGCGACAAAGAAAATATTGTAGTGCAGCAGCATCTTTATCGCAATATCAATCCAGGGATCAGTTCAGTTGCAAACAAAACAGCCAACTAAATTGCAATGTAGAACAAAAGTAAAATGTTGGCCTAGCCCACTATATATGTGCAATCAACTTAGAAATGCAATTAGTAACTACCACATAACAATAAAAATTAAAATGAAGTGCAGCAGCATTTTAGCAGCCATAACAATCTGTTTCAACATGAGGAAATATCATTTTTTTGCAATTGAGAGAGCAGAGAGATAGTAGAGGTTAGATGGGGCCTAAAAAATCCAGCCCGACCCGACACGGCCCGCTGGTATTGAAGCCCGACCCGGCTTGGAGTGACGCGAAAAAAAAAAAAAAACGCAGCAGCAGCAGCAATTTATTTTCATTTCTTCGAGATGGCAGAAAAAACACATGTTTCTTAATGTTTAAATAGTCTACATATTTTGGTGATCATTATAGAAGCATTTGCACAACGAAATAACGCTGGGAAGGTTTAATATTAAAAAAAAAAACCATGCGATTTTGCAGACACACAGAGGAGAAGATTCAAAAGGATCACATTTGTGTTGCCTTTGTGTGCATAAAAAAGTGTCTTTCGTTGCGAATTCTCAGTTGGCAGAAAAAAACGCAAGTTTTCTTAATGTTTAAATAGCCTACATATTTTTGTGATCATTATAAAATCATTTACACAACGAAATAACGCTGGGAAAGTTTAATATGAAAAAAAAAAAAAAAAAAAAAACGAGTTTGCAGACACACAGAGGAGAGGATTCAAAAGGATCACATTTGTGTTGCCTTTGTGTGCATAAATAAAAGTGTCTTTCGTAACGAATCGCAAGCGCCACAGCGGAGGAGAAGAAGAAAAAGCGGGCGGCGCCACTGCTTCATGTGAGTGCACAAGCAAATGCACAATACAGAGAGCCTGCTCTCGGTTTTATCCCTTTTTTTTAATGTTTTTTTTTTTAATAATTTATTAGTTCGGCGCGGGGCGGCCCGACCCGACCCGAACGTGAATGCTTAACATTTTGGGCCCGAACCCGAACTCGGGCACAAGATCTAACCTCTAAGAGATAGGACATAACATAACAATGGCTGAAGCGGAGAAAGAGGGAGCAAGAAAGATTCTTGATGCACCTAAGACATTGAAAGCTGACATCTGGAGACATTTTGGCTTCTATGAGGTTGGTGGGCAACTTGACCAGAGTTATGCAGTGTGTAAAAAATGAAACATGACAATAATAATACAAATGGGGAAACCAAATCCATTGCATCATCGGAATTGCGCAGGGAAGATTTTTGAACGTACTTATATATTTTAAAATGTGCTGAATCGATTCGGCTTGTTGCCCGCATTGAATCGAATCGTCCATGCCCCGCATCGGGATGCATCGCCGCATCGATTATTGTTGACACCACTAACGCACAGTGTCGAAAAATCCTGATCTACCGCCTGCAGATGGATTTAACGATATTTCTGTTTCCAGCGGTTGTGTAAAGGACGAATAGTAATAAATCCAATTGTGGCTAAACAATAACATATGATGATTTTGAAAATAGAAATTTTTGATTTTGTACAGACCCCCTCAAGATATAAAACAGGTGTCATTCAACTAGTTGTCAGTTGACAATCATCACAAATTTTATGAAAATATTTTACAAACGTTGAAAAGTTGCCTAGTGTTACTTTAATACAAAAGACTTAACATATAAAGGAATAGTGCGAAATTTCCAATTATTAGATTATTCGCAATTTGGCCGTGGAAGATTCGAGAACGATTCACAAACATCCAAATTCCGATTATTGAAATATGCCAAGTAAAGCCGAACTAAAACACAGCGCGGTCATCGGGACGGACCGAGAGTAAACATCGAGCTCAACTCATGCCACTAGGTAAAAAAAATAATACCTGACTACAGTCGTTACAAACTACGCCCACATATTGCTACGGTAGATATCACATGTACAAATAACTAGATGCGAAATTACAGACTCGGCGGCGTTAGCAGCACATGTATAGAAAACTAGTTGCAAAATGACAGACTCGCCGTTTACTTGTTGGTAAACAGCCGCCATTTTAAAGCAGTACACTTCTCAGGAAGGCTCTGAACCTGGCGAACCTTCCGAGCGAATTTAATTAGCTTTTTATCTATAATACTCCTAAATCGGCAAAATCTTGACTTGAATGTATCTTTAAATGATGAAACAGTTTTAAAACCTTCACATGTCGAAAGTGGACAGAAGGGAAATTATGGAATAATGGGAGCAATTTTAACAACTTTAACGGTCGATTCACAACATTAAATTATTTGAATGTAGTTTAAAGCTGCTAATACAGAATGGGGACTTCAGTATTTAATTTACTGTTTCGAACTGTTAATTTGATACTGAAATTGTAGTTTATTTAAGCCTGAGAGGATTTTTGTACAATTTTTGTAACTAATGTACGAAATATTAAAAGCAGCTCATAGCTGGGGGTACATCGATAATCGATTTATGATCGAATCGTTAGGTGCCCCAAGATTCCTACCTCCATATAGGAATATCAGGAAAAGCGGCATGGAAAATGAATGAATGAATATTATGTTTGAATTTTAGGTTCATGCATATTTATACAGTTATTACTGCTTAGAAAAGGTGCACAGCATCATACAGCACCTTTACAGCTTAAAAGTATTACGCAAACCTCCCTGATGTTAAAGGTAAAGGCCCAATTGTCATATGTCACAAAGATTCTCCTGCCTGATCATCCTGTGGTGTCAAACCTCTTCAAAAACAATGCTCACAAACGCAACGTACAACTAAATTTATTGTAACATGATATGAAATGATTGCCAAATTGGAAAATGACCTTAAGACAGCGTTGCTTTCGGTAAAATTGACAATTATAGACGTCCAATCACGATATCTCAATACAACTAGAGCTGAAACGAATACTCAAGCAACTCGAGTAACTCGAGTTTAAAAACTGATCCGAGTAATTTTATTAACCTCGAGGAATCGTTTAATTTTGCCAGCTCTAAGCATCACGTTTTGCCCGGGCTACTTTTAATGCGGGACAACGCTCTGACATCACATGCGAAGAAGCAATAAGAAAAACAAACAAAAAAATCTTACTGCAGCCTACAGCCGCTACAAACTACGCCGACATTGCTACAAACTAGCCCGCATGATGCTAATTTGGTAGTCCGATGCATCTCATAGTTATCACATTCATTTAGGACTAGATGCGAAATGACACACTCGGCCGCGTCTGGTCAGCGTTAGTAAACAGCCGCCATCTTTATGCAGTAGACTTCTCAGCGCTAATAAATGTAACGTTAGCCCTTCGGAGGGCTAGGTTTCTATTGATTATGACCACTGTCGATGCGTGGCTAATGTGTCGTACATACAGTTTTTATTTAATCTGTAAAAACACAGCGCTGTAGAGTGATGAGGGTGTAAAATTAAAACATAATAAAGCTAACTGACAGTTTTAGCTCAGTGGTCATTGCTGAATAAAACACCAAGTAGCACTGGTCCCTAATGTGCTCCAATACAGCAGGTATCATACATTTATTTTGAACATTGCAAAAACTCAAAACCTATCAGTACTTACAGTTTAGACTAACTTAAAACTTAACTATAACTTAAAAATAGCTTGACACAAATGAAAATTCAATTGAAACACGTGGGGGAAAAAACACGTAGCTTTCAAGTGATGTGTGTTATCAAGCATAATTACATTTTTAGGTGTCAAGTTAAAAAATAAACCCTTAGGTAGACATTTGTAAAATTACCCAAAAATAAGGAGAGAAGACACTCAGTTTTCTTGGCCAAGGAGAGCAAAAGAGTGACTAGACAGAGGAATGCTAGATTACGCTGTATAGTCACCAAAATTGATCTAAAGAAAAACACTCCTTGCTTTATTTATTTAGGGATTTGTCCTAACACAGAAGGGTGCTGCCCTGAGGGAGGGGGGGGAGCAAGCTGGAGACACCCATGTGATTTTGGTTGGCTATGTGTGAGCATGTAGGTGGAACTAACTAAGTACACGCGTGTGAGCAAAGGCATATGTAGAAAACGGTCAAAATGACCCAGACACTTCAGTTATGCAACGCTGCGGCCATGGAAGATGTCCTCGAATGGAACAGACGCCAGGTGCTGAAGATGTCTCGGAAGGTCTAGCTACGCAATGATGCGGCCATGAAGCAAGGCAGTTGTCATCCCGACCCTTTTTACTCCCATACTGTGAAGTATGGGGGTGAGTCAGTGATGCTGTGGGGCTGTTTCGCTTCCAACGGCCCTGGGAACCTTGTCAGGGTGCATGGCATCATGAATGCTTTGAAATGCCAGGACATTTTAAATCAAAATCTGTTGCCCTCTGCCCGAAAGCTGAAGATGTGTCGTCACTGGGTCTTTCAGCAAGACAATTACCCTAAACATATGGCCAAATCTACACAGAAATGGTTCACCTGACACAAAATCAAGCTCCTCCCATGGTCATCTCAGTCCCCAGACCTGAACCCCATTGAAAACCTGTGAAGTGAGCTGAAGAGGAGAGATTCTGCAAAGAGGAATGGCTGAAGATCCCTCTTTCTGTCTTTTCCCATCTTGTGAAACATTATCGGAGAAGATTAGGTGCTGTTTTGTTGGCAAAAGGGGGTTGTACAAAGTATTAACACCAGGGGTGCTAATAATTGTGACACACATTATTTGATGTGAAATAATTATTTCTTTCTGTGGGATTTTATCCCCACTGAATACATGCACTTGTATTGAAGGTTGGATTTTTCCCTTTTTTTTTCATTAAGGTACCCTATTATTTAGAAAAAAAAATATTAGAAGCTAAAAAACACATAATTATTATAAATCCAATAATTATGGAGGGCACTGTATTTTTTTAGCCCCTCATTAACCGTCTACGGGATGTTGTGATCGTCGACGCGTTTACGTCATCGATGAAGTTGACTATTTCGACTAGTCGGGATAGCTCTAATCCATAGAGTTGCCATTTATGGCCTGTTGAGCGAAGCTGACCTTGATTTCAATCATTGAAATACTTTTTTTTTTGTGAATATTCACGTCTCTATTGACAAACTTTATATGGGAAAATGTCACTTCATTTTTATGGAAGAAATAGCCAATTAATAGATTCATATTTACAAATAAATTTGACACAATAATAGTAGACAAATCATTTAGATATTGTATGTTTTAAAAAAAGTAGTAACGGCAAATGTAATAGGATATGTTAAATGTTACATACATCTAAAATACATATTTTTTTTGTACGACATCGTGTCAGTTTTAAATATTGAATTCACGGTTAAAATGTTGTTATGACACAGTGAGAAAGTCAACAACATAATGGAGCTTGTCCTTCCTCCTGCACTTCAAGCAGAGCACTAATTGAGGATTTAGCACAAAATGGCTTGCTGGAGCTTTCTGCCTCGGGGAGAGATTACCTACCTAGTGTGTACTGGTCGGTACATGGCGGCTGCTGCTAAGTCCTGCACGTAAATACAGCGCAGAGGACACAGGCAAAGCGTCTTTTGCCCGGATTTACAGGTTTGGCAGATGGGAGATGTCTGCCTTAAAGGCGTTGTGACAATTATGCGCGGAACTTTGAAATCTATATCTCTTTTATGATATCCTTAAGAACATATTGTAGCATTACAGGTCCATGTCGAGAATTATTCGACAACCATCACCCGCATATGGCACAGTATTTAATAAAAAGATATTATAAACAAGCGTTATTAAACATTTAGCACCAGCAATATCAATCTGTTATGGCTGCATGACTAAAGTATATTTTATAATATGTGACAGTATGGAATTAAGATAATGTTATTCGTTACAGTACAAGCTTGCAGTCATTATCCGTGGTTGTTAACACTTTATGAATATGACACGTTGACATTCGACTTTCCTTTTCTGTGCTTTGTCTTAAAAATGCTGCGAGGGTGTTGTTTGAAAACACTGGTTGTTTGGCTTCATACTTTCCAATATGGAAAACAATCGGAATTGAAGAGCCAACTGAAACAATTCATTTGCAGTGTCGTGGTTGGTTTAACAGGCGCGAGATTCGGACGGTATGATAACCTTTAGCCAAAACATGGTACTGATATTACAGCTCTAAAACTTGTTCCCTTGAGATATTTTAGTTTAAAAAAAAAACTTTCCATTAAAAAAGGATTTGTATTTTTCAAAATATATTAGCAAATTGGAACATACAGTGGGGCAAATTAGTATTTAGTCAACCACTAATTGTGCAAGTTCTCCCACTTGAAAATATTAGAGAGGCCTGTAATTGTCAACATGGGTAAACCTCAACCATGAGAGACAGAATGTGGGGAAAAAAACTGAAAATCACATTGTTTGATTTTTGAAGAATTTATTTGCAAATCATGGTGGAAAATAGGTATTTGGTCTATACCAAAAGTTCATCTCAATACTTTGTTATGTACCCTTTGTTGGCAATAATGGAGGCCAAACGTTTTCTGTAATTCTTCATAAGCTTTTCACACACTGTTGCTGGTATTTTGGCCCATTCCTCCATGCAGATCTCCTCTAGAGCAGTGATGTTTTGGGGCTGTCGTTGGACAACACGAACTGTCAACTCCCTCCTCACCCCGTGGCGTCAAAATGATAACAAGAACGGGGAGCAAAAATCCCACAACCACACGGGGTGACCTAGTGAATGACCTACAGAGAGCTGGGACCACAGTAACAAAGGCTACTATCAGCAACACAATGCGCCGCCAGGGACTCAAATCTTGCACTGCCAGACGTGTCCCCCTGCTGAAGAAAGTACACGTCCAGGCCCGTCTGCGGTTCGCTAGAGAGCATTTGGATGATCCAGAAGAGGACTGGGAGAATGTGTTATGGTCAGATGAAACCAAAATGGAACTTTTTGGGTTGAAACACAGGTTCTCTTGTTTGGAGGAAAAAGAATACTGAATTGCACCATACCCAGTGTGAAGCATGGGGGTGGAAACATCATGCGTTGGGGCTGTTTTTCTACAACGGGACCAGGACGACTGATCTGTGTAAAGCAGGGGTGTCCAAACTTTTTTGCAAAGGGGGCCAGATTTGGTGTGGTAAAAATGTCCGACCTTGGCTGACGTCCTTTACGTAGAAGAATATATTCAAGCAAATTTTAGCAAGCCATTCTGTGTGTCACATTTGCTTTATTATTTTTTTAAATTAATAATTTCAACAATCTCGCAACCTTTGTCGCGTTCTGTTTCGACTCTCGGGCTCTTGCGAAATGCTGCTGCTGTAAAATTAAACTAGCTTCAAGTTGCTTCAATTTCTCGCTACGTATCTTCCCTGTAATCTTGTCGTACATGTCAGTGTGTTTTGTTTGGAAATATTGCCTCACATTGAACTCTTTAAAAACAGCGACTGTCTCTTTGCAAATGAGGCAGACACAGTTGTTGCATATTTTAGTAAAGAAATAGTCCAATTTCCACCTATCCTTGAAGCGTCAGCCGTCGCACTCAACTTTCTTTCTTATGTTGATTGTCGCCATTTTAGAAAATTGGGAGTTAAGGTTCACACGGGGTAATGTTAGAGTGCTGCTGACTTTTACTGGGTAAAGGAGGAGCAGCATTTAGTGTGTAAGTTACTTCATATGCTGGTAGCAGCAGTACTGCTGACCAATTTATTAAGTCTGTGCACGAGCCAGACGTTATTGATTTTATGACAGAGACTAGGGGCCGGATGAAATTTGTCCACGGGCCGCATTTGGCCCCCGGGCCGGACTTTGGACATGTCTGGTGTAAAGGAAAGAAAAAATCGAGAGATTTTGAGTGAAAATCTCCTTCTATCAGCGAGGGCATTAAAGATGAGACGTGGCTGGGTCTTTCAGCATGGCAATGATCCCAAAAACACAGCCAGGGCAACAAAGGAGTGGCTTCATAAGAAGCATTTCAAGGTCCTGGAGTGGCCTAGCCAGTCTCCAGGTCTCAACCCCATAGAAAATCTGTGGAGGGATCTAGAGGAGATCTGCATGGAGGAATGGGCCAAAATACCAGCAACAGCGTTTAAAAGGCTTGTCAAGAGTTACAGAAAACGTTTGGCCTCCGTTATTGCCAACAAAGGGTACATAACAAAGTATTGAGATGAACTTTTGGTATTGACCAAATACTTATTTTCCACTATGATTTGCAAATAAATTATTTAAGAATCAAACAATGTGATTTTCTGTTTTTTTTCCCCCCCACATTTTGTCTCTCATGGTTGAGGTTGAACCATGTTGAAAATTACAGGCCTCTCCAATATTTTCAAGTGGGAGAACTTGCACAATTAGTGGTTGACTAAATAGTTATTTGCCCCACTGTATTATATAATATATGATATATCAATATAAATATTAATATGTAAATAAGAGATTTCTGGAGTTAATCTCACATACATCTGATTCTACACTAAGAATTAAAGAGATTAATTAAAGAGATTAAATATCATGTTCAACTCATGCCGCTAGATAAAAAAAATATATATATCTGACTGCGGCCGACAGTCGCTACAAACGCCCAGTTGCTAGTTTCTACAAACATACGGCCACATAATGCTACGGTAGATATCACATATATATAGAACTAGACGCGAAATGACAGACGGCGGCGGCGTTAGAACATGTATTTGACGGCCTTAGTAAACAGCCGCCATCTTAAAGCAGTAGACGTCTCTGGAAGGCTCTGTTGTAGCAAACCTAATTAAGTTTTTATCTAAAATACTCCTAGATCAGCAAAGTCTTGACTTGAATCTGTCTATAAATGATGAAACAGTTTTAAAACTTTCACATGTCAGAAGTAGACGGAAGGGAAATTATGGAATTACGGGAGCAATTTTAACAACTTTAACGGTTGATTCACAACCATTAAATTAATTGAATGTAGTTTAAAGCTGCTGATACACAATGGGGACTTGAGTATTTCATTTACTGTTTTGAACTGTGAACTTGATCCTGAAATAGTAGTTTGGTTTACTCTTAGCTGGGAGAGTCTCACTGGGAACAACCAAGTAATGTTTGAACAACAAGCCAAATGGGAAAACCTGTCCTTCTTCTGGTCCCACTAGTGGGATTTGTAATGTAGAAATTTGCAGTGTTTGCAAATAACCTAGACCTCTTTTTTGCAGTGAGATAATTATCTGATCACCTTTGGTTATGATTGTGTGGGTCAGGAAACTGTTGAAAAAGATTCTCACTGTCTTACCGAAGCCGTGCATTCAGAAGGAGAAAATTTAATTGAAGTAAGAGACTCATTCAATTCTGAGCACTCGGGAGGAAGCAGCTCAATTTTCTCCGAAAGTCAAAACAACATGGAATTAGTTCTATGCACTGTTGCAAAATTAGCTTTACACAGCTAATTCAATTGGTTTTCCAAAAACTTCTGACATTCAGAAGCTAGTCAAGCACCTGCTTAGCTCTAAATTCAATTTGACTTGAGAGCTGGTTTAAGTTAAGGACACAACGTTTGTTCTGTGACTGTTGACGACATACTGACTAAGGTGTTGCCAAAGCAACAGATTAAATGGTTTGCGTGTGTCAGAGAATTGATTTTTCGTTTCACGAATCGCAGACCCACGTGACTTAGCTATCCTAACCTCGATGGATGCATTCAGTAGACTGTTTATATTCATATCGTTTAACCTTTTAAAGGACACTTGTTTAACTCACTGCCTGGATGTCTCACGTCTTTAATGGCACTGAAAGATGACAGTCCTCGCTGTTTAAGTCTAGTGTTGCCATGAGTAGGCAATGAGTTAATAATAACTATTATCTTATTCAGTTAAAAAAATGTTTTTGAATTTTTTTTTTTTTAATACAAAGTTGTTAAAAAAGGGGGGGGGGGGGGAACTACTAAATATACTCTTTTAGTGTCTTTTTTTTTTAAGAGCTTACAAGTGTAAGACTGTGTTTCAGAACAGCATGCAAAACACAACCGCCACATTAGAACCCGATTCATTATATAATTATTATTATTCCGAATTGTATTTATAATTTATTTCTTCATTTTTTTAATGTTACTTGTTATTAATGGCATTAATTTTGCAACTAGGATGTATTTCTGTTTTTTATTAATTAATCATTTAGTTATTTTTTAGAGATGCCGATCGGGTCCGATCACGTCATTTTCAAAGTATCGGAATCGGCAAAAAAATATCGGACATGCCTTTTTTAATAACTATATATATATATATATATATATATATATATTTTTTTTAATAGTTTTCTAATTGTATTTAACGTTACAGACAAAATGTCTTACACTCATCCACAGTCTTTAGTTTTGGCTTAAAGTGGGGCTATCAAATTTATCGCGTCAACGGCGGTAATAACACTAAAATATTTAACGCAATTAACGCATGCGCTGCACTACCCACTCACTCATTGTTGCGTTCAATCTATAATGGCACCATATTACGTATACATAGAACTAAAAGGAAACGTAAAATGAGTAGAGAGAATTTTGGTAGCCTTTGAAGCCTTTTTTTAATTGGCTAAAGCCTTACAATCCCTCTGTCAACGATCAGAAATATCGTGGGAAGCAATGTAGGGAAGAAAGGTAGTAGTTGGTCTCTTTCTTAACACCCTATTTTTTTCCCAACGCTGAGAAGATATATCAATTGGTACCATGACGCACAGTCATGGTTGCACTTCCCATCATGTATTTGGGTTGAATGGCTGCAGTATCATTTACTGAAAGCTCAACAAATACACTAGATAGCAATATTTAGTCACAATATACAAAGTCACATTCATCCTTTAAGAATTACAAGTCTTTCTATCCGTGGATCCCTCCCACAGAAAGAATGTTAATAATGTAAATGCCATCTTGAGGATTTATTGTCATAATAAACAAATACTGTACTTATGTACTGTATGTTGAATGTATATATTCGTCCGAGTTCTATTCATTTTTTTCTTAATGCATTGCCAAAATGTATATGATCGGGTAAAATTATCGGGAATGATTGGAATTGAATCGGGAGCAAAAAAAAAAAAAAGCAATCGGATCGGGAAATATCTGGTTTGGCAGATACTCAAAACTAAAACGATCGGGATCGGATCAGGAGCAAAAAACATGATCAGAACAACCTTATTATTTTTATTAGTTTACGAGCATTATGGCCTGGCGTTGTTTGGGCGAAAAAGTGAAAATTGGCATTTTTTTAATGCTAATTTTTGGAGTTTCGAATTAATTTTCTGCACTAATTGGAGGCCTACAGAGATCAAACCCTCTTAAGAACACTTCCAGACACATAAAGTACAACTGTGTGCAATTTCGTCAAAATCCGCTTAGCCGTTTCAACGTCCATAAAAGGCTAACACAGAAAGATCCAGCATCTTGTTGTGGAGTACTCAAAGCCGCATTGTATTATCACAGCACATTTAAATTTGTACATGAAACCGTAAAAGCCAACTGTGACATTGCAATTGCAAGTTTTTTTTCCAAAATATGGCGCTGTTGCCTTCACAATCGGGGATTTTCCATGGCAATTTTTTGAGTGTAGAATTAAATTTCCGTTACAAATAGAGGCCTACAGAGATCAGACCTATCTATGAAGACTACCAGAAACAAAATACAACTGTGTAAAATTTCGGCAAAGTCCGCTCAGCCATTTCAGACAAACAGACACATAAACAAAAGTTCCATTTATATATAAGTACCGTAATTTTCGGATTATAAGCCACCACCCACCACCAAATTTGACATGAAAACTGCTTTTGTTCATAGATAAGCAGCACTGGATTATAAACCGCAGCTGTCCTCACTGTATCATGGGATATTTACACCAAAAGATGTTAACCGGTAACACTTTATTTGACAGCGGCATCATAAAACTGTCATAAGACCAAATGAAACCCATGAAGTTTTCAACCAATTGGCTGCAACGCTATATTGCTTCAGGAAGCTTTGTTTGACCATCACTGCTCCCTTGGCGGAGACAACACTGTTGCCGTCCAACATGCCTCCTAGCATGCATTGCCGCGCTACAGATGTAAATAACAATTAAAATTCATGTTCTGTGGTAATTATTTTTTCAGTTACTGTTGTAGTTGTTTCATTATTGCTAGTTATTGTATTTGGAAGCACTTTATTTGACAGTGGTGCCATAAGACTGTCAGAAGACCATCATAACTATGACATGACACTGCTATAAGCATTAATGAATGCTTATGATGGATAGCATTTTGTGTAATCCGGCAAATTATCTCACTTTTGAGTGGATGTAAAAGATCTGAGCTGGACATATATGGAGTCAGTGAAGTAAATTGCAGGACGACACTAAATGACAACCGTCATAAGCACTCATCAATGCCCATGATAGTGTCATGTCCTAATTATGACGGTCTCATGACTACTGTCCGCGGTCATATACAGTGTTGCATATTAACCCAAATAAATCAACAAATGAGCCACACTGGACTATAAGCTGCAAAATTCAAAATGAGGGGAAAAAAACTAGCCGATTATAGTCCGAAAATTACGGTACAAAGGTAGGTCTACATACGAATTTTAATTCATTCCAGGACATGGTTTGTAAGTCAAAATGGTCGTATGTCGAGCGGGATTTTCCCATAAGAATACATTATAATTCGATTAATTCGTTCCAGAGCCCGAAATCCTACTCTAAATCCTTAATAAATAATGTTGGTACAATTACATGTATCAAAACAAATAAATTATAAATACAATTCGGAATAATAATAATGTAATGTCGCGGTTGTGTTTTGTATGCTGTTCCTAAATGCACCGTGTGACTCACAACAGAGAGAGGTGCGTTAGTTTTTACTTTCACTTTTTATTAGGGCTGTCAAAATTATCGCGTAAACGGGCGGTAATGAATTTTTAAAAATTAATCACGTTAAAATATTTGACGCAATTAACGCACCTGCCCCGCTCAAACAGATTAAAATGACAGCACAGTGCAATGTCCAAGAGTCCATGTGCAATGTTTTTGGAGTTTTGTCGCCCTCTGCTGGCGCTTGGGTGCGACTGATTTTATGGGCTTAAGCACCCATGAGCATTGTGTAATTATTGACATCAACAATGGCGGGCTACTAGTTTATTTTTTGATTGAAATTTTTCCTAATTTTATTAAAACGACAATATTAAGAGGGGTTTTAGTATAAAATTTCTATAACTTGTACTAACATTTATCTTTTAAGAACTACACATCTTTCTATCCATGAATCACTTTAACAGAATGTTAATAATGTTAATGCCATCTTGTTGATTTATTGTTATAATAAACAAATACAGTACTTATGTACCGAATGTTAAATGTATATATCCATCTTGTGTCTTAGCTTTCCATTCCAACAATAATTTACAGAAAAATATGGCATATTTTATAGATGGTTTGAATTGCGATTAAGTACGATTTATTACGATTAATAATTTTTAAGCTGTAATTAACTCGATTAAAAATTTTAATCGTTTGTCAGCCCTACTTTTTATGTTCTGTAGTTGTCTGCGTTAACTGCGGCGGACAGTAGGCATGTTGTGTTGCACAAGTTCTGAAATAAATTATTAAAAACCTGACGAAACTGTCGACTTCCTTGCCGATGTTGCAACAATAATAACTGTCACCTTAACTTATAAAGACTGGCGAACAGAGGTCCGAGGAGGACCGTCGAGATCGTAGACATATTTCGGGCATATTGTCGAGCCAGTTAAGTTGACGTGCACACTACGCTCATATTTTCTATTCATCTCTCACAAGAAAATCTGCCGTGCGTCCGTCTTGCGTGAAAACAATGAAATTGCGCCGCCGCAATAAATCATCGTATTTCGAGCATGTCGTCATATGTTGAGACAAATCATGTGTCAATTTTTGCGTCAGATCTCGAAAGGATTGTATGTCGAAGTACCACTGTATAGATACACAGTGGTACCTCGACATACGATCGCTTCTACACACGATCTTTTCGACATCCGACGTAAAATTTAACTCGCCATTTGTTTGTACATCCGACGACATGCTTGAAATGCGATGATTTTTGACGCCGCGGTTTGTTTGGCCGGAAGACGGACGCACGGCTGATTTTCTTCTGAAAGAAATCAGCACTGGATCCAAAAAAGTTAGTGCAGGTGGAGACACTTAACATTGAAATGAAGCTGTGAATGATAGCAAAATATAAGCATGGTGTGTGCATCCATGAACTCCGTCGACAATAGGGCCGAGAATGTCGATCTCGGCCGGCGGTCTTCCTTTGTTCGCCAGTCAAGTTAGGGTGACAATTCTTATTGTGGTAACATCACCAAAGAAATCGCCAGCTTCGTCAGGTTTCTAATCATTCATTCCATCAATTCGCCTCGAGTCCACTGCTGTTGATTTCAGGATCGAAACAGAAAGTAAAGTCAGCCCCACGGTGCGTTCAGGTACAGCAAAAAAAGTCCGGCAAATTAGAACCAGATTCGTTACATTATTACACGTACTATTATTATTAGAGATGCCGATCGATCGGGTCCGATCATGTCATTTTCAAAGTATCGGAATCGGCAAAAAAATATCGGACATGCCTTTTTTTAACAGATATAGTTTAATTAAATCGTTTTCTAATTGTATTTAACGTTACAGACATAATATGTCACACTCATCCAGAGTCTTATAGTTTAGGCTTAAGGTAGGGTTATCAAATTTATCCCGTTAACGGCGGTCATTTTTTTTTTAATTTATCACGTTAAAATATTTAACGCAATTAACGCATGCGCTGCACGACCCACTTACGCATTGTCGTATTCAATCTGTAATGGCGCCGTTTTACCTATATATAGAGCTAAAAAGCAGCGTAAAATGAGTAAGGTGAATTTTGGCAGCCTTAGGATCCTATATTTAATTGGCTAAAGCCTTACAATCCCTCTCCCTTCGATTAGAAATATCGTGGGAAGCAAGGTGGGGAAGAAAGGAAGTAATTTTGAAGTAATCTTTTTCTTAACACCCTATGTTATTTCCCAACGCAGAGAAGATATATCAATTGGTACCACTACGCACAGTCGTGGTTGCACTTCACATCATGCAACAGTTAAATGGCTACAGTATCATTTACTGAAAGCTCAACAAATACACTAGATGGCAATATTTAGTCAAAATATACAAAGTCATATTTATCCTTTAAGAATTACAAGTCTTTCTATCCGTGGATCCCTCTCACTGAAAGAATGTTAATAATGTAAATGCCATCTTGAGGATTTATTGTCATAGTAAACAAATACAGTACTTATGTACTGTATGTTGAATGTATATATTCGTCCGAGTTTTATTCATTTTTTTCTTAATGCATTGCCAAAATGTATGATCGGGGAAAATTATCGGGAATGATTGGAATTGAATCGGGAGCAAAAAAAAGCAACGGATCGGGAAATATCGGGATCGGCAGATACTCAATCTAAAACGATCGGGATCGGAGTGGGAGCAAAAAAACATGATCAGAACAACCCTAATTATTATTATTATATTATTGTTATTATCATTTTTATTCATAATTTATTTGTTTTGATCTTTGTAATCTCCATTTGCAATAGTATGAGCAGGATTTATTAAGGATTTAGTATAGGTTTATGGGATGTGGAACTAATTAATGGAATTATAATGTATTCTTATGGGAAAATCCTGCTCGACATACAACCATCTCTGTTACCTTTGACCTTATTACACCAAAATTAAATCACCTTTCCCATTTCATGTTACAAAAATATTCTGAAAGTTTGATAAGAATCATTCATTCTTGAGATATCTTTAACACAAACATATACTGTAGACAGACATACAGAACCGAATGCATAACCGCTACCTTCTGTAGGTTTCAATTAATGGCGATTGTTATAATAAAACAATTTAAGATAATTATAATTGAGACGTAGCGTCTACATACCTGAACTTCACATTTTGGTTCACGTAAGCCACGATATTAAGATTTGATATGGTACAATTATGGCTTACGTGACCCAGAATGTGATGTCCACATACAGTAGATGGACGCCAGGTCTTTATTAGGCAGGGTTTTCTTTTCCTGAGTACCAAAACTTTCCCTATGAAGGGTTAAACAGGCATTCAGATGTGTATTCTGCTTAGCACTATGTATCAACACTGAAGTTCATACTGCCCAGCCTTTCTATCATATTGATTTGATGTGATTGAATTGATGTTAATGCCTTGGATTTCACTAGATCACTCTGTTATTTATTTTCTTGTTGATGGGCGTTGTATTCTCATCATGATTGAGTCATTAGTTAATGGTCGGTCAGCAAACGGGTCGTTGTTTTAGCACAGTGTTTGAATTGTGACCAATCTACGGATTTGTGCGTCAATAGTGGTCTATAGCTGGCAGTGGGTAGCTTTAATCAGTGTTCTCTGTGTCACCTCTAATAAATATCACTCCATGTGATGCCTTGGCAAAGCACTGTGCCCATCTGGCAGCCTTCTCACACCAGTTCTAGCACACGCACCATTCGAACTCTGGGTGTTTTTCTCATTAGAGGCTGGAGAAGTTTGAGGTTGGGCTTTTTTGCACCATTGTTGATATGATATGAATGAAAATCTGTAACTTTCTCCAAGCGTAAATTTTCATATGGATTACATGTACATTGTTACCTCTACATATGAATGTCTCTACATACAAACTTTTTAGGTTATGACATGCCTAAACGGGAAAATATTGCCTCCTGTTACGAAACAAATTTCAGAATACGAATGGCAAAAATACAGTATGGGCTGTTACTCGCATCTCCCAGAGTTTACTGAACGTAACATGGTTACAAGCTGCTCTGCCATTGGCTATTGCCTAGCGTCTTCCTGGCATCCACTTGGCTAAGAGGGACCTCAAATGTATGTGTATGTGTATCCTAGCATCCTCTTTATTTGTCATGAGTGGTTCCGAGAGCTTTATGTGTGTGTATTAACTTTTATTCTTAGTTTTTAACATTATTCACAGCTCTTATTTTATGTTAACTGTGCAATAATCTAATTTAACAAGTATTTGTGACATGTTATGATGCATTCTTATGCTTTTTAAAAGTTTTTTGTCTTAACTTTTTGTCTTAATTTTGGTGGGCTTGGAACAGATTAGGACATTTACATAGAAAACGCGTCTCTACTTACGGAATTTTCAGTTTAAAAAATTTCCTCCAGAACCAATTAATTTCTTAAGAAGAGGTATCACTATATCTTAATATTGTGTTTGCTTTGATCTTGTATATTTTTTTAATAGTTTGGTATATTGATTTTATTTTCTAGAGATGCAAATGGAGACAAATACCAATACATAGTGTGAAGCACATTTAAACACAATACTTTTAAGTCTATAACAACAATACAGCCAAGTTTCTACAACTAGAGCTGAAACGATTACTCGAATAATTCGAGTAACACAATTTAAAAAATTGATCGAGGAATTTTCTCCGCCTCGAGGAATCGTTTAATTTTGCCAGCTGTAAGCATGACGTTTTGCCCGGACTACTTTTAATGCAGCACAATGCAAAATCACTTTTAAGTGACGTGTGTTGTCAAGCGTTTTTTTTAAAGTGAATTTGGGGGGGGGGGGGGGGGGGTATTGTTGTAGTCACATCTGAGATGCAATTGTTGGCCGTTTTCAACAATCTACATCTAAAACAAAGACATTGATTGTCTATAAATGGTTCAAAATTTGGTGAAATATCTTGTTTTCCCATGTGTAATAATAATTGCTTTTTACCCCAAAAAAAATGTTTTATCCGATTAGTTGATTAAACGATGGAATTTCCAGTAGAATACTCTATTACTAAAATATTCGATAGTTGCAGCTAGAGGTGGGAATCTTTGGGCATCCAACGATTCGATTCGATTATAAATTGATTATTGATGCACCACAACCCACACTAGTTCCAAAATTGTTCAAAAATCCTCTCAAGCTTAACAAACTACTATTTAAGTGTCAAGTTAACCGTTAAAAACAGTAAATAAAATACTCAAGTCCCCATTCTGTATCGGCAGCTTTAAACTACATTCAATTAATTTAATGTTGTGAATCAACCGTAAAAGTTGTTAAAATTGCTCCCCTTATTACATAATTTCCCTTCTGTCTACTTTCGACGTGAAAGTTTTAAAACTGTTTCATCTTTTTTTGTTTTTTAGATAAAAAGTAATTAGGTTCGCTACAACAGAACCTTCTAGAGAAGTCTACTGCTTTAAGATGGCGCCTGTTTACTAGCGCGGGATTGTCTGTCCTTTCGCATCTAGTTCTTGGTATATGATCTAACACGGCCATCGTCTGTCATTTCACATCTAGTTCTAGATATGTGATATCTACCATAGCCGTATGTTGCCATATGTTTGTAGCAACTAGCAACTGGGCGCTGTTTGTAGCGGCTGACGGCCACAGTCAGGGATTATTGTTTTTTTTTTAATCAAGCGGCATGAGTTGAACATGATGTTTACTCTCGGTCCGTTCCTCATTGCATCCTGAAGACCGCGCTGACTGTGTTTTATTTCCGTTTTACCTGGTATAATTCAATAATCGGAATTTGGATGTTTGTGAATTGTTCTCGATTCTTCCACGGCCGAATTGCGAATAATATAAGAATAAAAAATTTCGCACGCCTCAAGCTGTAGCCCTCCCGCAAACACAAATGATTTTTGACCTCGTTAAAAGCTTGTGCGTGGGACAACAAGTTCACTTGTGACAAATTCCGACTACGTGATCGGACGATCGCACCATTTTTCAGAGGATCGAAATCGGGTGAAAAGGATCGGGTTCTTAATTTTCAAATGATTTTTTAAGGGCTGATAAGTAACACAATAATCCAGAAATATAAGGGCATTGCCAAAATTAACAAAAGTTTTAAACTTCTGATTGAAGTCATTTCAATGTGTCATTATATTTACTGTTGTTGGTCTCTCAGCTTTGGCATTCAGCCAAGCAGCTTTGCAAATGTATTTAAATCTTTCAACCATTTTGGCACAATAATCATCCTTAGAAATGAAATGGCCTGATTTCTGATCGCATTATCGGAACAGGACATCTCTACTTGCTACCGGTTGTGCTACAGTTGGGCTTTCTGGAATTTTCTTTCAATTGACCTTGTACTCTTTGCATTTTTCAATTGCAGAAATGGCCGAACCCATTCAACAGTTATCCACCAACAACAACGGACGCAGTAACAGAGAACACGTCCCTTTCAACCTCCTGTCACGGAAAGAAAAGGTATCATGAGCTCTCAAGTGTGAGTTAAAAGAAATAAGACAACTCATGAAACTAATCATAGCAGCTAATCTGCGTACTTTTTCCAGTGCGGGGAGCTACTTTATGAGAAGCGCCACTACAAAATGGGTCACTGGGCTTGTATAACAATGCGCGAGGAGACGTACGAACAGAGCATCTGCTACGGCTTCATGAGGATAATGAGATACATCTGCCAGCAGAACTCTTTAGGTATGTTTGAGCAACAGCTTTATTTCACGCAGTGGAGAGATGACTTCTTATTTTTCGCTTGCGTGTAGGCAGCTACCTGGGCATGTCGCTGCCCATCGTGACGGTGGTGCGTACAGACGAGAACCATTCAACCATTGCCCAGGAAGTGACGGTGGCGTACTACCTACCCGCCGAGCACCAGGCCCAGCCCCCACAGCCTCACGACAGCAACATCATCATCGAAATCTGGCCTGCAGCCGTTGTGTACGCAAGGTAAGCAAAGTGCTGGCAGTCAATGATCATGTTTTAGTGTACAATGCCCTCCATAATTATTGGCACCCCTGAAAAATGTGTTTTTTAGCTTCTAATAATTTTTTTAAATTCAAATAATATAGGACCTTAATGGAAAAAAAGAGAAAAATCCAACCTTCAATACAAGTGCATTCATTCAGTGGGGAAAAATCCCACATAAAGAAAAAATTATTTGACATCAAATAATGTGTGTTACAATTATTAGCACCCCTTGGTGTTAATACTTTGCACAACCCCCTTTTGCCAACAAAACAAGGTCTGGGGACTGAGATGGCCATGGGAGGAGCTTGATTTTGTGTCTGGTGAACCATTTCTGTGTAGATTTGGCCATATGTTTGGGTCATTGTCTTGCTGAAAGACCCAGTGACGACCCATCTTCAGGTTTCGGGCAGAGGGCAACAGATTTTGATTTTAAATGTCCCGGTATTTCAAAGCATTCATGATGCCATGCACCCTAACAAGGTTCCCAGGGCCTTTGGAAGCGAAACAGCCCCACAGCATCACTGACCCACCCCCATACTTCACAGTGGGTATGAGGTGCTTTTCAGCATGCGCATCTTTCGTGGCACGCCAGACCCACTTAGGCTACGTTCATACTACAGGTCTTAATGCACGAATCCGATTTTTTCGCGTTTTTCCGACTTGAGTCAGGCATTAACTTGACGGTCTGAACGTGACAAGTCGCATAGAACTGGACCGTTTCAAATCCGATCTGGGTCACTTTCGTATGTGGTTCAAATCCGATCTGGGCCACATTTTTCCAGACTGTCGCGGCGGTCTGTACTGTCCACTCTCCCAAATCGGATTTCATGCAGCAATTACGTCATCAAATAGCGAGAGAGACGCTTACCGTAGCGGTGCCGCTGTGCGTTATTAGCGCCTAGCTTGCAGTGAACATGGCTTTTGGGGAAGGGCTGAGTTTGACAACAGTCATAAAAAATAAAAATGGGTTGAGGATAAGCCTGAGAATGCTCAGTTTTCTCTCTGCTCCAAGTGAGCAATATTTCAACATCGCCTACACGGCCGAGGTCGGGGCAAACTGCCCGTATGTGTGTGTGACGTGCACGGACCGTGCGTGCATGCTATCGATCCATATAAACTTTGAATATAAGCCTAAACGAGGATTATTTATGTCTGTTATTTGTGTCCTCCTTTTGAAAAGCAAAATATGATATCCCTGGAATGACGGATGACGTGTGTCATTTGTTTTGATGCTTCTGCGCATGCGGGTCGTCTTGCTCAGCGCGTGTCGGACCGAGAATTAGTGCGCATGCGTAATAATTGAACGGTCTCAATGGATAAAGGCAGTCTGAACGGGCAGGCCAAAAAAACGGATATGACAAAAAATCGGATTCGTGCATTAAGACCTGTAGTATGAACGTAGCCTTAGAGTGTTTGTTGCCAAAAAGCTCAATCTGCCTGGGACTGTGTGCTTTGGTCAGATGAGACCAAGAGTGACAGAATGTGGGGGAAGAAACAGAAAATCACATTATTTGATTTTTAAAGAATTTATTTCCAAATTAGAGTGTAAAATAAGTATTTGGTCACCTACAAACAAGCAAGATTTCTGGCTGTCAAAGAGGTCTAACTTCTAACTAGGTCTAACGAGGCTCCACTCGTTACCTGTATTAATGGGACCTGTTTTAAGTCATTATCGGTATGAAAGACACCTGTCCACAACCCCAGTCAGTCACACTCCAAACTCCACTATGGCCAAGACCAAAGAGCTGTCGAAGGACACCAGAGACAAAATTGTAGACCTGCACCAGGCCGGGAAGACTGAATCTGCAATAGGTAAAACGCTTGGTGTAAAGAAATCAACTGTGGGAGCAATTATCAGAAAATGGAAGACATACAAGACCACTGATAATTTCCCTTGATCTGGGGCTCCATGCAAGATCTCACCCCGTGGCGTCAAAATGATAACAAGAACGGTGAGCAAAAATCCCAGAACCACACAGGGGGACCTCGAATGACCTAAAAAGAGCTGGGACCATAGTAACAAAGGCTACTATCAGTAATACAATGCGCCCCCAGGGACTCAAATCCTGCACTGCCAGATGTGTCCCCCTGCTGAAGAAAGTACACGTCCAGGCAAGCTCGCTGGAGAGCATTTGAATGATCCAGAAGAGGACTGGGAGAATGTGTTATCGTCAGATGAAACCAAAATAAAACTTTTTGGTAGAAACACAGGTTCTTGTGTTTGGAGGAGAAAGAATACTGAATTGCATCCGAAGAACACCATACCCACTGTGAAGCATGGGGGTGGAAACATCATGCTTTGGGGCTGTTTTTCTGCAAAGGGACCAGGACGAGTGATCTGTGTAAAGGAAAGAATGAATGGGGCCATGTATCGAGAGATTTAGAGTGAAAATCTCCTTCCATCAGCAAGGGCATTGAAGATCACACGTGGATGGGTCTTTCAGCATGACAATCATCCCAAAAACACAGCCAGGGCAACAAAGGAGTGGCTTCGTAAGAAGCATTTCAAGGTCCTGGAGTGGCCTAGCCAGTGTCCAGATCTCAACCCCATAGAAAATCTGTGGAGGGAGTTGAAAGTCCGTGTTGCCAAACAACAGCCCCAAAACATCACTGCTCTAGAGGAGATCTGCATGGAGGAATGGGCCAAAATACTAGCAACAGTGTGTGAAACGCTTGTGAAGAGTCACAGAAAACGTTACGTTAAACAAAAACGTACATAACCAAGTATTCAGATGAACTTTTGGTATTAACCAAATACTTATTTTCCACCATGATTTGCAAATAAATTCTTTAAAAATCAAACAATGTGATTTTCTGGGTTTTTTCCACATTTTGTCTCTCATGGTTGAGGTTTACCCATGTTGACAATTACAGGCCTCTCTAATATTTTAAAATGGGATACCTTGCACAATTAGTGGTTGACTAAATACTTATTTACCCCACTGTAGGTCAAATGTCTCTAAACTAAAACACAGCAGAAAAAAATCAGTGTTTTTTCACTGTATTGATCTTTCTGCTGGAACACACATGATAAATTATTTTCTGTCTAATTGTGTTTTTGTTCATCCCTGCTCCCCTTGTAGGCCGTTCTCCGGCCCAACCAACGAGTTGACCATCGTGGATCAGATCACCACAATGGCCGAGCTGCTCGAGTCCCCCGGCCTGTGCGTCAACGATTCATTCATCGTGGCCGGCTACACCAACCCGGCGCACAGCCAGCGCCAAAACGAAATCTGGTTCCTTGAGCGCCGTTGACGGAGAATGACAGCGTGACGTTCCCTCAGCGGTATTCCACCCGTGACCCCCGCCCCACCTCAACCAAGACTCGTCCCTATTACACTGCCTCAGCCCAGTCCACAAGACTCAGGTGCAACATTGTACTTCCTTCGTCGCCGCCTCGCCAGCTCAGCACACTCCACCTTCATCACCCTCAGCCATATTCAAATCCTATGGAGTGCTGTAAGAAAGCCGCCGAGTTATCCTCAGTGGCGGATTTACCGCCGCATTGCGCGCTCCCTTGTTGTCTATAGCACAGCTTCGCTGTGGCGTTTTAGCTTGCTGTCCCATGATGTCAAATGATCTGTAAGTGTTAACGCACTTGATTTATTGTTGAAATCTCTGGATTACTGCAGGTTAAACGGTTTTAGGAGATGATTTAATCAACAGGTTAGCACTCAACCAGCCAGTAAACTATTTCTTTCTCTATATTCTGGACCATTTAACTAATCGGGGTTTGCGTGGGGAGTCGGGATGTTGTTTGTGTGCGACACAATGTCAATCATAATCTACCTAAATGATGCTAGACACTAATTGAGAAGACACATTAGTGCATGAATGTAAAAAAGATAGAATGTGCGCGTGTGTACAAACCAAACTCAACTGCTGAATGACAATCAAAAGCACTTAAATCGATCCAATGCAAGTAAGTCAAAGCATTCCTCGTCTTTGCTCCGCCTCGGAATCGTCTTTTTCGCAAAACGCTCTATGTGCTACTTTGTGTTAGTGTGTACATAGTCACTACTGTACCGCGACAACCGCCAACACTGCTGCTGAGAAGAGATAATGCTACCAAATACATCGCCGAGATCAGATCGAGACTATAACGAAAGCAAAATGTTTAAATTCAGAGGTTTTTTGTAAGATTCCATCATAAATATGAAGAAATAACGATAGCACTTATAAAAAAGGTTCCCTTTTGAAGGGGTTGTTTGGTTGTTATGGTGGCCTTGTTGTAAACAGGTGCCCAATTACCTATAAGGGTAAACATAAATGTATATTTTTCAGATTAAACTAACTAATCCAAACAGCTGTACTTTAATAAAGATTTTTTAAAACAGATTCTATATGATTCTATGAATGAAATAGGATAAAGAAGCTTCTACTACTACTCACAATTATTTTCAAATTAAATTTGGGGTTGTCCTTTTTAAGAGAAATCCAAAGATGTTATTTTTCACAGAATGACTTTAAAATGGAGGCGTTTCAAGTTTCTCCCCTTTGTGAGCACGGTTATACGGGAACATGCACCCTCCCTGTTTTACGTTTGCTTAATTTAGTAGAAGAGCTAATGTATGCTGTACTGTGAACATATAAATGCAACAGCAGAGCGCTACTGTGGTTTCATTTTGGTCAATAAACATGTGCTAGTCACCTGTCTTTTGAATATGACAATATGAGTGTTTTCTTTACCATTGTGTTTTTTTCATATCATACAGATTGTTTACTCTAATACATACTGTCATTTTTGGACTATAAGGCTTACCTGACTATAAGCCACAGTTGTCCTCATTGTATTACGGGATATGTACACCAAAAGATATTAACCAGAAACACTTCATTTGACAGCAGCAGCATACGACTGTCATAAGACCAAATGAACCACCATCATTGCTTCATTTCGCCATCACTGCTCCCTTGGGGGAGACAAGTCAACCTCTGCTGCCACCTGCTGTCAACACTGTTGTCGTCCAACATGCCTTGCAGCGCTCCAGATGTAAATAACCATCAAAATTCATGTTCTGTGCTAATTATTTCTTCAGTTACTGTTCCCGTTGTTTTATTAATTGCTAGTTATGTTATTTGACAGTAGCACAATACGATTGGCATAAAACCAAATGAACCAACATGAAGCTTTGTACCAATTGGCTGCAAAGCTTCATTGCTTCAAAAAGCTTCAATTGGCCATCAGTGCTCCCTTGGGGGAGACAGTCAACCTCTGCTGCCACCTGCTGTCAACACTGTTGTTGTCGTCAAACATGCCTCCTAGCATGCATTGCAGCGCTCCAGATGCATTGCAGCGGCAAGCTTTTTGAAGCAATGAAGCTTTGCTGCCAATTGGTTCAAAGCTTCATTGCTTCAAAGAGCTTCAGTTAGCCATCCCTGCTCCCTTGGGGGATACAGTCAACCTTTGCTGCCACTTGCTGGTCTCCAACATGCCTCCTAATATGCATTGCAGCACTCCGGATGTATATAACAATCTAAATTCATGTTCTGTGCAAATCATTTCTTCAGTTACTCTTACAGTTGTTTCATTAATTGCTAGTTACGTTATTTGACAGTGGATCAATACGACTGTCATTAGACCAAATGAACCACCATGAAGCTTTGTAACAATTGGTTCAAAGCTTCATTGCTTCAAAGAGCTTCAATTGGCCATCCCTGCTCCCTTGGGGGATACAGTCGACCTTTGCTGCCACCTGCTGTCAACACTGAGGTGCCCAACATGCCTCCTAGTATGCATTGCAGCCCTCCAGATGTAAATAACAATCAAAATTCATGGTCTGTGCTACTTATTTCTTCAGTTACTGTTCCAGTTGTTTCATTAATTGCTAGTTATGTTATTTGGTAACACTTTATTTGACAGTGGCACCATAACACTGTCAAGAGACCATCATAATTAAGCCATGACACTGTCATGAGCATTAATGAATGCTTATAACAAATGTCATATAGTGTTATCCAGTAAATTATCTAACTTTTGAATGGATGTAAAAGATCCGAGCTGGACATAAATGGAGTTGGTGACATAATTTGCCGGTTGACACTCAATGTCATTTTCGCAAAATAAGGCACACCTGACTATACACCGCCACCCACCAAATTTGACACGACAACGACATTTATTCATAGGTAAGCCCTAAACACTAGACTATAAACTGCAGCTGTCCTCACTGTTTGATGGGAAATTTACACCAAAAGATATTAACCGATAACACTTTATTTGACAGCGGCATCACGACTGTCATAAGACCAAATGAACCACCATGAAGCTTTGAACCAATTGGCTGTAAAGCTTCATTGCTTCAAGAGGCTTCATTTGGCCATCACTGCTCCCTTGGGGGAGACAGTCAACCTCTGCTGCCACCTGCTGTCAACACTGTTGCTGTCCAACAAGCTCCGAGTATGCATTGCAGCGCTACAGATGTAAAAAACAAACAAAATTCATGTTCTGTGCTCATTATTTCTTCAGTTACTTTTCCAGTTATTCCATTAATTGCTTGTTATGCTATTGGGCAACACTTTTTTTGACAGTGGCGCTATAAGACTGTCATTAGACAATCATAATTATGACACAACATTGTCATAAGCATTAATGAATGCTAATAACAGATGTCACTTTTTAATGGCTGTAAAAGATCCGAACAGGACATAAATGGAGTTAGTGACATACTTTGCCGAATGACACTTAATGACATCGGTCTTAAGCATTCAGTAATGCCCATGATAGTGTCATGTCATAATCATAACGGTCTTATGACGCTGCTGTTAAATAAAGTGTTATTTATTAACCCAAATAAATCAACAATAAGACGCACTGTACTACAAGCCACAGGATTCAAAATGAGGGGAAAAAAGTAGTGGCTTATAGTCCGAAAATTACGGTAATGACATCTGTCATAAGCATTCAGTACTGCCCATGACAGTGTCATGTCATAATTGTGACGGTCTTATGACAGTGTTATGACGCCGCTGTCAAATAAAGTGTTACCTATTAACCCAAATAAATCAACAAATAAGCTCCACTGGACTATAAGCCACAGGATTCAAAATGACGGAAAAAAGTAGCGGCTTGTAGTCCGAAAATTACGGTAAATAACAGTCATAAATGCATATCATGAATAGGTTTGTTAAACGGAAAAGTCTATTTCCTATTTACAGTGCTCGTCCTAGTTACAGTCACACCGGAATGTCCCGTAATGGAAATTCCTCCCTTTGTTATTAATAGAATCAAACAGTAGGGTGAACACACCCTACTCAAACACAAACAGTTTCTCACAAGGTGAATAAAATCAATACATAATAGCCATAAGAAAACAACAGTGGAGAGAATCAATCGACATAGATGAATGACTGCAACAACCTCACGACTAATTTAGGCCACGTTTCAATGATATCATTTTTAAGATTAGTCTTTTATGATACTACAATACTAAATATGCTGTCAAAATCCCACATAATCAACATGACACGCAAGTAGTGCAACAATGCCAGTCAATTTCAAGTAAGGATAAAAAGCACACTTCTACACTTCTACTATCTTAAAGAACTATTGAATTTTTTTTTTTTAATTAGGTTTTTTAAACTTATATGTGCAAAACATTTTAACCATTTACAGGGCAATTGGCCATTTTTGGTCATAAAAAAAAAAACAACATTAACAGTTCGTATAGTAACAAGTGTGGCCTATACGACCCAAAACTGGATGGAAATCAGGTCTCAATTACAATTATATATACATTTCTTTATGAATAATCCATCCATTTTCCATAGACTTCATGATATTGATGGGTCAGATTCAACCTTCACTGCACCATGCCTTTAAGTAGGGGTCCATCCCACAATCCACTTCAGTTACTCGCAGTCGGTCGCAGCGACACGTGCAGCGATCCAACGCCGGATTTATGTTGAAAAAGTACAAAAGCTGTACCGCATACAAACAGGAAGGATTGTCTCAGCAGTGATTTGTTCGAGGATTCAAGGTAATTATTATAGTTTGCGTTTTTTCACAAAGAATTTTCAACGTAAAAAGCTCTTTGTTGTCAGGCTGCCGCCACATTGTCTAACAAGGCTAGCATCATTCTTTGACATATTTACATTAAATAAATGCTAACTGTATGGTTTTTTTTTTGCTTTTAACCAAAAATCGAGACTGTTCTACGTCCATATCTACAAGAATTTAAGCATTTATTCACAAGAATTTACACCGGAAAAGCTCTGTTTACATATGGCGGCCGCCACATTGACTGACAGACGAGCATCGTACTTCGACATATTTACGTAAAATAAATGCTAACTGCAAGTTTTGTTTTTTTGGCTTTTATCCAAGAATCAAGACTGTTTTACGGCCATATCTATAAAGAATTAAGATATTTAAACATTTATTCACATGAATTTTCACCGGAAAAGCTCTGTTTTCATATGGCGGCTGCCACATTGACTAAAAGACTGACTAAAAGACTAGTATCGCTTCGACATATTTATGTAAAATAAATGCTAACTGCACATTTTTTTTGCTTTTAACTAGGGTTGTCAAACGATTAAAATTTTTAATCGAGTTAATTACAGCTTAAAAATTAATTAATCGTAATTAATCGCAATTCAAACCATTTATAATATATGCCATATTTTTCTGTAAATTATATATATATTCTGTAAAATAAATTGTTGGAATGGAAAGATAAGACACATGATGGACATATACATTCAACATACGGTACATAAGGACTGTAGTGGGCATTTCACTCTACTGTCATTTAAATCTGTCTATGCTGTCCTCACTCCGAAGCGTCTACTTTTTCCAAAGCTAGACAGTTAGTGAACGACGCCTTAATAATCAGACTTCTTTTTCATCTGATTTATTAATAAAATGGCCTCAAACCATTGTCCCCTTTAGACTGTCGTAAAACTAAAAAAAAAAAAGTACACAAGCATTGCATTAGCAACAACGTTAGCTTAGCACGCTATACAGGTTCACAAAACATAAACAAAAAGCGTCTCATACAAAAAAATATAACATTTCGCTTACTAACATAATATGTACATTATTTACAACAACCATACTTACGGACAAATCTTGTCCAAGGATCATATAAGCACAACATTACAACGTAGGCATCAGCCCGAGACGTCGTGCAGCCATCTTGAACTGGCAAGAAAAAAATAAACCATGTCGCAAAGCGACCACAAGAGTTCGCTGTTAGACAGCACAAAAAGCCTTGCTGTAAAACTTACCAAAAGGCAGAATACTGTCTGAGTGGGACATGTGCGTTAATTGCGTCAAATATTTTAACGTGATTAATTTAAAAAATGAGTTAACGCGATAATTTTGACAGCCCTAGTTTTAAAGTTTAAAATATGCGAGTGAATAATTTTTTAAAGTCGCTTTTTTTTTTTAACTAAATATTAGACATCAATTAATGATTCAAAGCTAAAAATAACAGACATTTTGAATAATAAATATAATTATCTTCGTTTTATGGCTGGGTTAAAACAAAAGCGGTTGCGTAACATCTGTAAACGGGGGTTTTCAGTGTAAAACGGACACATTAAAAATAGTTTGGGGGCTTAATGCGCCATGAATCTGCTATGGCAGCATATAGACATATTGTTCTATCAAACACAACAGTTCTTTTGGCTTAAAATACAGCAGTTTATTTTAAAGAGAGATGCAAGAGCAGAAACTGCCTTTTCAGTCTTGTCTGTGTTTTATGTTTTAAATTTATACAGTACATATTTATATATTTATACATATTTATTTATTAAAATAAAATTGAATGGATAAAAAAAAAAAGAAATACACTGTGACTAATAACTCTAAATTGAAAAATAGTAAATACATTTTTTTTAGGCATTACTTTGTATGTTTTTTATCACCACTAAGAGGCAGCATAACACCATAGAAAAGGCTGCACTGACCTTTAGTAGTTACAAGACGACATACAGTAGGTGGACTTACCTGCAGGTAGCGAGCCTGATGAGAAGCGAGCGCGTCCCCGAGCGGCACCACCATTTTCTCCACGCACCGTTGGTACGAGTGGGCCAAGATATCCGGGCTTTCCTCCGAGCGTAGCTCAATGTGCGAGATGAGCAGATTGGAGATCACGGACTGCACCGACTGCACGGACATTGGGCTTAGTTCTCACTGTTCGCTGTGGGGTTATACAGTAGAAAGAAAAGGATGGAACTCTCACCTTTGTGTCTCCTCCTGGAGTGGCACTGAGGGCAAGCACGCGGAACTGCTGAGTTTGACTGCTGAGCTGTCGGATCACCTGAATGAAAGGAAGCATGACACAAATTGAAATGATCTTATTTTTCAACTGATTAGATTGTCTGACTTCCAAATGGTGATAAATTGTGTCTGTCATAGTAGTCATGAGTGCTCTACACTTTAAAAATAAAAATAAAAAAGGGGGGAAAAATCCCATTTATCATGCTAACTAAAGAGTTTAATTACACATAATTCCTATTCCTCAGTTCTTTTTAAGTTGTAATTCAAAGTATTCCAAAGTCATTTTCTCAAAGTTCATATTGTGAACTAAATTAACTGAGATGAAATGATTTGCATGATCATGTTTGGGGGCTATAATTCAATTTCTGAGTAAACTGAACTTGAAATAAGTTGTTTGAAACAGTTGCAGCTCGGGTTGTTCCGATCATGTTTTTTTTTTAGCTTGAGTATCTGTCGATCCCGATATTTCCCGATCCGATTGCTTTTTTTTTTTGCTCCCGATTCAATTCAAATCATTCCCGATAATTTTTCCAGATCATATACATTTTGGCAATGCATTAAGAAAAAAATGAATAAAACTCGGACGAATATATACATTCAACATACAGTACATAAGTACTGTATTTGTTTATTATGACAATAAATCCTCAAGATGGCATTTACATTATTAACATTCTTTTCCACGGATAGAAAGACTTTGAATCCTTAAAGGATAAATGTGACTTTGTATATTGTGACTAAATATTGCCATCTAGTGTATTTGTTGAGCTTTTAGTAAATGATACTGTCACCTTTTAACTTCTGCCCAAATGCATGATGGGAAGTGCAACCATGACTGTGCGTCGTGGTACCAATTGATATATCTTCTCTGCGTTGGGAAATAACATAGGGTGTTAAGAAAAAGTTCAACTACTACCTTTCTTCCCCACATTGCTTCCCACGATTATTCTAATCGTTGGGAGAGGGATTGTAAGGCTTTCGCCATTTAAAAAAAGGCTCCAAAGGCTGCCAAAAATTCACTCTACTCATTTTACCCTGCCTTTTAGCCCTATATACTGTATGGGTAAAACTGCGCCATTATAGATTGAACGCGACAATGCGTGAGTGGGTCGTGTAGCACATGCGTCAATTGCGTTAAATATTGTAACGTGATAAATGTAAAAAATATTAATTCTAGCCGTTAACACCATAAATTTGATAACCCTACCTTAAGCTTAATCTAAAGACTCTGGAAGAGTGTAACACATTATGTCTGTAACGTTAAATACAATTAGAAAACGATTTAATTAAAAAAAATATATATATATATATATTGAAAAAAGGCATGTCCGATATTTTTTTTGCCGATTCCGATACTTTGAAAATGACGTGATCCGAACCGATCGATCAGGATGACATCTCGAGTTGCAGCCTCATTCTCAATGCCTTCAAAAGAGCGCTGGCATCAGTGTTGATTTCGTTAAAAATGACAATAATGAAAATATTCATTGATTAACAATTATTTTCACTGAAACTATTAAAACGCTTTACATGGCTATTAGAATTTACGCCCTATTCTTTGAAATGGGTCTGTTAACAGAAGGACTATTATTGTTGTGGTAATGTAGTATGTATTAGGGCCAAATAAAAGGAAAAAGAAGGATTACGAGATGTAAGTTGTACTATTGCGATTATAAAAAAAAGTCGTATTATTACGTAGGGCAGTGTTTTTCAACTTGTGTGCAGTGACAGATCGTCAGCTGTGCCGTGAGAAATTATCCGATGTCGTAGGAGTCGTGCAGTAGGTAGGAAGGAAGGAAGGAAGGAGTAGGTAGAAAGTTTTTTTTTTTTCCTGGAGTTGGTAGAAAGTTCTCGGTCGTGTGCAGATGAGCGAGGTATTTCTCGTGTCGCGTTCAAGAACTGCTCGGGTTTCTAGCCATCAGCGACCCTGCTATCTACAACTATACTACTAATGCACATTATTTGGTTAGCCTCGTCGTGACGATATACTCGAAAGTGTCCTGTCAATTTTATCCATATGTGAAGACCGTCAGTCCTCATTGTGTGTTTTATTCCAACACATTGTTGAGGACAGCAAGGTGGCTAATGGGTAGAAATCCGAGCAGTTCTTGAATGCAACACGACCAGCTATCCAATAGCGCCATGGTGCCAAGCAAGTTTAAACGTCATCTCCAAACGAAACACCCGTCGCTTCAAAATAAGTTGATGGACTACCGTATTGACCCGAATATAAGACTGTGTTTTTTGCATTGAATTAAGACTGAAAAGGTGGGGGTCGTCTTATATTCGCCGTCCAGACGTTATACCCATTCACGACACTAGATGGCACCAGATATCATTGAAGCGATGTTCTGTCATGACAGATCTCAGCTACTCTCAAGTTTTACCAGTTTGCATTATTTTATTGCAATGTTTTTTCTTATTCAGATTTGTTTCAAGACTACAGTAACAGACTTCACTTTGATGGTTAATGCAGTTATTGCAATTTTGTTTTTTTAATCACAATAGATTGGTTTATTTACATTTCAAAAACCAGAAACCATTTATTTACAAATGTGATTGCACTTTAGTTTACGTATTTATTTTAAATGTTCAGATATTAAGATTTGAATGAGGCAAAATAACATGCTTTTTCTCTCAAATATATTGTTATAATCATTTGTTTCAGATGTACTGTAATTATTTTCTGCATAAAAATTAATTTGGTGTTCAAAAAGTCTTTTTTCAAACTTGAGTCTTGAACAAGAGGGGGTCGTCTTATAATCAGGGCCGTCTTATATTCGCGCCAGTACGGTATTTTGTTCGCCTTTGTGAAAACACAGAGAAACAGGCAACTTTTTAAAGAAAAACTACAAAGGTAAATGAGTAAGCCCTTAAAGCCAGTTACCTTGTTGCTAAACTTGCTGCTAAATCCAAAAAGTCCCACAGAGACAGTAATACCAGCTGCCTGCAAAGCCATTGTCTGCGAGATGCTCGGCCCTGATGCGGTTTAAGACATTGCTCAATTCCCCGTCTGATAGTTCAGAGCTTTTTCAAGTCTAACTGCTATATAAAAAAAACAGAGAAAGACTGAGAGCTGTTGAAGAATAGTGGCTTTGTGTTCATCTAAACAGGCTCAAGTTTCACACTAAGTATGCATACTGAGAAATTATTTAATAATTAAATATACAGTACAGGAAATAATATTGGAACATTTTTGGTTTGTGGTGTGCCGCGAGATTTTTTTCAATGTAAAAATGTGCTGTGGCTCGAAAAAGGTTGAAAAACACTGATGTAGGGAAATGCATTTTACGTACATGTACTGTAGCTGAGAGCTATGACATTAGCCTGGCGAATGAAATACTTTAAATTAGGGCTGTCAAAATTATCGCGTTAATTAATTATCCCGCGGTAATTAATTTTTTTAATTAATCACGTTAAAATATTTGACGCAATTAACGCACATGTCCCGCTCAGACAGTATTCTGCCTTTTGGTAAGTTTTACAGCAAGGTTTTTTGTGCTGTCTAACAGCGAACTCTTGTGGTCGCTTTGCGACATGGTTGATTGCTTTCTTGCCAGTTCAATATGGCTGCACGACGTCTCGGGCTGACGCCTACGTTGTAATGTTGTGCTTATATGATCCTTGGACAAGATTTGTCCGTAAGTATGGTTGTTGTAAAGAATGTACATATTATGTTAGTAAGCGAAATGTTATATTTTTTGTATGAGACGCTTTTTGTTTATGTTTAGTAAACCTGTATAGCGTGCTAAGCTAACGTTGTTGCTAATGCAATGCTTGTGTACTTTTTTTTGTAGTTTCACTACGGTCTAAAGAGGACAGTGGTTTGAGGCCATTTTGTTAATAAATCAGATGAAAAAGGAAGAAGTCTGATTATTAAGGCGTCGTTCACTAGCTGTCTAGCTTTGGAAAAAGTAGACGCTTCGGAGTGAGGACAGCATAGACAGATTTAAATGACAGTAGAGTAAAATGCCCACTACAGTCCTTATGTACCGTATGTTGAATGTATATATCCATCTTGTGTCTTATCTTTCCATTCCAACAAATTATTTTACAGAATATATATATAATTTACAGAAAAATATGGCATATTTTATAGATGGTTTGAATTGCGATTAATTGCGATTAATTACGATTAATTAATTTTTAAGCTGTAATTAACTCGATTAAAAATTTTAATCGTTTGACAGCCCTACTTTAAATATATCTTTGTTATGGTTAAATGTGAAAACAAAAATCTCATTTGTCATGATATGATACAATTTCGCCATAGCACGACATGGTGAGGCTGTCCAACTCCGATGCAGCCCACCCCCACAGCTTAAAAAAATCCTAGGGCAAACCTTGAACTCATTTTGGAATGACTAAAATATGACTGACTAATAAGTATTTTTGTCCAAAAGACAAAGACAAAAATTAAAAGGGGTGCCAAAAACAACACTGGCTGGCAGGCCACATGTTTATCTCAGTTGTCTGCATGCTCCGCTGCCATGTTGGCAGCTTTGGTTCGATCCCAGTTTGGAGAAAAATACTATATAACATAATTTTTTGAATGTAAGTCGCTACTTATGAACCCTTCTGCTTTAATATCACCTTATTTCTACCTTGAACCCTCATGAAGCGTGACGTCTAATTCCGTGTATGCCTACCTGACAATAGGCATGGTTGCCCAACGCTTTGTGTGCCTCATCAATCACCACACACTTGACCTGCAGTGCCGGGCAGGTGTTTCTTGACAGGTCATTCATCATCACCTGAGGTGTAAGGAAGAAGACGCGCTTGGACCGCCACACTTCCTGCCTCCTGTGGGCCGCTGTGCTACCTGCAGAAACACAAGACAGTGGCTATGATTAAAAACATCTTCCATGGCACTTTGCCTTTTCAAGAGTAGCGTGAGTTGGAGATGTGTGGATGTTAGTGTACCAGTCAGCTCAGCCATGTGCTCCTGGGGGATGCCCATCACATTATAGCAGGCCTCAATCTGTTGCGCCACCAGTGGCTTGGTGGGGGCCATGAACACAATTTTCCCAGCTGGATACCAACGATAGAAGTTGTACATGACAACAGCCGCGATGAATGTCTTGCCCAAACCTGTGGGAAGGCATACTAGTGTATTTTTGAACAAGGCGGCCTTTGACATGTTCAGCTGGTACTCCCTGACTGGGTAGTTGGTGGGGTAAATCCACACCGTTGCAGAGGAGCTGTCAAAACCAGGGAAGTCTGGATAAGTGATATTCCCAACTGATGGCGTGGGTCTTTCATTTTGGGGTAAAATGCCCTTATCATGTTGTAGGCTCTCTTCAGCTTCAATGACAGCGACCACCATGAGGTCGTCATCTTCATCTTCATAAGTAATAGGTTTAGGAGTTTTTGTGGAATGACTTATCTCTTTAGCAGCATCTGTTGGGTTGAAAGTGCCTACTTCAGCCCACAATGGATTTGGTGCAGATCTCTGTGCTGTATCGCTTTGGCTCGCTTTGCGTCGTCCAGCAGCTTTCTTCTCTTCTTTTTTAGATCCAACAACATGGTTCGGAGGTGCAGGCGCGCCCCAAGTTTGAAATAAAGTCCTCTGGTTAGAAGAAGTGCTCATTTTCTTGAGTCATAAAAGTATTTCGGAGTTATGAAAGACCGCCATATCTCAATGAAGAGCCAAACAGTTGGTCATTTCCGGTTCACTGTTTTCACAGTTTTCAAAGTAAAACCGCTACTACGCCCAAGCAAGTCTAGTTTTATTTTACGGATATAATTTCAATTTTTCGTGTTTAATTATACAATATAAGTACATATAAAACCAACATTACCCGAACTATTGCCAACAGAACGTTAAAAATAAACAGTAAATATTTAATTTTTCTATTTTGACCCCGGAAGTAAACACAACAGTCCCGGCTAACAAGTCACGTTACCATAGTGATGGACAGTCCTGACTGGGAGAAAACGCTCATTCTTTTGCAAGTAATAACCTCATAACTAATGTTGTTGCTAGTTTACTGCTAAACGTTTATTTTTCCTTAGAGTTTACGAAAGTGGGGAATGTGGCACTACTTTCAGATTAGTTTATGCAGTGCAACTGTGGTAAACGCAGTAAGTTGCTAACTGTTAGCATTGACTTTACCTTGTAGTTTGAGTCATGTGTGCAACTGTACGTATTCGATATACGGTACTGTATAAGTGTTTTTCTTGCTATCACGATGGAACACCCTACTCCACACCATATCAGGATATTTCGGACAAAACACACGGCAATGAAACATTCCAAAAGTTTTGTGAGTACTAGTAGTCACTCGTATACCGTTGAAATATAAAGACTGGCACAAGCACACATACAGTGCCTTGCAAAAGTATTCGGCCCCCTTGAACCTTGCAACCTTTCGCCACATTTCAGGCTTCAAACATAAAGATATAAAATTTAATTTTTTTGTCAAGAATCAACAACAAGTGGGACACAATCGTGAAGTGGAACAACATTTATTGGATAATTTAAACTTTTTTAACAAATAAAAAACTGAAAAGTGGGGCGTGCAATATTATTCGGCCCCCTTGCGTTAATACTTTGTAGCGCCACCTTTTGCTCCAATTACAGCTGCAAGTCGCTTGGGGTATGTTTCTATCAGTTTTGCACATCGAGAGACTGACATTCTTGCCCATTCTTCCTTGCAAAACCGCTCAAGCTCAGTGAGGTTGGATGGAGAGTGTTTGTGAACAGCAGTCTTCAGCTCTTTCCACAGATTCTCGATTGGATTCAGGTCTGGACTTTCACTTGGCCATTCTAACACCTGGATATGTTTATTTTTGAACCATTCCATTGTAGATTTGGCTTTATGTTTTGGATCATTGTCCTGTTGGAAGATAAATCTCTGTCCCAGTCTCAGGTCTTGTGCAGATACCAACAGGTTTTCTTCCAGAATGTTCCTGTATTTGGCTGCATCCATCTTCCCGTCAATTTTAACCATCTTCCCTGTCCCTGCTGAAGAAAAGCAGGCCCAAACCATGATGCTGCCACCACCATGTTTGACAGTGGGGATGGTGTGTTCAGGGTGATGAGCTGTGTTGCTTTTACGCCAAACATCGTTTTGCATTGTGGCCAAAAAGTTCAATTTTGGTTTCATCTGACCAGAGCACCTTCGTCCACATGTTTGGTGTGTCTCCCAGGTGGCTTGTGGCAAACTTTAGATGAAACTTTTTATGGATATCTTTGAGAAATGGCTTTCTTCTTGCCACTCTTCCATAAAGGCCAGATTTGTGCAGTGTACGACTGATTGTTGTCCTATGGACAGACTCTCCCACCTCAGCTGTAGATCTCTGCAGTTAATCCAGAGTGATCATGGGCCCCTTGGCTGCATCTCTGATCGGTTTTGGAAGGACGGCCGGGTCTTGGTAGATTTGCAGTGGTCTTATGTTCCTTCCATTTCAATATGATGGCTTGCACAGTGCTCCTTGAGATGTTTAAAGCTTTGGAAATCTTTTTGTATCCAAATCCGGCTTTAAACTTCTCCACAACAGTATCTCGGACCTGCCTGGTGTGTTCCTTGGTTTTCATAATGCTCTCTGCACTTTAAACAGAACCCTGAGACTCACAGAGCAGGTACATTTATACGGAGACTTGATTACACACAGGTGGATTCTGTTTATCATCATCGGTCATTTAGGACAACATTGGATCATTCAGAGATCCTCACTGAACTTCTGGAGTGAGTTGGCTGCACTGAAAGTAAAGGGGCCGGATAATATTGCACGCCCCACTTTTCAGTTTTTTATTTGTTAAAAAAGTTTAAATTATCCAATAAATGTTGTTCCACTTCACGATTGTGTCCCACTTGTTGTTGATTCTTGACAAAAAAATTAAATTTCATATCTTTATGTTTGAAGCCTGAAATGTGGCGAAAGGTTGCAAGATTCAAGGGGGCCGAATACTTTTGCAAGGCACTGTACGTGTCAGTTAGGCATGTGCCGGTATGAGTTTCTGACGGTATGATAACCTTACGCAAAAATATCACAGTTTAACAGTATTGCAATTACAGCTCTAAAATGTTGAGTTGTGTGGGTTAAAAAAATGTTTTCTATTGAACAGGGTTTTTATTTTTCAAACCAACATGTTAGCAATTGAAACTAGGGTTGTTCCGATCATGTTTTTTTGCTCCCGATCCGATTCCGATCGTTTTAGTTTGAGTATCTGCCGATCCCAATATTTCCCGATCCGATTGCTTTGTTTTTTTCTCCCGATTCAATTCCAATCATTCCCGATAATTTATCCCGATCATATACATTTTGGCAATGCATTAAGAAAAAAATGAATAAAACTCGGACGAATATATACATTCAACATACAGTACATAAGTACTGTATTTGTTTATTATGACAATAAATCCTCAAGATGGCATTTACATTATTAACATTCTTTGTGTGAGAGGGATCCACGGATAGAAAGACTTGTGACTTTGTATATTGTGACTAAATATTGCCATCTCGTGTATTTGTTGAGCTTTCAGTAAATGATACTGTAGCCATGCCCAAATGCATGATGGGAAGTGGAACCATGACTGTGCGTAGTGCTACCAATTGATATATCTTCTCTGCGTTGGGAAATAACATAAGGTGTCAAGAAAAAGATCAATTGCTAACTTGCTTCCACACATTGCTTCCCATGATATTTCTAATCGTAGGGAGAGGGATTGTAAGGCTTTATCCAAATAAAAAAAGGCTCCAAAGGCTGCCAAAATTCACTCTATACATTTGATGCTGCCTTTTATCTCTCTATATAGGTAATACGGCGCCATTACAGATTGAGCGCGACAATGCGTGAGTGGGTCGTTGCTTGCGTTAAATATTTTAATGGGATACATTTTTGAAAAAATTAATTACCGTGGTTATCGGGATAAAGTTGATAACCCTACCTTAAGCCTAAACTAAAGACTCTGGATGAGTGTAACATATTATGTCTGTAAAGTTAAATACAATTAGAAAACGATTTGATTAAAAAATATATATATATTTAAAAAAGGCATGGCCGTATTTTTTTGCCAATTCCGATACTTTGAAAATGACGTGATCAAACCCGATCGCCAATCGATCGGGACATCTCTAATTGAAACATAAGTATAATTGAATATTTTAAATAAATTAAAATTAAATGCAGTCCTTCAGGTGAGTCTAAACCCTAAGCAACAGCTCAATATTATTATCATCAAAACAAAAATAATTGTTTAATTTCCATATTTCTTTACCACCGCTAGACACACTAAACACGCTGGAGTTAACTCTCCTAGCTGGTGGGAAACAATTATAACTGCGTTTACTAACCTTTAATTTTGTATAACGTTAAGGGTGGTCACTAAAATGCAAAATCCTAGTGGAGGTATTGCTTCCTCTGACAGCCTGGACTGGAACTCCAGACTCACCGCTGTTCCAGCGATAGAGTCTGGCGACCGTTCCGCGGATCAAATTTCCAGGCCGGAGCAAGCCACAGCAAACAGACAGCGAAGTGGACCAATCAACGACGGGCGGACGTGACGTTGGTAAAGCGACAAGAAACTCTAGCGCGGGGCAATAAACATACAGAACTGAGTTTATTCAACATGGCTAGCGCGAGACAGACTGTTGGTTTTAGCGACTCGATGCGTTTTGGGTCATTTAAAACTGAATTTACCGCGAATTGGAACATATTCTCGGCTCTCCCGTTCACCATCTGTGTTGTTGTGTAGACGACTTCCGACGCGCAAGAGTGACGTTGCTCGTTAAGAACATGTCACACAAATAAACAAATCTGATTGCACGGTTACCCTCGGCAAAAATGTTTCATGTCGGTGGGCCTTCTTCTTCTCAGGCGCAGTAGTCTGTCACTTTTCTGTAACCGAAGTATTCCCCAGGCATGAAAATCTGTCACCGTTCATCAAAATTCGCCGTTTTGAATTCAAAAAGGGTGACCAATGTGAATTGTGTAGATCCGAGGAGAATATTTTAAGGTGGGGAGATTTTTTTTTAATGTCGGACGCTTGGTTTGCAAGAGAGGAAAGTGGCACAAAGCCAAAAACCGCACCAAAGTGGCCAAAACATTGACTTATTTCAACCAAACAAAGGACGGTACACTTTTGTGTCCGGTCTCTTCAATGCCAAGCTTGGCTGCACGTCGGCCGTGAATGAACACCTAAAGCGCCGTCACCCAGTTGTAATTTTGGAAGACGACAGGAGACAATTACAAGCTGGCGGATCGTAAGTCCATCTAACTAACTAACGACATGTTTTATTGAAGTTGTTAAGCCTGTCGCGATATGCAATGAGTCCATTAATCGCACAGTAAATAAAAATGGGGGCGGTAATTTCCATGGCTGCATTTTATCGCCGCGCTCGCGTGCATACATTTGTATGTGCGTGCTGATGGCATATGAGACAACAGTTCCTTTCACAGATGTTTATTGGTCATCAACACGTCGTAGAATTAAAGTTCAGGCCAGGGGTCGCGTTAACCGGATATTTTCCGTCGTTGACCGGTTTTTTAAAGCGGTGACAGAAAAAGCTGAAGTCCGTCCGTCATTTTGACAGGTTGCAATTCACACCCCAGACCACAGGGTGGCGAGTTAGCATATTAATTAGCTATTGTCTCTCTTAATGCATGACGTCGTTGGCTCTTCTGTCAGAATATTGTAGCGTCACCGGGGTCTGGCGGCGGCACCGTGATTGACACATCAACGCGAGGTTCTTATTGGTGCACCCGGTGTGCCAGTGCGTCATCCAATTGATGGACAAGATTGCCACCTGTGTATAGACCCCAATCACATGACGTCACAACTCCGCCCCCCTGACTGGAGCCGCCATATCGTCATGTTTACACATTACCGCTACATACATGCCTCCTATTACAGCGTGTTTTTCTGCTCGTTAATATTAATAATCAAAATGGTGAAGGCGTGTGTGGCGGTTGGTTGCTGTAACAGAGAAGATAGACGGAGAGACTTAAGTTCTACCGTATTCTGAGAGACCCGAAGATGAGAGCGCGATGGACTGCTGTAATTCGACAAGAAAGCTGGGCACCAAACGATCACCACAGACTATGTAGTAGTCATTTTATATCTGGTAAGATGCATTTAATATATATTTAGAATATTTTGGGCTGACAACCACAATTAAGATCATTGTGTGACGTTGGTGATTGGGGTCTATATCGTTGCCTCTTTTTCTTTGGGGGCGGAGTTGTTGGCGGTAAGCAGAGTAAAAAGGGAGAAAAATACCACGACTTCCGTGTCTAATTTTTCGCCGCCAAGCAAGCGTTACAATATTAATTAAAAATGAATAAAAACTAAACTATTGAATATGTCATCATTATCATTTTAAAAATGTAAGTGATGGGTAAAAATAGACTATGACCGCATTTTTATGACCCTGTCAGTCAAAATGACAGACAACGAAAATGTCTAGCGCAACCTCTGGTTCAGGCATACAAAATAAGGAAACACATCTATATTAAATACTGCGAACGTTAGCATTGCTACATTCGGGCTAATAGGGGAAAACACATCCAACTTTAGCCTGCTATAAAGCATTGGCAGTCTTCTCCAAAACGCAAACTTGCGGTTAAAAGGTGACAGTTCAAAAATGAAGAATCGCTGGTTAACAGCATATGTAAACGAAAAAAACTGGGAAAAACAAATAATGACACCACATGGAATGACAAAAAGAGCTTTTTTTTTGCATAGTGTAAAGCTTACGGTTAGCGGTTTAGCGAACGTTCTTCCGGTGAATATGAAGGATGTTTATTACAAACTATGAAAGGCAGCCCATAAATGACATATTTCATTTCTTTTATGATTTTAGGTTTCCTTGTTTGTCGGCTGAGTCCATTAGGATATCCAGCGTTCAAGCGTTTGAGCCATTGATGTTCAACAAATTTCTTTTGGATTGTTTTCCACGGAGTTGTGTTGAAGGCCTCTGAATTTCATGTTACTGATGCCATTTTCCTAAAATGACCTGTAGTGTGTGTCTTCATCTGATGTCCTTTCCTCACATAGTTGTGAAAATCAAGTTCTGAGTTTATACTAATTACTATCGTTGTCTATTGACCTCATAAACCTCATGTAATCTGTCCTGTCCATAACAACAATAATCTGTATGTACGAGTCAAAGACCATCTTTTGTATGTGTTCTCCACAGGCGCATGCACGTGGACTTCTAGTGAGGGCAGAACTGCGTTGTGCGCGTGCAGACTTTGAGGAGGTCGTGAAAGAGATTGATGGCGCTTTGACCCACCTGGAGTGGAAGACCGCCATAATCCCCACCCCCCACTTCACAGACACGGTAAGTCTGCCCACCTGAAATGAAACCTTATTAATCCACCATTTAAAACTTATTTTACTTTTTTTACTAGGATGGCCCCCTACCCGAGAAAGATCCAGGACGAGATGTCAGCACCTGTTCGCAGAACCCAGCAGCAGGAGACCAGGATGGCCCCCTACCCGGGAAATATCCAGGACGAGATGTCAGCCCCTTTTCGCAGAACCCAGCAGCAGGAGACGCAGCTCCATTGTCAGAAGATGGAGGAGGAGGACACTGTCTGGAGATGATAGAAGCGCAAAAAGATGCCTCGGAAGTTCAACGACAAATGAGGGAGTGTTTACAAAGCAGCCTGGTTCTCGAATCCGGCCAGAACATGAGTGCTGATGAGGTTCTGGAGAGCACATTGGACTCTACTTCCATCTGGAGTAGCATAAACAGTCTTCCTCAAACTGGTATTTTTTTTTTGTAATTTGCATAGTTGGCAATTTACGCTACCTTTTTCCCTCATTTTGAATCCTGGGGCTTATAGTCCAGTTACAGTGCCTTGCAAAAGTATTCGGCCCCCTTGAATCTTGCAACCTTTCGCCACATTTCAGGCTTCAAACATAAAGATATGAAATTTAATTTTTTTGTCAAGAATCAACAACAAGTGGGACACAATCGTGAAGTGGAACAACATTTATTGATAATTTAAACTTTTTTAACAAATAAAAAACTGAAAAGTGGGGTGTGCAATATTATTCGGCCCCTTTACTTTCAGTGCAGCAAACTCACTCCAGAAGTTCAGTGAGGATCTCTGAATGATCCAATGTTGTCCTAAATGACCGATGATGATAAATAGAATCCACCTGTGTGTAATCAAGTCTCCGTATAAATGCACCTGCTCTGTGATTGTCTCAGGGTTCTGTTTAAAGTGCAGCGAGCATTATGAAAACCAAGGAACACACCAGGCAGGTCCGAGATACTGTTGTGGAGAAGTTTAAAGCCGGATTTGGATACAAAAAGATTTCCCAAGCTTTAAACATCTCAAGGAGCACTGTGCAAGCCATCATATTGAAATGGAAGGAGCATCAGACCACTGCAAATCTACCAAGACCCGGCCGTCCTTCCAAACTTTCTTCTCAAACAAGGAGAAAACTGATCAGAGATGCAGCCAAGAGGCCCATGATCACTCTGGATGAACTGCAGATATCTACAGCTGAGGTGGGAGAGTCTGTCCATAGGACAACAATCAGTCGTACACTGCACAAATCTGGCCTTTATGGAAGAGTGGCAAGAAGAAAGCCATTTCTCAAAGATATCCATAAAAAGTCTCGTTTAAAGTTTGCCACAAGCCACCTGGGAGACACACCAAACATGTGGAACAAGGTGCTCTGGTCAGATGAAACCAAAATTGAACTTTTTGGCCACAATGCAAAACGATATGTTTGGCGTAAAAGCAACACAGCTCATCACCCTGAACACACCATCCCCACTGTCAGACATGATGGTGGCAGCATCATGGTTTGGGCCTGCTTTTCTTCAGCAGGGACAGGGAAGATGGTTAAAATTGACGGGAAGATGGATGCAGCCAAATACAGGAACATTCTAGAAGAAGAACCTGTTGGTATCTGCACAAGACCTGAGACTGGGACGGAGATTTATCTTCCAACAGGACAATGATCCAAAACATAAAGCCAAATCTACAATGGAATGGTTAAAAAATAAACGTATCCAGGTGTTAGAATGGTCAAGTCAAAGTCCAGACCTGAATCCAATCGAGAATCTGTGGAAAGAGCTGAAGACTGCTGTTCACAAACACTCTCCATCCAACCTCACTGAGCTCGAGCTGTTTTGCAAGGAAGAATGGGCAAGAATGTAAGTCTCTCGAAGTGCAAAACTGATAGAAACATAGCCCAAGCGACTTGCAGCTGTAATTGGAGCAAAAGGTGGCGCTACAAAGTATTAACGCAAGGGGGCCGAATAATATTGCACGCCCCACTTTTCAGTTTTTTATTTGTTAAAAAAGTTTAAATTATCCAATAAATGTTGTTCCACTTCACGATTGTGTTGTTGATTCTTGACAAAAAATTAAAATTTTATATCTTTATGTTTGAAGCCTGAAATGTGGCGAAAGGTTGCAAGCTTCAAGGGGGCCGAATACTTTTGCAAGGCACTGTATTTGTTGATTTACTTGGGTTAATAGGCAACACTTTATTTGACAGCGGCGTCATAAGATGAGACCGTCATAATAATGACATGACACTATCATGGGCATTAATGAATGCTAATGACAGATGTCATCAAGTGTCTTCCGGCAAATTATGTCACTAACTCCATTTATGTTCACTTCGGATCTTTTACATCCATTCAAAAGTGAGGTAATTTGCTGGATGACAAAAATGACATCTGCCATAAGCATTTATAATGCTCATGGCAGTGTCATATCATAATTATAATGGTGTTACCAAATACCATAACTAGCAATTAATGAAACAACTGGAACAGTAACTGAAGAAATAATTAGCACAGAACATGAATTTTGATTGTTATTTACATCTATTGCGATGCATGCTAGGAGGCATGTTGGACGACAATAGTGTTGACAGCAGGTGGCAGCAGAGGTTGACTGTCTCCCCCAAGGCAGCAGTGATGGCCTAAAGAAGCTTCTTGAAGCAATGAAACTTTGCTGCAGCCAATTGGTTCAAAGCTTCAAGGTGGTTCATTTGGTGTTATAACAGTCTTAAGATGCCGCTGTCAAATAAAGTGTTACTAGTTGATATCTTTTGGTGTAAATATCCCATGCTACAGTAAGGACAGGTGTGGCTTATAGTCCAGTGCGGCTTATCTATGAACAAATGGCGTTTTCTGGTCAAACTTAGCGCAGCAACACATGCTAGGAGGCATGTTGGACGACAACAGTGTTGACAGCAGGTTGCAGCAGAGCTTGATTGTCTCCCCCAAGAATGCAGTGATGGCCTAATGAAGCCTCTTGCAGCCAATTGGTTCAAAGCTTCATGGTGGTTCATTTGGTGTTATAACAGTCTTAAGATGCCGCTGTCAAATAAAGTGTTACTAGTTGATATCTTTTGGTGTAAATATCCCATAATCCAATGAGGACAGCGGTGGCCTTTAGTCCAGTGCGGTTTAGCTATGAACAAATGCCGTTTCCTTGCTAAATTTAGCGCTGCACTGCATGCAAGGAGGCATGTTGGATGACAACAGTGTTGACAGCAGGTGGCAGCAAAGGTTGACTGTCTTCCCCAAGGGAGCAGTGATGGAGCTTCTTGAAGTAGTGAAGCTTTTCAGCCAATTGGTTCAAAGCTTCATGTTGGTTCATTTGGTGTTACGACAGTCTTGTGATGCCGCTGTCAGACAAAGTGTTACCGGTTAATATCTTTTGGTGTAAACATCCCATAATACAGTGAGGACATGCGCGGCTTATAGTCCAGTGCGCCTTATCTATGAACAAATGCCGTTTTCGTGTCAAATTTAGCGCTGCAATGGATGCTAGGAGGCATGTTGGACGACAATAGTGTTGACAGCAGGTGGCAGCAGATGATGACTCTCCGAAGGGAGCAGTAATGGCCAATGAAGCTTCTTGAAGCAATGAGGTTTTGAAGCCAATTGGTTCAAAGCTTCATAGTGGTTCATTTGGTTTTATGATGCCGCTTTCAAATCAATTGTTACCGGTTAATATCTTTTGGTGTAAATATCCCATAATACAGTGAGGACAGGTGCATCTTATAGTCCTGTGCGGTTTATCTATGAAAAAATGCTGTTTTCGTGTCAAATATGGTGGGTGGCGGCCATAAGCGGATTTTAAGGGGGGGCAGCCCCCCCTGTGGCCGAAAAGTGTCATTGCATGAAATTGCTTTTCCTATATATATATAAAAGTTGTAAAACAATAAAACTGCAACAAAAATGAATGAAATGAACAAAAAATATATATTTTTACAATGGGTCAAAATTATTTTTCAAACAGATCATGTGACTAGCAACAACAACAACAAAAATTAGCGGAGGGCAATTTCATTTTTCAAATGATTTTCTTCTTTGAATGAAATTTTTTTTTTTTTTTTTTTTTTTTTTTTTTTTTTTTTGATTGAAGCAACTTTTTTTGGGATTGAATGATGTCCTACCCATAATATGGCCCAAACACAAAAAGTATTGCTTCAATCAAAGAAAACTTTTTCAATGAAAAATTAAGTGTTCAAATGCAAATTTTTCACTCTCAAATATTTTTTCGCGCTTGAAAATGTTTTCTATGATTGAAATTTTTCATTTTTCAAGTGAAGTGATTTTTCTTTTTGAAATATATTTTTTTGAAGTAACTTATTTTTTGATTGAATAATAAAGACAAAAACATCCTAGCCAAAATGTGGCACAGACACAAATCAACAATAGTTCAATCAAAAAAGTTGCTTTAATCAAAAAAAAAAAAACCTTCACTCCAATAAAAAAAAAAAATCAAAGAAAAATAGCTTTCACACTCATTTTTTATTTTAGTTCCAAATTTATTTTTGCATTCAAACACATTTTCTTTTAATTGAAGCGACTTTTTTTTTTTAATTGAAAATATATTTTGATTGAAGCAACTTTTTTGGGATTGAATAATAAGGGTGTCCCCTGCCTACTGCCCGTAGTTGGCTGGGATAGGCTCCAGCACCTCCGCGACCCTCGTGAGGAAAAGCGGCATGGAAAATGAATGAATGAATGAATAATAAAGACACAAATCTACCTCCATATGGCTCTGCCCAGGGGATACTATTTTTGACTGGGGTTACTACATTGGCACAACACCGGCGGGCGTACCATAATCAATGGATGACCATCTTGGGGAAAAGTATTGCCTAAGCAGAGTTATTTAGAATTCCCGAAGAATGATAGGAAACAAAAAAACGCTCATTGTCAGCTTATTATTATAAATATTCTTGTAAGTTATTGCTCACAGTGCGTTTTGGGGGTCATCTGAATGGTGTGCCCCCCCCCCCCCCCCCCCCGCCCCAAAAGTCAAACTCCGCCGCCTACGGTGGCGGCTTATAGTCAGGTGCGCCGTATAGTCCGAAAATTATGGTACTTAATGTACTTATTCAACCCTGAGTGTCAAATTCAAGGCCCATTACGAACAGGTGCAATATGTACTTTTTTTTTTTTAATGTACTTTTGTCTCCTTTAGGTTCGCCACGCTACCTGTTGGCCCAGGACGTGCCCCCCACTCCGGAGGCCCTGCATTGCCATAGAGACGCCCTGACCATGGAGCTGCTGTGGCTGCAGCAGGCCATTGACAGCAGGAAAAAGGTGAGCCGCTGATGTAGTATTTCCCTTCATTTAATCAGCGCTGGCGCTCCACCACGAGGCCAACGCTGGAGATTTACAACGCTGACATTTATGGGACCTCAGTAAGTCAGCCGCGTTATTTATTTAATGAGCACTAGCGGCCTTTTTTTCACACCACGTTCAGTTTGCGCTCGCCAGCTTGCCAGGGTCAAAACTTTCAGCTTTTGTAATTGTTTGGAATACTATTTTACTTACTACAAGTCAAGTGTTGTTATTAGTAACTCTTTGTTACTTATTTGCTTTTAATCAATGACTATTCATTAATGTATTGGATCCTTGTGTAGATTTTAATGACTTTTTTTCTCTTCTGCAGTACTTGTCTTTGAAGGACAAACTAAGCGTAAGTTGAAGTGGACCTTGCTGTGCGTACTGATACACTGTCAGTTAATTGTTACACATGTTTTTGTGATTAAAAAAAAAAAGTATGCTTAACTGCATAGTTTGTATTTTCAATGCTTAACTGTATATCCTGTATTCTATTTGTAAATATAAAACATGAATAAAAATATTTTCCAATGTTGTCACCTTCTCGTGTATGAATTTTTAAGATAGAACTGATCTGTGGAGGACAAAAGACTCATTGTTTTAAGTGTCATGTTTCAAGGAACTGTTTGCCGAACAGTGATTGAATTTCACCGGTCGGAATTAAATCTACACCTTTTAAATTGTCTTTTTTTTTTAATAATTGGTCTTTTGTAAATTGTAATAAAAAATGTTAATTACAATTGGTCAGTGAAGAAAACATCAGTTTGGACACGAAGGTCATGGTGTCCTGAAAAAAGGTACCCAACCAGGCCACCGTGAACATTTTTTTCTTTGAAATATAAAGGAAACATCAAAGGCATGCAAATTTGGACAAAATAGGTCCAGGTGTTAAAGTGCATGTGACACGAAAAAGCATGTTTATTTCATAATACACGCGGTATTTTATGCTCCTGAATGATATGGACCGCTTGGATGTGTGTGGAAGCGATCGCTATATTTATTTGTTTTTTGAATCCCGCGCCATGAAAATGAGTGACTTCCGGCTTCGGTCTTGCAGTGAGGAGGAGGGCGCTGTGACGTGTACGGTTGAAGGCGCCCTCTTCACTTTCCAGCCGTACAGTTGTGTATGAGGACTAAGGATTCAGCTTATTTTGCGGATTAATACGTTTATTTTTCGCATCACGCCAGCCAAACGGCTGCAGAAAAATCTTGCTGTATGAGGGACAGGCGTGTGCGCATTTTTGGAGTTTCAAAAGGTTCCCATTCACCGTGGATATTGGCCAAAACAAGTCCGACTACTGTGGGACCAATCGGACTTACGAGGAAGTGAGTAAACATCTTGTTTTGTATTATGTCAAATACGAACACAGTGATTACAAAGTAAACACTACAAACGTTCTTTAAATAAAGGACTACTTATGTTTGATCATTGATAGGCATGTAAAAAGCTCTCCTCATGCACATTAGCTGCACGTTAGCTGCACAACAACTGCAGTCGCCCTCCTCCGGAGAACGAGTTGTAAAAATTGCTCTCCGCTGGGCGGTTTGCCAGTCCACAAAGACAATCGACAACCCAGTCGTCATGTCAAATAATCCAGGCTAGTTATGTGTGATTTTCGGCGTCGAAGACTTGGAAACATCACTCGGTTCGGGTTAGCATGTCGGCTAGCTGTCACGCCTCTTGGTTTGTTTACATTCTCCGGAACCGGGGAAGGGAAATGACATATGTCCGATTTTGGTGGCATAAAATATCGTTCGGGAGGTGCGACAGTAAAGGTGAAGTTGACAGTTTTGACCATCATGGAGTAATTTTGCCATGTCGTCCTGAATAAGTGCATTTTTATGATTTCATGCCATTTATTTAGCAATTGGGGAAGAATACTTGGATAAAAAGAATATCCTGTTAAAATATTGAAGTGAAGAGACAGAAACAATGACATTTTGCAGCTCTCTTCCTCGCGTTTTCCTCGTTGTGAATACTTCCCCCTCGACGGGCTGACTGGTCCTTCTCAAGCCATTTATTTAGCTATTGTGGAAAAATACTTGGATAAAAAGTATATCCTGTAAAAGTACTGGAGTAGAGAGACTGAAACAATGACATTTTGCGGCTCTCTTCTTCGCGTTTTCCTCGTTCTGAATAATTCCCGCTCAATGGGCTGAGTAAAACCGATGAGCCCAGTCTCCCGCTGACGTCATCCACCTGTTGGGGACGCTCAAGCCCTATAACAGTAGGCGTGGCTAACCGGCAGATTAAAAGACTAATTTCTCGTCATCTGCGCTTTGCTAAATTGTTGTATATAGTCGAATCGTCTCAAAATGTGATTCTAATTCACATAATAATGCTATGTAAGACTTTTTTTCTCCTGTCGTATGCTCTTTAAAGGGTTAAAGAAATGCAAAAAAATAAAAACATGATCATCCAATGAGATCACATTTTATGACGAAGTTTTTATTTTTTTCTTCTTACATTTCATTTTCCCAGTTAATTCAAATGGAGTCGACATCCCAAAAAAAATACATTTAGTTATTTGAGTGTTTTATCAGGATTTGACTCACGCATCTCAAAAAACTTCTAATTACTTGAAATTTAAAAAAATACAGGCCTATGTTATCATATTGAACCAGACGCCTACACGCGGGAGGCTCCCATCCACCTCCCGCCCACTACCCACTCCGTGTCGCTTTTGTTGTGCTTGCTGCCAATGGTTTGGCCCTCAAAAGCCACTCACTGCTTGCAGTGCCGTCATAGCAACCAGGAAATACACACGGACGTTGGCTGGAGTGGACGTGTGTCAGTTTGAGAAGAAGGTGGTAAATGTACCACCACAGCTACCGCACCGAGGGGATTCTTCTCCATCTTCAATTTGGGGTGTGTATCTGTAGAGTGTGTGATATTTAACTCGATAATGCCGTTTCTGTAGGAATGCCGTGTGAATGCTCAAGAGCTGACGCTGAATTGAAAAGGCTGTGGAAAATAAGAGAATTGAGGGAATGTGATTAATAGTATGTGTATATGGCCTGAGTGAGCGAATTTTTAAAAAATAATTTGGGAAAGGAGTGGTAAAGGTGTAAGATTGCTTTTAAATGTTGGTATTTTACAATTCAAAAAAATGTTTTTGAATTGAGATTTAATGCTTTGAATTTGAAATATGGAAGATACATATGCTTTTTTTGTGGAAAAATTTTTGACATGTCATAAATGAGATGAATGGCAGCCAATGAGTTAATAGTGAATTTCTGGAATGTGTGTGTTTAGCAGTAGTAGAGTGCTCAGAGATGGCAGCCACGACCGCGCTGCCCCCGGTGAAGAGCGTGGTGGTGTACAGAAACGGTGACCCTTTCTTTAGCGGTCGCCGGTTTGTGATCAACCAACGGCAAGTGTCCACCATGGAGGCTTTCCTCAACGAGGTGACCCACAATATTGGGGCCCCGCTGGCTGTCAGGACCTTGTACACCCCCAGACAGGGTCACAAGGTCGCCGACTTCCAGGACTTACGGACGGGGGCCCAGTATGTCGCCGCGGGTTTTGAGAAGTTCAAGAAACTGGAGTAAGTAGCTAAAAGCCTTTTGTAGTGCATTTAAAGTGCCTATGACACCATAAAAAAGATCTTAAATAGCATTAATATGAGAATTATAATCATATTTTGAGACGATTCGACAACATTCGTTAGTGTATCTATCTGCCGTTTAGCTATTCCTGTCATTATGGCGCTCTGGCGCCGCCATCTGGGTGATGTTGTCGGCAGAGTAACGATTTTAGCTGATTTAGTATTCAGCCCAATGGAGGAGGAAGATTCAGAATGAGGAAAATGTAACAGAGATCAACAAAATGTCATCCTTGTTTTGATCTCTCTACACCAAAGTTTTTACAGGATATTCTTTTTATCTAAGTATTTTTCCCCAATTGCTAAATAAATTGTATGGTCATGACAAATAACAGTCTTGTGCTAAATGGAATATGAAATATTAAAAATGCATTTATTCAGCAAGACAGGGCTAAATGACTGCATAATGGTCAAAACCGCCGACTTCTTAAACCTCCCGAACGGTATTTTATGCCACCGGAATTAGTCCGGCTTTTTGTCATTTGCCTGCCCGGCTTTGGAGACGGAGGAAGGAGCGTAAACAAAACAAGAGGCGTGAGAGCGAGGCGACATGCTAACCCGAACTGAGTAGCTCTTCCAAGTCTATTCCTCGCCTTTTGAAAACGAAAAATCACACAAAACTACCCCGACTCATGTCACACACGGCGGCGGGGGTGACTGTCTTCACCGATCGGCCAGACCCCAGCGGCGAGCAAGTTACGACTCGTCGATCTGCTGCGGCCCAGGCAGGCAGGCAGTGCTCGTCGCCGGGGACGCAAAGGGGAATGAACGCCGAAAATGTCGCATTCTCGTTGGACAAACTGACCGACATCGGAGCGCGTGGCTGCCCGAGCCCAAGCCGAGTATAGCGCTCTATAGGCGGGCATGCGAGGAAGTTCGAGGGGAGTGGAAGTCTCGACACAATCGAGAACCAGAGACAAGATCGGTGGGCTCCCCGGGCCCAAGCCAAGGATAGCGCTCTTTTGGCGGGCATGCCTTTATCGGCCGGCGACCATGGTGTGCGACAGGCCGCTGGTCATTGGCCAAGGAGCCTTCTCGGTGGACAGGGACCATTATCACCTACAAAATGCAAGCCACGATCCCAGTATATGACATAACAAAACACGTAGCTTACTCACTTCGTCATCCGTCCAATTGTCTCTAGATTGTCAGACTTTTCCAATTTTTCGCGGTCAACAGGATCTTTTGGGAATCCAAAAAGCCTCACACAACTCTACCTGGTGTAGCAACAAAAGCCTGCAGCACATTTAGCTGGCGTGACGCAAAACATAAGCGAATTAATCCGCAAAATCAGCTGAATCCTCAGTCCTTCTGCATACTATAGTACTGGCTGTATTGTGAAAATGACAAGTCCGCTGACGTTACATTCGCCTTCTTCCTTAATCCAGACTCTGGCCAGAAGTCACTCATTTTCATGGCGTGGGATTAAAAATTTGAGTAAACATATCGATCGCATCCACACACATCCAAGCGGTCCATTTCATTCAGGAGCATAAAACACCGCGTGTAATATGAAATAAACATGCTTTTTTTTTTTGTGTCACAGGCACTTTAAAGGGCGGTAAGTAACAAAACAAAATAGGGAAGAACGGGGTTGGTTGTCACGTACATTAAAAGCAAGGGTGTAGGTTTGGTCTCAACTTTGGTAGGGACGATATTACAGCATAACATGCTTGTACAGTTTTTGCTGGGGACGGGACATTAACTCTGGAAGTCCCATGTTTTTTTGGCTATAAAGAAATACCAGGAAGGCGTCAAATGACCCCGATTCCAAACTGACAACTGGGCTTTGTCAAACAATAGACCACTCAAAGAAGCAATCAAGCAGCCCCCCCCACACACACACACACTCCTGTGGAGCCGCTGCCTAGGTGTGGAGGGGTGGGGGGTTTCACTCTGGATAGCTGCAATTAGCATCTTGAATATAAGAGAGACAGGTGGACTTCTTGGTGGGTCTTGCAAAGGAATTGGCTCACTCTCATGTGGGCGCAAAGAAGGAGCAGAAGGAAAAATTGCTTCGGCAACAACCTCCAACACCTAGCCCCGGGAAAATATGTCACCACATAAAAAAAGTTTAGTTTTGTTTTTTATTACACCGTCTCTTGTACTGTAGGAAAACTGCAGCTCATGGAATATGTAAAAAATTTGTCCACCCGATTGCCTGCCTGAGCGGTCTACTGTCCGACAAGCAACAACTGTTTTGTCCAACTGGACAAGCCTATTCGTAAGGGGAGGAGAAAATAACCTCTGACTGCCTCAGACAACCATCCAATTGCCTCAGACAACCATCCAATGGCACCTTTCTGTCTCCATACAGTTTACACACACATACAGTACATGTGAGACATACTCTAAGTCTGACCACAGTAACGTTCCATGCATGAAGTTAAAAAAAACTGACTAGTATTTCCATTTGGTTTATACAGAGGATAAGAGTTGAAAGGACAAGTAAACACTTAAAAAGAAATGTCACATCCTGTCAGTAGTTTGGTCTATTTTATGGTTTTTTTCACCACAACCTGTCTTCTGGGCTTGAAAGTGACAACAAGCTAGCTAGAATAACACTAGTTTACCTTTCCCCCATCAGCCAAGGCACCCCTGCCCTGCAAACACTCAAGATGCTAATTGGAGCAATCCAACCCTGTGGTTTTGCGAGTGTTAACGGGAATGACAAATGACGACCATGGTGCTAACAGAAGATATGCTGATTAGGGTCAGATGATCCTTCTCTGGTTACAAAACTGATTTGTATCAACTGATCTACTCGTGGTAGTTCTAGTGTTAATAGGACCAAACAGATTGGTGGAACGGGGGTCAGGGTAACATTTCTCACGAATACGAACCTAATTATAACATACAAAATAAATACAAACTTGTCAATAATCTCTTAACTAACTAGGAATGCAAAAAAAAAAAAAACATTTGTTGACAGCTTTGATTCGACAGCTCTGTTCTACTCTACTGACTTGGGTTGTGTTTACGCTACAGCTACATCAATACGGGGGTAAAAAAGCAGCCGGCAGCACGAGAAGAAACTCAGGTAGGCCGTCTCATCTTTCTCATTATTAAACGTGTTGAGGCTCACTGCTCACTCCATCACTTATTTATCACAAAAAGCTAAACCAAAAGAATGCACCAGTGGACCTCCTACTGAGTCAACTTGGACAAAAATAGACTCAACACCTCTTAGGCTAGGTTCATAATATAGGTCTTAATGCACAATTCCGATTTTTTGTCATATGTTTTTCTGGCGTGCCCGTTCAGACAGCCTTTGTCTATCGAGCCTGTTCAAGTATTACGCATTCCCACTAATTCGCAGTCTGACACGGGCTGAGCAAACTGACCCGCATGTGCAGAAACATCAAAACAAATGACTCCACATTAAGGCTGTACGTCATTCCAGGGTGATCATATTTTGATTTCCAAAAATAGGACTCAAATAACACACATTAATAATGAGCGCAATGTGCATGCGTGACGCACACACATAAGCCTTATATGGTTGTGTGTGTGCGTCAGTTTGCCCTGACTTGGCCCTGCAAGCAATACTGAAATATTGCTTATTTGGCCCACAGAAAGAAAACCTTTTCTTTATTATATTTGTTTTAATGACTGTGGTCAAGTCTGCTTTTTCGTGTAAAAGCAGAGTTCAAGCTAGGTGCTAACGCTAATGCACATTCTGCGGGGTGGTGTGGCTCAGTGGTAGAGTAGTTGTCCCCCAACCCAGAGGTTGTGGGTTCAAGTCTCCGCCCTGATGAACTCACCTAAGTGTCCTTGAGCAATTTTGCAACATTGCTCCTGGTGCTGCGTCACCAGTAGGTGGATGGCGATGTAGTAGAAGCAGATGCCCGAGCCACCTCAGCTGGCTCCTCTCAACGCTGAATCCCTCCCGGATGACTGAGCTTCTCACCCTATCTCTTAAGAGCAAGCCCGGACACCCTGCGGAGGAAACTCATTTTGGCCGCTTGTATCCAGGATCTTGTTCTTTCGGTCACGACCAACAGCTTGTGACTATAGGTGAGGGTAGGAACGTAGATCGACTGGTAAATCGAGAGCTGAGCCTTTTGGCTCAGCTCCTGCTTCACCACAACGGACCCGTACAGAGCCTGCATCACTGCAGATGCTGCATCGATCCACCTGTCGATCTCTCGCTTCATCTTGCCCTCACTTGTGAACAAGACTCTACTTGAACTCTGATCCCCGACCTGCAGAGGGCACACCACCCTTTTCCGACTGAAGACCATGATCTCAGATTTGGAGGTGTTGATCTTCATCCCAACCGCTTCACACTGTGCTGCAAACCGCTCCAGTGAGAGTTGGAGATGACCATTTTTTCAGCGATAAAATCTTATGAAGTTACAAAGTCTCATCATACAAAAATTGTCTAAATCAGGGATCTGCAACCTCTAGCTCCAGAGCCACAAAGTGGCTCCTTTATCCTTCTGCTGTGGCTCTTGGAATTTAACGCTTTCAGTGCCGGTGCTAGACGCCCAATTGTGTGGTGTTCAATCTCGTGAATTTAACGAGTTTATCACTCATAGATAATCAATTGTAGTGATGCACGATAATACATTTTTCAACCGATACCGATAACCGATAATTTCCTCCTCGTTACAACCGATAACCGATAATGTCAAGCCGATAATTCTATTAAAAGATTTATGTAAAATTTTAAAGTATACACAAGGGAAAACATTACTGTGCAAAACTATCATTTATTGCTCTTTTTCAACATCAAATGTGAACAAGTCGTCAATTCCAACATCTAAATAAAGACAGATTGTCTGACATTGTGTAATGGTAAACTTTTGGCAACAATTACTTACAGAGTAAATACCTAGGTGGCACAAAAATGCCTTTAAAAGTAAGCCATTCCTAACAAAAAAACATTACAACACTGCAAAAACACATCTCCCTCAAACTAGTTAAATTCCCTTGTTTTCAGTGTAAATCTATTGGAAATAAGTAAAATTATCTGCCAGCGTTTTAAGAATATTTCACTCAGATTTCTTGACGAAAAATAGCTAGCTGAAAATAATCTTAAAAGCCTTATTTTAAAAAATAAATTATTAGACTTAATCCTAAAAAAACGTCAGAAATGTTCTTAATTCAAGAATAAGTATGGTTCAAAACATTTGAAAGCATTTTTTTCATGATTTAGGTGAAGAACAAATGGCAATATTTACTTCAAGGGTCGGTTGCCAAAGGGCTTACACTCACAAGGGATTCACATGATTACTGGGTTCTAGATCACAGAGTTGATTTGTGTACACTCTACCCCTCCCAACCACTTAGCTTTGAGACTTCCCCAACCCTCTCCCCTTCTTTCCCTGGTCAACAGGCCCCCCACATGGTGCCAACCGGAAATACATCTAGCTGACGATAGCACCAACATATTCGTAGTTAATGTATTGTTTGTGTTTTGTTTCTTTCTTGTGTTTCTTTTCTTCTGTTCCCCCATAACCCCTTCCTGTTCGCTGCTTTGTCATTATAGTATAATTTGCTGAAGTGGACAAAACTGCTTCGGTTGCGCACATTTGGGGGCTAAATCAAGTATATAATTATTGGATTGCATTATCGGTTCAATTTTTTAAAAAATCTGGATTATCTGTGTGTCGTCATTATTGCCATTATCGGCCGATAATTATCGGTAACCGATATTATCGTGCATCTTTAATCAATTGATTTGAACAGGGAGAACAGCAGCGAATGACCGTTCATTTCAAATGGATTGGACATCTCGCACCATCAACAGCAGCCAATGAGGCGACACGTTTACGCATATCATCGCAGAAGCCTTGTCACGCTGTAACTCAGTCACCCATATGCCACAGGTTGGTCTTGTTTGAAAGTGCGGAAGTTGAGGTCCACGCCCGTTTTTACTTGAAGTCATATACCAGATAAAACAGGAGATAATGTCATTTGAGTTTTATAGTTTCATTGACCTCATAAATAAACATTAAAACGCTGCACAGACCATGTGTTCATGTCCATATTTCCATTATTTCTTGTCCTTTTTCAAAGCGAAAAGCACAAGGAAAAACGATGGAGCGAGCGACTTTGTTAATTGTGCGGAATGAATCCAAAACTAAATTTAGCGCAAGCAATTGTGTTATTTGATCAACTCGAGGGAGAGGTGCACAAAGGGCGGAAAAACATACGACAGTTTTTTTTTTCTTTTATAGTTAACCAAAATCTTCAATTCTTTCATCGGTTTTCATGAACCATAATAACCTTGGTCCGTACTGCTCGTTTGTCGAACTGAACACAGAAGGAAACGAACTGCAAACTTTTGTGATTGACAAAAGCTGATCAAATAATGTCAAGCATTCATTAGGGCGCAATTGAGGCCAAGGATGTATGTGACATTTACAGTGTCCATGATGGATAGCTATACTGTAAGCATGAGAACATGCTTGCTACAGTGCTCCACAGCAACCACAAAAGTAGGCATGCGAGCGCTCCGCAATGCACGTAACGGGGAACATGTCCAAGGCACACACATTTAATCTTAGAATGCTGACCAACGAATAAGGAACACTGTTGGCTTAAAAAGAAAGACACCTTACCAGATGCTCAGAATACAAAGTCAGCACTTGTGAAGCGAAAGTGCGCTTGCACTGCTTGCAGCGATCATTCTATCACTGCCAGCCCATCGGTCCGATTGGCTTGGACGTCTATCCCTTTCAATAGCAGTGAAACATGATCTTAAATTTTGTATAAAGTGACGGATGATGGTCACGTAAATGTGAAATCATGTTGGAGGTCCTGCTGTCCTTCCTCCTACAAGCCGCGGCAGTCTGTTTCTTTTCGAAGTACTCCCATACTAGCGACTTTTGAGAGGGGGAAAAGCCATTGTGTCTACTCGAAGCACAACAACAAAGAAGTGTCACCGACAGATGCAGGAAGGAGCGACAATCGGAGGGGGGGAGGAGTGAGTGCTGCCGCTCCAACCCACAGATTTCTCGCTATATTTTTGGGACATAAAAAATAGCTAATGCCGTACTACAGTTTGATGGAAAATTTTTGTGGTTTTTAAACCGTGACGTTTTCATACCTCGGTAAACCTTGAAACCCTTAACCAGCACATGCCTACTTTTGACACGAGATAATCGATACGCATAAAATTGCATATTAAAGCTCTATTCTATTTTAAACTGGTGTCCTGTGCAAAACATGGTTAATTAGTGTAATATACAGTGGGGCAAATAAGTATTTAGTCAACCACTAATTGTGCAAGTTCTCCCACTTGAAAATATTAGAGATGCCTGTAATTGTCAACATGGTGAAACCTCAACCATGAGAGACAGAATGTGGAAAAAAAAAACAGAAAATCACATTGTTTGATTTTTAAATAATTTATTTGCAAATCATGGTGGAAAATAAGTTTTTGGTCAATACCAAAAGTTCATCTTAAAACTTTATTTGCCCTTTGTTGGCAATAATGGAGGCCAAACGTTTTCTGTAACTCTTCTCAAGCTTTTCACACACTGTTGCTGGTATTTTGGCCCATTCCTCCATGCAGATCTTCTATGGGGTTGAGACTGGCTAGGCCACTCCAGGACCTTGAAATGCTTCTTACGAAGCCACTCCTTTGTTGCCGTGGCTGTGTGTTTGGGATCATTGTCATGCTGAAAGACCCAGCCACGTCTCATCTTCAATGCACTTGGTGATGGAAGGAGATTTTAATTCAAAATCTCTCGATACATGGCCCCACTCATTCTTTCCTTTACACAGATCAGTCGTCCTGGTCCCTTTGCAGAAAAACAGCCCCAAAGCATGATGTTTCCACCCCCATGCTTCACAGTGGGTATGGTGCAATTCAGTATTCTTTTTCCTCCAAACAAGAGAACCTGTGTTTCTACCAAAAAGTTCTATTTTGGTTTCATCTGACCATAACACATTCTCCCAGTCCTCTTCTGGATCATCCAAATGCTCTCTAGCGAACCTAAGACGGGCCTGGACGTGTACTTTCTTCAGCAGGGGGACACGTCTGGCAGTGCAGGATTTGAGTCTCAGGCAGCGCATTGTGTTACAGATAGTAGCCTTTGTTACTGTGGTCTCAGCTCTCTGTAGGTCATTCACTAGGTCCCCCCGTGTAGTTCTGGGATTTTTGCTCCCCGTTCTTGTTATCATTTTGACACCATGGGGTGAGGAGGGAGTTGAAAGTCCGTGTTGCCCAACGACAGCCCCAAAACATCACTGCTCTAGAGGAGATCTGCATGGAGGAATGGGCCAAAATACCAGCAACAGTGTGTGAAAAGCTTGTGAAGCGTTACACAAAATGTTTGGCCTCCGTTATTGCCAACAAAGGATACATAACAAAGTATTGAGATGAACTTTTGGTATAGACCCTACTCACCAACGTCACAGAATGACGTATCGCTGTATCCGGCCGCCATATTGTCCGTCATTGTTTATCCGTATTCTCAATGGTTTCAATTTGTTGTGCAATTTATAGTGCAATTCATGGAAGCCCCGGTGCTTTCAGACGCTGTAAACTCATTGGATGCGTTGCATAAAAGGCGTTATGTGGAAAAGGTTCAGTCTATCCATTCGCCAGATCCATATTTGATGCCTAAATCGACCCGCTGTCTGACATCTGCTACCCTGATATCTACAACTATCTTGTCCACACAAAATCAGCCTATTCTCACGAAAGTTTGAAAAACTTTAAGAGCAGCACTCTAAGCAAGATTACCCCGTGTGACCCTTTGCTTCCAATTTTCTAAAATGGCGACAATCAATAAAACAAAAAAAAAAGTTGACTGCGATGGCCGACGCTTCAAGGATAGGTGGATATTGGATTATTTCTTCAATAAAACACGCAACAACTGCGTCTGCCTCATTTGCAAAGAGACAGTCACTGTCAGTGTTGTTAATAACGGCGTTACAATATAACGGCGTTACTAACGGCGTTATTTTTTTCAGTAGTTCAGTAGTTAATTACTTTTCTCATCTTGGCAACGCCGTTACCGTTACTGAGGACGGAAAGGCATGCGTTACTATGCGTTACTATATTGGTCAAAAAGTCTGAGGGAGACGGACTCACCGAGACGACAGAGCAGAGCAGGAGTAGGGAGAAGGCAAGTAAGTTGTGACGCCGAGCAAACGCGATGCTAGGTAGCTCCAATAATACATGTTGTAGCCGATAGCCTACAAACTACGCCCGCATGTTATGGTAGATATGGTAGACATGGTAGATATCACATGTACTGTACATAGATAAAACTAGATGCAAATTGACAGACATGGCACTAAATGAGTTAGTAGACAGCCGCCATCTTAAAGCAGTAGACTTTTTAGGACGGCTCTGTTGTAGAGAACCTTCCTAGCGAACCTAAGTAACTTTTTATCTAAAATACTTATAAATCGGCAAAATCTTGACTTGAATCTATCTTTAAATGATGAAACAGTTTTAAAACTTTCATATGTCGAAAGTAGAGAGAAGGGAACTAATGCAATAATGGGAGCAATTTTAACAACTTTTAACAGTTGATTCAGGGTAAAGGGTAAATTAGGGTAAAGAATTGGGCTCGGGCCAATTGTACCAAAAACCTTCACAAAAAAACTTCACATAGTGTGACCAATGGTTTTTTTTTTTTTTTGAGGAAAAAAAGTAATTATCACCAATTACTTTGCCAAGTAACTAATTACTCTTACATTCAGGTAATTGAGTTACTAACGCAATTACTTTTTGGGAGAAGTAATTTGTAACTATAATTAATTACTTTTTTTCAGTAAGATTAACAACACTGGTCGCTGTTTTCAAAGAGTTCGATGTGACGCAATAATATTACCGAGCAAGACACGCCGACATGTACAACATTACAGGGAAGATATGCAGCGAGAAATTATAGCAACTTGAAGCTAGTTAAATTTCACAGCAGCAGTATTTCGCAAGAGCCCAAGTGTCGAAAGAGAACGCCACAAAGACGAGACTGTTGAAATTATGAATTAAAAAATAATAATAAAGCAAATGTGACACACAGAAGGGCTTGCTAAAATTTGTTTAAATATATTGTTCTATGTAAATCAGCCAAGATAGCCCCCCGCATTTTTGCCACACCAAATCTGGCCCCCTTTGCAAAAGGTTTGGACACACCAGTTTAACTGATGATCCGTAGACGAGGCCAGCTTCTTTCACTTGGTACCAGCTAAATATTATTCAAAATGTAATGATGGTGGAAGAAATAAGCATCTTGAATTTGAAACTGTATGTTGTCGGCGATTAGCCGCGCAATGATCTTAATTGTGGTTGTCAGCCCAAAACCCTCTAAATATATATTAAATGCATCTTACCAGATATAAAATGACTACTACATAATCTGTGGTAATCGTTTGGAGCTCGGTTTTCTCGTCGAATTGCAGCAGTCCATCTCGCTCTCCTCTCCGGGTCTCTCGGAATACGGTAAAACTTCAAGTCTGGTTCAAATTAACGGTTGGGACTTCCGGTTATGGCGGCTTGCTGAGCGGACGCGTGTAAGTCTGCGCTGCTACTTGGACTTCTAAATCCTTTCTAAAAAGTTCAAATCGTGAGTGCCACTCAGCCGAATTATAACTCCTGTGTCAAAGAGAATACTGATGTCACAAAAGAAGACAAGCCGCGGCCGGACACAACAATCCGACCTTACTAAATTTGCTACATCGACGGTCAAAGCCAAGCTCACCGCTAGCAAAGCCATGGAGGCTAGCGTCGATGCTAACACCGTGGCTAGCGTCAACCCCGAGGAGCAGCCGGAGGGAAACATTACTCCTGAATCCGGTGCCTCTTTGTCAGTAATACTGGCAGCTATCAACTCCTTGAAGTCTGAGTTCTCAACCAAATTTGATGGCATTCTCACTGCAATTGAAAACTTAAGGAAAGACACTACAGACTGTTCAGAGAGAGTTACACAGGCAGAGACAAGAATTTCAACAACGGAGGACGACGTGGCTGCGCTCCGAGAGAAGGTGAAAAAACTAGAGGGGAAAAATAAAGGCCTGGAGGAGAAAATACTGGACCTGGAGGCCCGGTCTCGTCGCTCCAATGTTCGGCTTGTTAATCTACCAGAGGGTGCAGAGGGAGAAGACGCCTGTGGTTTCCTGGAGGGCTGGATACCGGAGGCGCTGGAGCTAGCTACGCTCCGGGGAGGAATTACAGTGGAAAGAGCCCACAGGATCGGTCCAAAGAGACAACGCGAATCTAACCCCACACCCAGAACCCTTATAATGAAGTTCCTGAGTTATAGGGATAAAGAAGCGGTGATGACAGCGGCGAGGGCGAAACGGCAGATCCTCTACAAAAACCAGCCGGTTAGATTTTATCAAGACCTGACAGCAGAGACGCACAAGAAGGTGAAAGAGTTCGAGGAGGCGAGGCGACAACTTCGGTCACTGGGTCTGCGGTACGGCATCATCCCTCCGGCCCGGCTCATCGTGACCTACAAGGAACGCTCACACATCTTCAACAGCGCCGATGAAGCCGAACACTTCGTTAAGAAAATCCAGTCGGATGACCAACCAGATTGAGGTATGGATGAACAGATGACACCGTGGAAAGGTGATCTAAAACTACTGTGGGAACACTAATTTGATATCCTGAGGCTGTAGAGACATGAGTGGAGCTTAGAGTGAAAGTTAATTTGTTACACAGTTCTGATTTCTCTCACTCCCCTGCTTATTGTTAAGGGACAATTTACTGATTTAATATACACTGTTCAATTAAGAAAATATGAAGGCCTCATCATTTGGTTGAACTGTTTTAAAAGATTTATTTGAATTACAGTAGCAGAGTAGTTAGATTTATTCTGTATTTTAATTTTTACATCAGCATAGCTATACTGTTCCTCACATTGTGTGGACCAGCTTTTTGCTTTCTGGAAGTCTAGTCAATAGAGGGGGGTAACACCTGATGGGAGAACATTCAGGTGGATTGATAATGGTTGAGGGAAATGGTTTTTTGTTCTTTGTTTTTTTTGTTTTGTTTGAAATTACTCTAGTGTTGGGGAAATTCAAAATCATTTACTTATATGTCCGTTGCTCTAAAAGTTAAAATTACATCCTGGAACTGCAGAGGGCTACAAAAAGCAAAAAAAATCAAACAAGTTATGAACAGGATCAAAACATTACAGTCCAATATAGTATTCCTTCAAGAAACCCATCTAACACAAGAAAATGAGCTCAAAGTAAGGAGGAGATGGAAAGGTAAAGTTTTATCAGCTCCCTTTACCTCTCAGGCAAGGGGTGTTATGATTTTGATTCACGATTCTATTCCACTACAGATTGACAATGTTATCAAGGACAAGGCAGGACGATACCTGATTATTCAGGGAAGAATTCTCAGGGAACAATTAATTCTGATAAATATCTATGCCCCAAATACAGATGAACCCAAATTCTTCCAGAACTTATTTCTTACTATTGCTTCTTTGCCTGGTGCTTGTATTATGGCAGGCGACTTTAATTGCACTTTAGATCCACAGAAGGACAAAAGTACAGGAATAGATCAATCACATTCGAGAAGCAGAAGTGTAATTCATAATTTCATGAAAGAAATGAATCTAGTTGATGTTTGGCGAGCGGACAATCCCAACGGGAAAAAATATTCATGTTACTCCAGTACGCATCAGTCATATTCCCGTATAGATTTCTTTCTGGTTTCAGCACTACTAAGATGTAAAATAAAGACTGTTTCCTATGATGCCATTCTCCTGTCAGACCATGCCCCAACCTCCTTAGTCTATTATGATCCCAAATTGGTCAATGATATTCCTAAATGGAGATTTAAAACAAAATGGATGGCTGATACTGGCTTTGTTAATTTTCTAGATGAACAAATTAAATACTATTTTGAAACAAATACAACAGAAACGTCAGGAAGTATTAGATGGGAAGCGTTTAAAGCCTTTATTAGGGGACAAATAATTAACATTACAAGCTCTAAAGCCAAAGAAACTTATATGAAAACAAAATCTTTAGAAACAAAAATTAAGAAATTAGAAGAAGAATACTACCACTCAGGTTCTAAGGATATTCAACAAGAACTTTTCCAACTTAAAACACAATACAATGAAATATCTGCTACCAAAGCTTTATCAAGTTTACTACGACTTCAACAGACATTCTATGATCAAGGCGAAAAGCCTGGCAGAGTGCTCGCATGGCGCATTAAACAACTACAGAATGAAAGACTTATAAGCTCATTACAAAACGACAATAATGAAAATATTGTAGATCCAATTAAAATTAATGAAATCTTCAAAAAATTTTATGAAAACCTTTATAGCTCAAATATAGATCCAAATACAACTGAATTGAATAATTTCTTGAACAATATTCAAATTCCTAGGATATCAAACATAATTAAAGAAGAATTGGAGAAAGATATAACTTTGGCAGAATTATCTTTGGCTATTGACAACATTAGAGGAGGAAAAACCCCTGGACCGGATGGGATACCCATAGAGGTTTATAAAAAGTACAAACATAGACTGTTAACACCATTATTAGAAATGTTTAAAGAATCTTTCCATAATGGAATCCTCCCAACATCCTTAAGAGGAGCTTTAATCACGTTGCTGCCTAAACCAGGCAAACCAAATAACAAGTGTGAAAATTTTAGGCCAATCAGTCTATTAAATGTGGATTTAAAAATTTTGAGTAAAATAATAACCAGGAGGCTTGAGAATATAATGCCAAATATTATTGACAAAGATCAAAATGGCTTTGTACAGGGTAGGCAAGGCTTCCATAACGTTAGGAGAATTTTAAATATATTACTCAAGGAAAAAGGATCAACAGATACAGCATTACTGTCATTAGACGCTGAAAAAGCTTTCGACAGGGTCGAATGGCCCTATTTATTTGAAATTCTTAAACGTTTTGGCCTTGGAGAAAATCTTAATAAATGGATAAAATTACTTTATACAGAACCATACGCTGAAATCATGACCAATCGTAATATATCCAAAACTATTAAAATACAAAGAGGATGTAGACAAGGAGACCCCGTATCCCCTTTACTATTTATTATGGCTATAGAACCCTTGGCAATAGCAGTAAGAGCACACCAAAATATAACTGGTATAACAATTGGGCAACAGGAACACCGCCTGGCTCTATTTGCAGATGATATAATAATATTTCTTAAAAATATAGAAAAATCCATTCCTGAATTATTAGAACTTATTAACATATTTGGAAAATTCTCAGGATATAAATTAAACCAATCAAAATCATCAATAATGCTTTTAAATCCATTAGAAAGTAGAAGCCCCCCTAAAACTGCCACCCAATTTAAAACCGTAGATTGTTTTACATATCTGGGCATTCAAATCGTCCCACGCCTCGAAAATATTGCAGCCAGTAATTATGAACCATTAATTCAAGAAATTTCAAAGTCGTTGGATAGGTGGGCACCCATACCAATGTCACTAATAGGGAAAATAAACATCCTTAAAATGAACGTACTGCCGAAACTGTTGTATTTGTTTCAAAATATTCCACTTCCTCCTCCAAGTAGCCTGTTCACTCAGCTTAAAAAACTGTTTGTTAGATTTTTGTGGAATAATAGACGGCCTCGGACTCGACTCTCACTATTGTACTTACCCTTTGATAGAGGGGGACTTAAGTGTCCTAACCCACTCTGGTATTACTGGGCAGCACAGCTGAGAGCAATGATGTTTCACTTCTCAGAAGGAGACGCTCCTCTGTGGAAGGAAATGGAGGAACTCCAACTAAGTATGCCCCTTCCTACATACCTATACTCAGCAAGCACTAAAATCCTAAAAAAGAATACAAAAAATCCTATAGTAAAAAATATGATTACAGTGTGGCATCAAGTTAAAAAATATCTGGGAGAAACGTCCTCTCTCTCTGCCTTCAGCCCAATATGGAGAAATGAATCCTTCCCTCCAGGGAAAACAGATGGGGGATTTAAATCTTGGGCTTCCAAAGGACTAAGAAAAATAGGAGATCTTTACAATATGCAAAAGGTTCTGATGACATTTGGAGAAATAGTTGATAAATTTAATATACCACGTAATCACTTTTTTAAATATCTACAGTTGAGAAATTTCATCAGAACGCACCAAAATCAAATGCTATGCTTTCCCGAAATGTCTACCACAGAAAAACTAATGAATGATAATTGTTTAAGGAGGGGTTTAATTTCCAAAATGTATAAACGCCTGGTAGACGGAAGCACAGAATCATCTGCAGGACGACTGGGGGCATGGAGGGAGGACCTGGAGGAAGATCTCTCAGTGGAAAAGTGGGAGGAGGCATGTACTAAAGCACAACTGAGAACTACTAACACCCGCCTAAGACTACTGCAATACAATTGGTTGATGCGAACGTATATAACCCCAGAAAAACTTAACAGATATAACAGTGCTATACCAGATACTTGTATTAAGTGTGAAAAAGCAAAAGGTACACTTTTCCATTGTATTTGGCAATGTACAGAAATACAAAAATTTTGGCAAGAAGTGAAACAATGTTTTCAAAATATTTTACAAATTCAAGTACCCTTAATTCCACAGCTGTTTTTATTAGGTTTATACCCAGATAAATTGAAGATTAAAAAGAATCAACGAGTATTTGTAGATTTAAGTATACTGACAGCAAAGAGAGTAGTAGCCCTCTCATGGAAAAACACCAGGAGACCTACACTGAGCAGGTGGTTGTCTGAGTTATCTTCAACGCTCCCCTTAGAGAAAATTACCTATGCAATAAAACACCAACAGCATCATTTTCATCAGATATGGGACCCCTTCATTTATTATGTGTCAAGAACAGATCTGTCATGTGTGATGGAAGAGTCCGGGGATATGTAAACAGTAGCCCTCTGCAGTAATCAATAGAATAGAAATGTGTGTGGGGGTCTATCTTTTCCCCCTTTTTGCAATATAGTGAATTGAAATGGACTAGAACTCATTATCTTGACCCCCAACTAAGAGACAGAGTATTTTGATGTGTTTGTGTTTGTTTAATACATGTTATTGTATTTTTGTTATGTTGTGAAAAAAAATGAAAAATAAAAAATAAAAAGATTGTTGGTAAAAAAAAAAACTTCAAGTCTCTCCGTCTATCTTCTCTGTTATTGCAAGCGACCGCCACACACGCCTTAACCATTTTGATTATTAATGTTAACGAGCAGAAAAACACGCCATTATAGGAGGAATTTACGTAGCGGTAATGCGTCAACACGACGAGTTGACGGACAATATGGCGCGGAGGCGTGGTTGTGATGTTATGTGAGTAGGGTCTATAGACCAAATACTTATTTTCCACCATGATTTGCAAATAAATTCTTTAAAAATCAAACAATGTGATTTTCTGTTTTTTTCACATTCTGTCTCTCATGGTTGAGGTTTACCCATGATGACAATTACAGGCCTCTCTAATATTTTTAAGTGGGAGAACTTGCAAAATTAGTGGTTGACTAAATACTTATTTGCCCCACTGTATCAGCAGGCAAAAATAATGCAGAGGCCCAACGTGTCAGCCAAATGGAGGAAATTTGTTCCAGTCCCGTGTATCATACAGTAAGACTAGTCGTCCGATCACACACGTTCACTTAAGTATTTGTGTAACACATTTTCATCATTTTGCAGTGTTTTTCGCAACGGGGACCTGCTGTGTCCCCCGTTCCGATTCATCATTCCTCGCAGCATGCAACGGGACCTGGAGCAGATCCTCAGCCTGGTCACAGAAAAGGTCAGCTTACGGACCGGTGCTGTGCGAAGGTCAGTGCGGGGATAAGAAAAGAGGGGATAGACGACTGAACATGTTGTTAGCGTTTCGCTACTACGTCAGGTTGTGTTCTGTGGAGGGGGTCACGGTGACCTCGGCGGGGGAGCTGGAGACCGGACGCTGCTATGTTGCCGTGGGAACGGAAAGGTTCAAGAAGCTTCCCTACGTGGAGCTGCTGGTCTCAAAAACCACAGAGAGGTTCTATTCTACAACTGTACTTTTTAAGTTCTAGATTTAGAGCTCAACTCCGTTCCAATTTTTCCACAAACTTTTCAAGATAGGAAATAAGGAAATGAATTTTACTTGAGAATGTGTTGTTTTTTTCCCTTGATTTCCTTTTTTTATACAGGTATTACCCAGGAAAGAGACAAACAATGAAGAGAAATGTGGTAAATATTCATTCAATGCATAAGCATCTCGATAGTTTAGCCCAAAACTTCCACTGCGGAGAAGGAATTAGAGAATACCGGTAGTGTTCGTCTACTTACAGTGACAAACTACGCCATTACCCCGAGCGTCCATTGCGCGCATAAAACATGTCGCCCCCCCGTAGGTCAAAACATGTACTAAATAGTATTAATTTTTAACCCATAAATACCTGCAACATGAAGCAATTATCAGAGAATCCCAAAATTTGAAAAATAAGGTCCTAATGAAACCTTTATTTCAAATTTCTAAAAAGAAAAGTCAAAATGAATATGTGTAATAAGCGCCCTAATATCTATAACCCTTGCTAAATCCTGATTTTTTTTCTCATGGAAACTGCAGATGCATGTGTTGACTTGCATCCATCATTTGTTTTTTCAAAAAGAAATGTCAAAATTCTGAATTAGTCTCAAAATCATGAAATTTTAGGTGTATCAAGTGTAAGACATTTGGCAATAAAGGGTTAAATCAATGGCAATATTTTATGTGTTTCTAATAACGTATTGTAGTAAAAAAAGAACAATTGTGGCTTATTAGAGCCTACAAGTCTTTAAGTCCGAGGTTCCCTTTAAAAAAACAAATTTTAACTACAAATTAGGAGATACTTGAAAATTTTTCAACTTTAGAATTATAATTATTTTGGGCCTAAAGTGGTTGTGCAGAAAGTGATTCTCAGTAACTTTACTTTGTTGTAGAACAGGAAGGAAGGAAGTGGTCCAGAAGACCAATGCAGTGACTCTGCGCTGCTCAATTCTCCAGAGGTAAAACCACATAACTGCTGTATATACATTTTTTCATGAAATCTTGCTGCATAAGCAAAAGAGTGCTTGAGAACACAAACTTGATGTCTGCATGCTTTTCTGAATGAATTATTGCAAGACGTCCAGGTCCTGAAGTAACATAGCAGCCCCAGAACGTACAAATACCCCTACTATGTTTTCAATGTTGGTATGTACTGTACTGTAGTTTATCAACATGTCCCTCAAAGTCCAACACACTGTTACTATCAGTCAGACGGGCGGAGAGTGAAGTCAACAGGTTGTGAAGCTGCTCCACCACAGCAGGAGCAGCACACGTCAGACCCAACCACTGACCTGAGAGCGGACAACACATCTGTGCTCTTCGCCAAGCCGGTCAGAACTCATAAAGCGCGAGGAACCCCGAGACCACCCCACAGCAACGGACCCTGTCAGGACCTACCATTAAGCATACACGTTATGCTATCTTGTCCAAGCTAAAATCGAATTTATCTGTGTTTTGCTTAAGTCTATCGCGGAATCTTCAAGCCGGGAGCACGGAGGAGGAGGAGGGAGGAGGTCAGAGGAGCTGAGGAGGTGCAGGAGGACGAGAATACAGCCACGGAACTTCCTGTTGATCAGGTTTACTGGATACTTTTCTTTGACAATCAGTGTACAGTATATGGAATTGCATTTGAGCGGTCCTCATGCTGAATGAGAAATATTTTGTACTCGATCATTTGCACATGAAATTGATGACCGGTTTAGAAATAGCAACCTGAAAATGCAGGTTTATTACTTTACTGCTTGAGATACAGTGCTGGCCAAAAGTATTGGCACCCCTGTAATTCGGTCAGATAATGCTCGATTTCACCCGGAAAATGATTGCAATTACAAATGTTTTGGTAGTAATATCTTCATTTATTTTGCTTGAGATGAAAAAACACTAAAGAGAATGGAAAAAAATTAAATCATTATCATTTAACACAAAACTCCAAAAATAGGCTGGACAAGTTTTGGCACTCTTTGAAAAACCTGTGATGCTTCTCTAATTTCTGAATTTTAAAACCACATGTTACTTAACTGTGGCACATAACAGGTGGTGGCAATAACTAAATAACACTTGCAGCCAGTTAAAGTGGATTAAAGTTGACTCAACCTCTGTCCTGTGTCCTTGTGTGTACCACATTGAGCATAGAGAAAAGAAAGAAGACCAAAGAACTGTCTGAGGACTTGAGAAGCAAAATTGTGAGGAAGCATGGACAATCTCAAGGCTAGAAGGCCATTCCAAAGACCTGAATGTTCCCGTGTCTACCGTGCGCAGTGTTATCAAGTCAATCAAATCAATCAATCAAGTGTAAAGCCCAAGGCACTGCGGCTAACCTCCCTAGATGTGCACGGAAAAAAGAAACTTTGACGAGAGAGTTCAACGAAAGATTGTGCGGACGGTGGATAAAGAACCTTGACTAACATCCAAACAAGTTCAAGCTGTCCTGTAGTCCGAGGGTACAACAGTGTCAATTGGTACTATCCGTCGGCATCTGAATGAAAAGGGACTCTATGGTAAGATACCAAGAAAGACCCCACTTCTGACCCAGAGACATAAAAAAGCCAGGCTGGAGTTTGCCAAAACTTACCTGACAAAGCCAAAAAAACATTTTGGAAGAATGTTCTCTGGTCAGATGAGACAAAAGTAGAGCTTTTTGGGAAAAGGCATCAAGATATAGTTTACAGGAGAAAAAAAACGAGGCCTTCAAAGAAATGAACATGGTCCATACAGTCAAACATGGCGGAGGTTCCCTGATGTTTTGGGGTTGCTTTGCTTCCTTTGGCACTGGACTGCTTAACCGCGTGCATGGCATTATGAACTCTGAAGACTTCCAGCAAATTTTACAGCATAATGTAGGCTCCAGTGTGAGAAAGCTGGGTCTCCATCAGAGCATGGGTCTTTCAGCAGTACAATGACCCAAAACACACTTAAAAAACCACTACAAAATGGTTTGAGAGAAAGCACTGGAGACTTCTGAAGTGGCCAGCAATGAGTCCAGACCTGAATCCCATAGAACACCAGTGGAGAGATCTGAAAATGGCAGTTTGGAGAAGGTACTCTTCAAATCTCAGAGACCTGGAGCAGTTGGCCAAAGAAGAATGGTCTAAAATTCCAGCAGAGCATTGTAAGAAACTCATTGATGGATACCAGAAGCGGCTGTTCGCAGTCATTTTATCTATAGGTTGGCTACCAAGTATTAGGCTGAGGGTGCCAATACTTTTGTCTGGCCCATTTTTGGAGTTTTGTGTAAAATGATAATAATTTGAATCTTTTTTTTTTTCCCGCATTCTCTTTTCTGTTTTTTCATTGCAAGCAAGATAAATGAAGATGTTACTACCAAAGCATTTGTAATTGCAATCATTTTCTGGGAGAAATTAAGCATTATCTGCAGGAGTGCCAATACTTTTGGCCAGCAGTGTACGTGAAAGCAAAGCAACTTACACGGGAATTTCCCTGGATGCGTGTGAAAGGGGCTTAAGACTATTAAGTATTTTCGTCCAAAAGACTGAGACAAAAATTTAAAGGGCTGCCAAAAACAACATTGATGCCCAGTAAGATTTTTTTTGTCTTTTATCATATAGAGAGTGGCAGAAATAGTGGAGGACGAAGAGCTTAATATCACCTACGATGCTCTGCCTGACACACTGAAGGTACAACAAACGTAAACCTTCTCTCAAAGAGTTCCATTTTTGCATTAAAGGGATTCTAAAAGGTAAAATTCTTGTATTTTCATAGTTTCTACCATCTGAGCAAGACGAAGTAGAAAAGACGCCGATAACACAAAGCACAGAAGAGGAATTTAACACTGAAAATCTGGTACAAGCGTCACACATTTTTTGGGCTCAACTCATTTTGTCTAATGTGGGTGTTTCTATTTAAAGGAGCCTGCGCTCAACAAGATGACTTTGAACACTCCCAATTCTAACAGAGAAATTCCGGGAAATATTTTGGAACATCAAGAAGAAAAGGCAAGCGTAACCGTCTTATCTTTGGTATCACTTGGCTTCCCCTGGCAATATGTGAACAAATAACTGCCTGAATACAGTTCTGTTTGAATGGAACTCGGGCTGCAGCTATCGATTATCTAAGTCAGACATGTCCAAAGTCCGGCCCGGGGGCCAAATGCGGCCCGTAGTCAAATTTCATCCGGCCCCCAGCCTCTGTCGTAAAATCAATAACGTCTGGCCCGCACACAGACTTAATAAACTGGTCAGCAGTACTGCAACCAGCATATGAAGTAGCTTACACACGAAATGCTGCTCCTCATTTACCCACTAAAAGGCAGCAGCACTTTAACCCTTTATTGCCAAATGTATCACATTTAATACACCTAAAATTACATGATTTTGAGGCTAATTTAGAATTTTGACATTTCTTTTTGAAAAAAAAAAAATGATGGATGCAAGTCAACACATGCATCTGCAGGTTCCATGAGAAAAAAACATGATTTAGCATGGGTTATAGATATTAGAGCGCTTATTACACATGTTTATGTTGACTTTTCTTTTAACAAATGTGTAAAAACGTTTCATTAGGACCTTATTTTTCAAATTTTGGGATTCTCTGATAATTGCTTCATGTTGCAAGTATTTAAGGGCTATGGAACATAACTCCGTGTGACCCATAACTTCCATTTTCTAAAATGGCGACGATCAACAAAAAAAAGAAAGTTGACTGTGACGGCAGACGCTTCAAGGATAGGTGGAAATTGGACTATTTCTTCACTAAAATACGCAACAACTGTGCCTTGCCTCATTTGTAAAGAGATAGTCGCTGTTTTTAAAGATTTCAATGTGAAGCGATATTACCAAACAAGACACGCCGACATGTACGACAAGATTACAGGGAAGATACGTAGCGAGAAATTGAAGCAACTTGAAGCTAGTTTAATTTCACAGCAGTAGTATTTCGCAAGAGCCCGAGAGTCGAAAGAGAATGCCACAAAGGCTAGTTGCGAGATTGTTGAAATTATTCATTAAAAAAATAATAAAGCAAATGTGACACACAGAATGGCTTGCTAAATTTTGCTTAAATATATTGTTCTACGTAAAGGACGTCAGCCAAGCTCGGCCCCCCACATTTTTACCACGCCAAATCTGGCCCCCTCTGCAAAAAGTTTGGACACCCCTGATCTAAGTAGTCGATTAATCGATGAACTATTTAGTTCAAATAATCGAGTAATCGGATAAGGAACATAAAAAATTAAAATACCTGAAACGGTATTAAATAAATAAATAAATAAATAAATGAGGATCTATGTACCACTAAAGAACAATTGGCTAGCTTACATAGCAAAAGTCCGCTAGCTTAAATGCTATGAAATGCTAACTATTTTTTTTTTTTTTTTACATTGCTCTTAACAAATAGTTCAGACACAAATTTGCAGAAAAAACAGCTAAATATACCTATAAACCAAAATATGAATGCATTAAAAAAAAACCAAAAAAAAGTTTAGCGCAAACAAAAACTTAGCTTTGGCTGGTCTTAACTGGGAGCAGCTGGATTCAGCCATGTGAAATGAGGCAGACTAGAGGGCATTTTATCTACCCAAATCAATAAAGAAATATGCAAACACTTTCAAAACAAACCATTACAACGCCACTTAAACGCCAATTAAACGAATACTCGAAGCAGCAAAATTTAATTTGAATCTTTTTTCCTACTCAAATACTCGAGTTAATCGATTAAACGTTGCAGCACTAAATGGAACCTTTACGAATATTACTTTTTAAACATTTACCATATATACTCGCGTACAGGTCGCACCCCTAGTTTGTGATTTTAAAAAGTATGAATTTTAGGTTGGCCCTTGCATAGGTCACACCATAATATGGGAGATTTTTGGACCAATTTTCAATCCCAATACTACTAGGAAAACTAAATACTAAAATAAAATACTAAATACGAATACTACTAGTATAATACTAATGCAATATAATACTAATGCTAAAATACTAAGAAAACCTGTAACATTTCACTATTTTTATTTTGTAACAACTAGGACTGCAACTAACAAGATTTTTTTTAAGTGTGACTTTTTTCAATTACCTTCACAATTTAACTTGAAGTTCTTTTCGACATGTTGTAAGTAACAATGAAGACAAAATGTATGACTACTTCCTTCAAAAATAATATTTTATAACAGCTTCCTGACTTAAAACAGGACAGTTGTAGGCTACAGTTAAATCAACTCTAGGTAACTTTTCAGTTTTGGTCAATTTTAGCAACGTCGGTGGACAAAAACGGTAGTGTGTTGCCTTAAGGAAAACAGCGTTTCCCATGAGGACCAGCGCACATCCGCACAGTGTTGTAAAATCACGATCGCCGGGTCACCTGCTGATGGATTAAACGACATTTCTGTTTCCAGCGGCTGTGAAGGCTGAATGGTAATAAGGTAATGAATCCGGTTGTGGCTAAACAATGAAATATGACGGTTAGCAACTGTGTGGCTTGCTGCTCCTGCTAGCCTTCGCAAAGTTAATTAGTGCCGGTGAAAGTGATACAGACCCTCTCAAGATATAAAAGAGGTGTCATTCAACTTCTTGTCCGTCGTCACAAATGTTTTGAAAATATTTTATAAATGTTGAAAAGTTACCTAGTGTTTAGTTTTAAGTACATTAAACTTGTTCAAGTTTTTGATAAAGGTTCTGGGTATAAAACATAAATTTCTCAATACACAAATAAGACAAAAGTGCTGTTCATTGAAATTAAAAAAAAAAAAAAAAGTGCTGCTGATTGACATTGTTTATCTTGTAGGCAAAGCGCGGATATAAATGGTGTCAATGACTCATTTATTTTCTTTCAACAAACTAATCAACAAAACCGAATAAGGAGGCGGCAGACTGAAATGAATAAGTTTTCTCCATCAAACAGTTGTTCATAAATACAATGCAAATCCAATTTCATAGCACTCTTTTGTATGACAATTTACAGTTTGGAGTTTGTTTTGAAAGGGGAATCTAAAATCTGTTCTATGAATGGCTTTATGTGTGTGGTTTCTTTATAAAAAGAAATGAGAAAGCTTTACTATCTAACAATAACTTAAGAGCGACTATGCTTCTGAAAAACAATACAGATAATTAAGACACTGATTAGCATAATCGCTCCATGCTAAGTAGTAACGTCTCATCATCAATGAATACAAACTATACAATTGGCTTCATTAACTCACCTCTGGCGGAGGTACCCTGGATCTAACAACACAAAAGACAGTCCAACTCTAGACACTTCGTAAAGTTATTGATTCAGCAACCCAACCCGAGTGTGGCAGGCTAGCAGTGAACTCTCTCTCTCTCTCTCTTGCCCCAATCACTGGCATGCACGCAGCCTCACATTACACACAAAGACCCAAATGGGAGTGTGCATAGCTGCCGGCAAAAATCGATTATCAAATTCGTTGGCAACTAATTTATTAATCTATTTCATTGATTAGTTCTTGCAGCCTTAGTAACAACTTAGATAATAGTACAAAAACAAAGTACAAGATACCAGTGTCGTTAATATATTAAGTTTCTAGTTTTTATTTCTTAACTGTCTTACGGTAACTCTTCCTCATCATCATGGATGGAAGCCCTCCAATTCCTCTTTTTTACGTGCTCCTTGAGCACCCTCTTGAGGTCGCTTGGCGGCATTGTTGTGAAAGCCAAGAAGTCTGCATGACGTAAAGAGTTGCAGCTTCAGCCCTGATGTTGGTCTTTAGTTCTTCCGTATTTCTCCTGAAGTTTTGTTCTTAACTACTGTTTTTCTAAAGTACAGTGCACAGTTTTGTTGTTGTACGAGATGTTAGATTTTTCATATTATTTTCAGCATAACTTGTTTGTTAAGTTAGCGTACATTGATAATGCTAAGTTGAATGCTTTTTCAGTTTTACGACTGTCTAAATTGGGCAATGGTCAGTGCAAGGATTGCATTTTGGGCACATAGGTCGCACCCGCATTTCTAGGGCAAAAATTTCAGTCAAACATTACAGACCTATACACAAGCACATATGGTACTTAGGCTTTTTTTTTTTAGTATTGTTATTATTTTATGTATAAGACATTCTCCCCGTGACTGCATGGGTTTACTCCCACATCATGAATGTATGCATGAATGGTTGTTCATCTCCTTGTGCCCTGCGACTGGCTGGCAACCGATTCAGGGCGTACCCTGTCTGCTGCCCATAGTTAGCTGGAATGGGCTCCAGCACCCCTGCGACCCTGTTGAGGATAAGCGGCTCGGAAAATGAATGGATGAATGAATGAATGAATGTGTAAAACACTTTAATGTAATTATGTGCAATTTTCGTTTTTCTATATTAACTGTAACCCTTTTTAGGGCAAATGAGTATTTTTGGTCATTTAAAAAAACTGATCTGGTGGTCATTGTTTAAACTTGGCCTATGAGTGGATGAAATACTATACCATATCAGGACGTCAAAGTCAAATTTACTGATTTTTTTTTTTTTTTTTTTACAGGAGGGTCTGAAAGGAGCACAGAACCACGAAGAATGCCTCATCAAAGAACTATCATAACCAATCGAAAGCGCTTTATTTGCTTTTATCAAACTGTGTAGAGAGCCAAGAATGGTCCTAAACTGTAGGGTTGTTGTCTATTTAAAAAAAAAAGTAGAATAAATGCTTTAGTTTATGAATGAATAAAAAGTATTTGCCCAAAACTGCATTTTTTAATGTGAAATTTATTTGAATACAAATACACAGCAATACACATCTAGAGCTCAGGAATGGTAAGGGGATGGTTTTAAATGTTTATTTATAAAAAAACCTGCCATTTGAACTAGGGTACGTAAACTTTTATATCAACTATACATACATTTTTATAATACCGTATTGGGCCGAATATACGACGGCCCTGATTATAAGACGACCCCCTCTTTTTCAAGACTCAAGTTTGGAAAAAATACTTTTTGAACACCAAATTAATTACATCTGAAACAAATGATTATAACAATATATTTGAGAGAAAAAGCATGTTATTTTGCCTCATTCAAATCTTAATATCTGAACATTTAAATATGTAAACTAAAGTGCAATCACATTCGTAAATGAATGGCTTCTGGTTTTTGAAATGTAAATAAACCAATCTATTGTGATAAAACAACAAAATTGCAATAACTGCATTAACCATTAAAGTGAACTCTAACTGTAACTGTAGTCTTGAAACAATCTGATTAAGGAAAAACATTGCAATAAAATAATGCAAACTGGTTAAACTTGAGAGTAGCTGAGATCTGTCATGACAGAACATCGCTTCAATGATATCTGGCGCCATCTAGCGTCGTGAATGGGTATAACGTCTAGACCGCGAATATAAGACGACCCCCACTTTTTCAGTCTTATTTCAATGCAAAAAAACACCGTCTTATATTCGGGCCAATACGGTAAATAATCTAGAGAATTACAGTGCAAGTGACTCCAGTGTTCCCCCTGATGCTTTACAAGCCTGGCGGGCCTCTGATATATTAAACATTTATGTCATCATAATAAACATGACGTCAGTGTTGTTTTCATCAACGATGACGATAACGAAAATATTTCGTGAACGAACATTTTTTTTTTCATGACAATAACGAGCTAATGTATTTTGGGAGACTAAATTGTAACGACACAAAAATGCGCAATAGTTTCGTGCACATGTTCACAATGTGTGATATTTTATGTGTAGTTAGCATGCATCGTACCAATGTCTGGTTATGTCACTCACGATATGATGCTGTAGCTTATGGCTGATAGGTGAACAAACCTGTCCCAGCTCTCTGCTATTACACTGAATAGATTTTTTTAAAATTTATTATTTTTATTTGTGTATTTGATGAATGTGTGTCTTGAGCAGTATAATAGTTATGCTTCAACAAAATTGGTTTGATGTCATTAAGCACAACCAGAATTCATGTGTAAGTCACATTCTCATTTTTATTATTATTATCTATTGATTTGTTTATTTTCTAAAAACATGGGGGACCATCAGCGGGTTTCTCTACTGTTGGAATTTGACCTTTTAGCCAGAATAACGCCAGCCAAACTGACGGAACAGCACTAGCGTAATTCCACCGTCCTGGGCCGGTGCAACCACAACAACCTGGCAAAAAGACCAACTTCCAGCGTTCACCTTCGAAACACAAGCTGACGATTTATTCCAAGTCGACAGCAATCAGACAGCAAGGCAAAAACAGCACAGACCCAGATGAAGAGGAAGGCTGGATCCAGGGTCACCATATCACAGGTCAACAAAAGACAGCGCGAGCTAAAGAATTCAGTCTTTGAAAGGCTCTGTTGAGGCGGGCTGTGGTGCTGAAGAAGGATGTGTTTGGGTGTTGTTTAGGGTAATTCTCTGTTGCAGATTGGGCAGCGGAGTCAATGCATCACTGTTGCCAAGGCAGCAAGAGTTGGAGATTTTCTCAGCCTCAGCGCATAAGGAGCGCTGAGTGTTCAAATTCTAACCAATGGAGTCTTTTGTTATCAGGCGTTCCTTGTGGCAAGACCGGATGTCCCACCATTGTTCTTTACTGTCCATCGTTGGCCCCCAGAAGAGCTGATGGCCGGACTTGGTGGTCCAGATGTGCGCTTGTAGATGTCTTGACCATCACCTGCTGGTCTCGCTCAGTCAGCGTCAGTCTTGCTAAGTCAGCTACATAACGCACGCTTTGGGCTTTCGTAGTAAGCAGGAATCCGGTAGTTGTTTTGCCCTTATCTGCCCGTTGTCTTAGCGACTCAAGTGCCTATTGAAGGTTCTAGTCTTATTTTAATACAAATTTTAAGCATCAGCGGAAATAAGGTGCTAGAAACTGAGCAGTGTGCTCCCACCATCATTTGTACTTGTCCTCTAATGGCCTTTAAGCAGATGACTTTGACAGTGGTGTTTAAGTGTGCCAAAGTGAACGTTTCTATAGGAGCTCTATAAATCTGGTCAAATTGTGGGAGTGAACCCTGCGTGAACCCACCCGCGCCCCTCTTGCTCTCACTTTGCATAAGGTTCTCTAGGCAAGTCTGCGCTTGTTTGCTTCAACTTAGAAATACGGTCTCCGTCGGACACGCTGCTCGAATGTAAATGTTGTTGTAAATAATGCACCGACCGGCGGTGGGTGACCTTGTTTTGAACGGCATCAGGTCAAAGTCAAGATTCAAAAGGGGAATTACACCATTTTTAAAATTCATTTCATATTCTCAGTGCTCCAGTGTTATGCGCGTCGATGTTTACGTTGCGGGAAGGTGAGGATACATGACTTCTTTGTACAGTGGTACCTTGACTTATGAGTCACACGACTTGCGTTAGACGTTTTGCGTGATGAGCAACATAGAACAATTAAACTCGTAAGTCAAGGCAATGCTACACTGGTGAAATGTCATCAGGACTGAGTCCGAGAGCTTACATCATCCATGGAGCTTATGATACACAGAGTGATCCCAACCATAGTGAGGAACATTCCGGCAACAGCCTCTGGAAATAATAAAGGAAGGATATAAAGAAAAGTTTTCAACTGGACTGATTTAATGTGTGTGTGTGTGTGTGTGTGTTGGGGGGGGGGGGGGGGAGTACTTGTTTGGAATGGCAAAAAAGCAGACTCACGTTTTCCTCCCAAGTTTTCACCCAGCAACTTGCCGGTGACAAGAGTCCATAAAAAGGTGAGCGAGTTGGACACGGGGACAGCCAATGACAAGTCTGCGTGAGAACGTATATGAAAATTAGAGGTGTCCTATAATGACTTTTTAACCGATAGCCGATATCCCGATACAGGTAGTCCCTGGGTTACGAACGGTTTCTGTTCCTACGCCGGCGGAGTAACCCGTATTTCCGCGTAAATCGGAAATAACCTTTCAAGTACCCCGAAATAACTATCCAAAAAGTCCAACAAAAGTTTTGTATTTTGTTAAATGTTGGTGGATATACTGCCCTCTGATGGCAGCATTGGGTCTGGCTGGATTGTCTCCTTGTATGACTTAGCACAGGGGTTCCCAACCTATTCCACTAAGGCACACTGTGGGTGCAGGATTTCATTCTTACCAAACAAGATGACAACACTTTTTCCCCAATCTGGTGTTTTACAAGTGCAATCAGTTGATTGCAGTCAGGTGTGGCTTGTTTTAGCAGAAGCCTCATTGGTTCAACTGTCTCTGCTGGATCGGCTGGAACAAAAACCAGGACCCACAGTGTGCCTTGAGGACTGGGTTGAAAACCCCTGACTTAGCAGACTGACATGGATAAAGGATAGCTGCGCTCTGGTTTGGCCCACATAAGGCAGTAAGTTGTTTCAGCTAATCTATGTTTGTGTATGCATTTGTAATTAAGTTTAGAGCCAGTTTGTGGAGTTATGTGTGAGCTATTTGCTATGAGAATTGTAATACATAAGCATTTGTAGCATTTAAGCGAAGAGACTTTTATTAGGCAAATATTTTAAAGGTAGTCATTCAATTGAAAAAAACAATAAAAACATTTAAATACATCATTTGGAAAACCTAAGAGGTGTGCCTTGATCTTCAAGTGTAGTACTTCATCCCTGCTCTTGTTTGGGGTCAAAAGGTCAAATGGCCTAGGAGCTGTTGAAGTTTGGAATTACTCAAAAAAGTTTTAAAAAATCATGAAGAGATGAATTGGAAAACCAAGAGGTGTGCCTTGATTTCCAAGTACTTGCACCCTGCACTGGTTTGGGGTCAAAAGGTCAAATGATCTCAGAGCTATTGAAGTTTAAAGCTAGTTAATCAATGAAAAAAAACTCATTAAAAACCTATAAATAAATAAATTGGAAAACTAAGAGGTGTGCCTTGATCTCCAAATACAGTTCCTTGACCCTGCACTGGTTTGGGGTCAAAAGGTCGAATGGCCTAGGATCTATTGAAGTTTGAAGCTAGTCAATTAATTCACACAATAAACATAAATAAACACAAGTTGAACTGAATTTTTGTTGTTGTTTCTGTTGGTCGTATTTGAGCAGATGGGCAACCCCCCCCCCTTTTTTTTTTTTTTTTTTTTAAATCTGACCGACCGATATGAAAAAAATCCATTTAAAACTGGGTTATATATTTGTAAATTCTATGATGAGTTTGTCCAGTAGTCTCGAGCTGTTTTTATATTCGTGGTTATACAGTTATACATCGCTACTTCGTGCTTCAAACTTCGCGGCCTCGGTCCATCGCGTTTCTCAATTTAAAAAAAAAAAAAAAAACCACAGATGAGCTGTCCCGAACCGCAGTCTCCCTCTTGCGTCCTCCCTCTCCGTGCTCTTTGTTGGAAGGCAGGCAGTTCATGTGCACTGGAGTTGTTAATTAACGTTAATGATGATTGACAGATGAATTTGTTGGAGCTTGCCAGAGCCATGAACTTTTGAAGCGCCGCATGTGTCAATCAACGTTTAACTTGTTAAACAGTTGCTGTGGCAACTCATTGTGTGTAAGTGAGCAGCTCCAAGCGGATTTGGGTAGACTCACTTTGTAAAGCATTTAATAAGCCAATTATTTATCTACCACTACTTTATTCTTGTTTAAAAATAATGAACTGGGACAGTAACATGTTTAAAACTTATCATATTTATTACATTATATTTATTTTTAAAAAATATATATTTATATATATATATATATATATATATATACATATTTTTTAATTATGCTTTAGTGAAAAAAAAAAAAAGTCAAAAATCTCTTCCCAATGCTAAATCTGAATAAATACATTGAACACGAACACAAGCGGTTTTTCACTTATCACAGCTGGTTCTTGTCCCCATTAACCATGAAAAACGAGGGATCACTGTATATCAGGGTTCACTAAATCCGGACCTCGGTGCCACTTTTCCTGTCGTGTTTTCCATGTCTCCCTCCTCCAACACACCTGAATCAAAATAATAATTATCATTATCAGGCTTCTGGAGAGGTTGCTGATGACATAATCATTTGATTCAGGTGTGCTGTATATTATCTGTGGAAAATTTTCAGAGAGATATACTGTATATTTAACCTTCATTTCAACTTAATTAGAGATATTTCTGAGTCTAGGAAATTCAGGGATTTCTGCACCTATTATTTTCTATTTGTGTACTTCAATAAACACGCTTTAGGCATTTCAATGAAGTCAGTGTTTACACTTTTACTGCCAACGAATATCGGCTCCAAAAATCGGTTATCGGTTCCTCTAACTACTAATAACCAGTGTTGTTAATAACGGCGTTACAATATAACGGCGTTACTAACGGCGTTATTTTTTTCAGTAGTGGGTAATCTAATTAATTACTTTTCTCATCTTGCCAACGCCGTTACCGTTACTGAGGACGGAAAGGCATGCGTTACGATGCGTTACTATATTGGTCGAAAAGTCTGAGGGAGACGGACTCACCGAGACGACAGAGCAGGAGTAGGGAGGAGGCAAGAAAGTTGTGACGCCGATCAAACGCGATGCTAGGTAGCTCCAATTATCCATGTTGTAGCCGATAGCTAGTACAAACTACGCCCGCATGTTGTGGTAGATATGGTAGACATGGTAGATATCACATGTACTGTACATATATATACCTAGATGCAAAATGACAGACATGGCACTAAATGAGTTCGTAGACAGCCGCCATCTTAAAGCAGTAGACTTTTTAGGACGGCTCTGTTGTAGAGAACCTTCCTAGCGAACCTAAGTAACTTTTTATCTAAAATACTTCTAAATCGGCAAAATCTTGACTTGAATCTATCTTTAAATGATGAAACAGTTTTAAAATTTTCATATGTCGAAAGTAGAGAGAAGGGAACTAATGCAATAATGGGAGCAATTTTAACAACTTTTAACAGTTGATTCAGGGTAACGGGTAAATTAGGGTAAAGAATTGGGCTCGGGCCAATTGTACCAAAAACCTTCACAAAAAACATCACATAGTGGGGCCAATGTTTTTTTTTTTTTTTTTGAGGAAAAAAAGTAATTATCACCAATTACTTTGCCAAGTAACTAATTACTCTTACATTCAGGTAATTGAGTTACTAACGCAATTACTTTTTGGGAGAAGTAATTTGTAACTATAATTACTTTTTTTCAGTAAGATTAACAACACTGCTAATAACCGGTATCGATCGATATCTATATTTGAGTCTAAAATTTGTGTGAAGTCTTACCTGTCGTGGAAAGGGTGTAATAGTAGACCAAAGAGCCACTTTGATTCAGAACGAACGGGATGAGATACTGAGGATGACAGGGACATTGATATGATGTTGATGTGATAAAAGCAAACAATGACAATGAAATGTATGTTTACCTTAAGATTAAAGAAGAGAAACTTGACCTCAGCGAGAAACTGAGCAACTTTGCCTTTCTTGTCCACATGTTCAATACCTTCCGTGCCTCTTTTAAGGAATGGGTTGGTACAGCCCCATAACACGGACACCAGCAGGAGACTCAGCACCTCCGCTAATTTTTAGCACAAACACTTCAAATCACTTAAATAGGCATGTTTGTAAAGCATTCACACACCACACTCCGTTTTTGTTATATTCTGTGACTTTCACTTTCGTTTGGACATGAATTGACAAGTTCCGGTGTAGCTGGCTAACTTCCTTAGCGTAAGGGCTACGATGCTAGCTTTCGTACGGATACATTTCAATAAGTTTAATGAAGACAGATATTACAAGAATGGTTTTATTGCGCATAAAATTAAAAAATTAAATGATGCCCACGTATAACTCGGGGTTTATACATATGAATAAGAGCAATGTAAAGTACCTACCGAGAGTCACCATCCTAAACCTCCAGGCAGGTTTTGTATTCACGTTTTTAATTTATTCGTTTTTTTTTTTTTTTTTTTGTCGCTTGACGATGTACTTCTAGAATGCTACTCTTGCAAGGTGATTCGCTATTTCGCTTCGCATAGATCATATATATTAGGCTAGATGTCTAATGCACGCCGTGATCCAATGGGGACAAGCGTCGTCACTTGTCGGCCATTGAATAGAAAAACAGTCAATTAATGTACTTTGAAATAGCAATGGACCGCACAAATTTCAACTGATTTTCAAACCGTTTTTCTTCATAACCGTCAGATATGCAATAAATATACCGTACTGTATACTTTAACATAATTATGACTTACTTTTAAACATCTAGTCTGAATCAGTTCTATGCGAATACGACTTCTTCTAAACCAAGCCGTTTGTATAGTAAATCCGTCAAGAATTCAGCGAGTTAAAAACATTTTTTAGATGGGGGGGGGGGGGGGGGGACACTCACTTTTCGTCAGCTCAAATAGAAACCGCAAAATTCTCCGACGCAAGATGGCAGCGCATTACTCACGCCGCCGACTCAGCCACATGAAATCTAGCTTCTTATAGATATCTTAGGTTCTCTCGGCACTGTGAAGCCTCAAGTGGCCAACGGGCGGCGCAATAACACTCGTTTCTCCACCAGAATTGGGATCAAATACTGTACCAATTGAAACTTGACTCTTTAAACAGTAACATGTCATTCAATTTAAATTCAAGGGACAGAACAATAACATTCAAACACAGAAGCAATGAGCATAGCATACCTAATTGTCTTACATTATATTCTGTTTGGGGCAGCAGCTATTGATTAATTTAGTAGTCGATTAAACTATCAACTAATCAGTTCGAATAATCGAGCAATCGGATTAGGAGTATTTAATGTGTTGCAGAATAAATTTTAGGAGATGTAAAACAAAGGCTTGCCAAGATTGCACTTTCAAAAGGTCATTCAACACAAATACAAAATAAAATTCCCGAGTGTTTCTTCAAATGATGCAGTATTGCACTTTCATTTAAAAAAAATTAAAATACCTGCCTTTAGCCTGAAACGTTATTAAAAACAAGAATAAATAAGGAACTAAACACAACAAAAGAAAAACCGGCTAACTTGCATAGCAAAAGACCGCTAGCTTAAATGCTATGAAATGATAACGTTTTTGCAACGCTCTTAACAAATCGTTCTTAACAAATCGTTCTTACACATATTCCCACAAAAAAACGGCTAAATGTCCTATAAACTAAACTACAAATGCATTAAAAACCTCAAATTAGCTCAAACAACACTTATCTAACATTGGTCTAAATAGGGAGCAGCTGGATTCAGCGATGTTTGACGAGTTATGGCATAGTAACTGTTGCCACTAGAGGGCAGTGTATCCACTCAAAACAAAACTAATGACAACGCCACTTAAATTAAACCAATACTCGAAGCAGCAAAATTTGATTAGTTTTTTTCTAATCGAATTACTTGAGGTAATCAATTAATCGTTGCAGCACTAATTATGTTGTAGCATTTTGTGCAATATGAACAATAACACATGTATGACAACTAATTGCTAAATGCGTATGGTCACTGGAAGCAATCGCCTTATGGTGGATTAGTCACCAATCAATCATTAGGCACATTGAGAATCAGAAAATCGTTCACATTTTTATTTGCATTGACAGATCATTACATTTTTTTCGACCATTACATCAAACAACATAGCATTTAATTCTAATCTAATGCCCTAAAATATATCAAATGAACACTACTAATGCAGAAAATGATGAAAAGTAAAGTGCAAAATGGGTTGGCGTGGGTGTTTTACAAAAAATAAAACCTGGTCAAAACAGACAAACAAGAAATAAAATGTATGACGAATTTAAAAGAAATGATAAATCAGTGCTAAAACTTGTGTCTCTTCTAAATATGATGCTAACATGAGTAAATGCATGTAGTTGAGCGCTACTAGCGCAAACACTGAGTCAAAAGCAGCCTCAATTCACATCCTTCTTGAAGCCCTTTTGTGTTGTCTTTTTGTTCACATTCTGTCTCTGATTAACAATAACAACCAGATTGTGTTTCCACAGAATTCAATCTATAAAGGCGGGTGTGTCAGTCAACCTTTTTAGCGGATGCTACGTGTTTCCCGACGTGAGGTGAATGGTTGCCGTCGTGGATCCGTTAGTCGTGTTGAACTCATGTGTTGTGCCGTCTACAGAGCTCACTTCTGTTCTGGGCCACTCTGATGAGCCGGGGTTCGAACACGGAACCCCGCCTGACACGGAGTTGACCCCGACAGGGGTCATGGGGACGGTCGGAACTGCAGACTGGGGCGTCTTCTTAGCCGGTTTGGCAGCCCCACCGGATCCTAGGAGTCGGGATGTGTGGGTCCGCCTGAGAAAACGCAAATTGCATACAATTATGCAGTCAAAAAATGTTGACAAAGTGTCACCATCGTTGAAAGTGCCCATGCGTTTGTGTGTTGTTTATTCCATACAGTTGCTGAGCATCACTTAAAACGGAATGCGGCCTTACTTGTTGTATGTCTTCAGGATGAAGAGAAGAATGGTGAGAATGATGATGATGCCGATGACAATGACGGCGATCATCGCGCCAGAACCTGGGCGAAGAACAACAGGATGTTATCTTACTGCCATGATATGTGGAGAGCATCACAGGAAGGCTCTTACTCTGGATGAGGATTTGATCTCTGGATTTGGTAATGCTGGAAGGCGATGTTGTGTTTTCAGCTGAGGCGGTTGAAGTTTGCATCTTTAGCATGAACCTACAGAGTAACAAAAGCAGTTAAATATTCTTTAAACTAGAGTTGTCCGATAATGACTTTTTAACTGACGGCCGATATCCCGATACAGGTAGCCCCCAGGTTACGAACGAGTTCCGTTCCTACGATGGCAACGTAACCTGAATTTTCATGTAAATCTGGATTAACCCTTTAAGTACCCCTAAATCTCAAAATAACCATCCAATTACTAGCCAAGTTCAAAAGTATTGTATATTGTTTAATGATGGAGGATATACTGCCTTGTATGACTTAGCAGACTCAGACGCCTGACATGGATAAAGTATAGTTTGGCTGATTTGGCCCACATAAGGCTGTAAGTTGTTTCAGCTAATATACCGTATGCATTTGTAATTAAGTTTAGAGCTACAGTTTGTGGAGTTACGTGTGAGCTATTTCTAACACGTCAGCATTCGTAGCATTTAAGCCACCGGACTTTTGTTAGGAAAATTAGGCTAATTTAATCTACTAAATTTACATATTGATCGACTAGATTAGGGCTGCAGCTATCGAATATTTTAGCAGTCGATTAATCGATGGACTAGTTAGTTCGAATAATCGAGTAATCAGATAAGGAACATGAAAAAATACCTGAGCTGAGCCTCAAACAGTATAAATTTTAAAAAATTAGGATCTATGTAAAACAAAAGAACAATTGGCTAACTTACATAGAAAAATCCACTAGCTGAAATGCTATAAAATGCTAGTTTTTTTTTTTTTTTTTTTTTTTAACAGTGCTCTAAACAAATGTTTCAGACACATATTCCCACAAAAAAATGGCTAATTATACCTATAAACAAAATTATGAATACATTAAAAAACATTAGCTCAAACGAAAACTTAGCTTAGGTTGGTCTTAACAGGGAGCAGTTGGATTCAGCCATGTGAAAAGAGGCAGACCAGAGGGCAGTGTATCCACCCTAATAAATCAAATTAAATCCAAACACTTTCAAAATAAACCATTACAACGCCACTTTAATTACGCGAATACTCGAGGCAACAAAATTTAATTTGAATTTTTTTTCTAATCGAATACTCGAGTTAATCGATTAATTGTTGCAGCACTAGACTAGATGGACGTTTGAAGAATTGTTTTGTGTCAAGTGTTTTATTTTAAAAATGAGTGTACATATGTGTGTTACAGCTTTACAAATTGTCAAAAGTGAAGGAAGTAAAAAGCTTCAAAAAGCACATATGCCTTGTTTGCCGTCTGTACAGTTGAACAACTTCATGTTTACTGAAGACACAACACGTCATATTAATACAGTAAAGAAAAAAATAAGATACTGTGAGGTACAATAAGGTACTGTTTATGTGACAAAAAAAACTAATAACACTGGAGACAAATGGCGGACGAGACTCCTGCGTCTTAAAGTCAAAATCTTGCAGGTCGAGTACGTTGTAACCCGGGGACTACCTGTATTGTCCAACTCCAATCATCCGATACCGATATATAGCGGTCATGGACTTAGCATATTATGGCTAATTGTATTGTGATGCCCACTGGATGCCTTAACAATGATAAATGTAACCACTACAAGATTTTCCAAATAAACATTCTGTATAAATTGAGTGAACAACTTCAATTGAAGTTATGGAAAAAGTGCCTATATTGCACCACGATATTGTTGAAATCAAAATAGTGCAAAGTGCCAATAAGGCACTGCCATATCACGTATGACTCACAGAGTGATGTCAGATTGGCCCAAAAACCGAAAAACTGATATCGATATTATATTTATCGGCAGATATTACCTCTACAACCCCTTGATTTGAGGAGGACTAACAGACATGGATTTTTTTTTTTTCATTCAAAAGTATTTACCGTCTGACTGCATGCACCGAACCGTGACGCTCGTACGGGTACGGTACGTAATGAATACAAATGCCGTTACATTTTTTGTGCACTTTCAAACGGACCAGTGTCAGGTTGGAGAGCGACCTCGCAACAACACTTGCAAATGACTTCTTGAACAGGTTCAGCATTCACACTACGCCAAACGAACGAGTCGATCACATAGTCTCACTCTCCCTCCTGCTGCTCTTTGTTGGTCAGGCAGTGCACTGGAGTTGCTCATTAAAGTTAGCGATGATTGACAGCCAGGTTTGATCTTGCCACAGATGCCTGGAAGCCAAAGCTTCAAGGAGCTGCATGTGTCAATCATCGTTTAACTTGTTAAACAGTTGCTGTGGCAACTCATTGTGTGTAAGTGAGCAGTTTGCGAGGATTTGATTGGACTCACTCAATGAAGCATTTAACAAAGACAAGCATTTTTCGACGTTATTCTTGTTTCAAAATAATTCGGTGGGACAGTAACATGTTTGAAACTTATCACAATTATTGCATTTGAAGTGCTCAAAAGCCATTTATTAAAATATTTATATACATTTTTTTTTCAATTATACTTTGGGAATTAAAAAAAGTGGAAAAAACTTCTTATATGTATCTCTTTCAAATGGATTACATACATTAAACACATGGGCGGCGGGAGGCACTACTTCATGTTTTTTTCACTTATCGCAACGGGTTCTGGTCCCCATTAACCGCGAAAAATGAGAGATGATTTTAATGCATTTTTTTGTTGTTGCACCAAATTTTCAGTCACATCTCTACAAATTTCTGCTCGTGACTCTGACAGAGTGCCCTTACGGGGTTAATTTGTGGGCTGACACAAACCTTCCTGTTTGGATATGCAAATTAAAAATTGCTTGATTGAGAAAGGTTAAAACCAAATCTTCTCAAAGGCATCATGCCGAGCTGCTTTTAATCATTCATGACTCCCGTAATTTTTGGACTATAAGCCGCTACTTTTTTCCCTCATTTTAAATCATGCGGCTTATAGTCCAGTGCGGCTTATTTGTTGATTTATTTGGGTTAATAGGTAAGACTTTATTTGACAGCGGCGTCATAAGACTGCCATGAGACAGTCATAATTATGACGTGACATTATCATGGGCATGAATGATTGCTTATGACAGATGTCATTAAGTATCATCCGGCAAATTATGTCACCAACTCCATTTATGACCAGCGCGGATCTTTTAAAACCATTCAAAAGGGAGATAACACAAAATTACATCTGTCATAAGCATTATTTAATGCTCACGGCAGTGTCATTTCAAAATTATGATGGTTTTATGACAGTCTGATGGCACCACCTTCAAATAAAGTGTTAATAAATTCCATAACTAGCAATTAATGAACCAACAAGAACAGTAACTGAAGAAATAACATGAATTTTGATGTATTTACATCTGTAGGGCTGCAATGCATGCTATGAGGCATGTTGGATGACAACAGTGTTGACAGCAGCTGGCAGCAGAGGTTGACTGTCTCCAAGAGAACAATGATGGCCAAATGAAGCTTCCTGAAGCAATGAAGCTTTGGAGCTAATTGGTTCAAAGCTTCATGGTGGTTCATTTGGTCTTATGACAGTCTTATGATGCCGCTGTCAAATAAAGTGTTGCCGGTTGATACCTTTTGGTGTAAATATCCCATAATACAGTGAGGATAGCTGCGGCTTATAGTCCAGTGCGGCTTATAGTCAGGTGCGCCTTATAGTGCGAAAATTACGGTAAATTTATGTAGCTTAGGCATTTATTGCTTTCTTTTTGCTCCAAAATTGTATGTCATCATCTGTCCATATAAGGCAATTTTTTTTTTTTTTTTTTACTAAAGCTTAATAGTTTTCCATGACAGTAGGTGAACAGGCACTCTTATATGTCACAGAAAATTTTTATTACATGAGAATATATGATAACAACCTCATGTAGTTTTATGACACTTCCAAGGCTTCAATTTACAATCACACTCCAGTTTTAAGTGAAGTGCACGCAGGTCATAAATGGAGTTACTCCATCGTCTTTTCACACGAATAACAAAACAGGGAATGACTAAAATCAATTATTGAAAACATAGCAGGAGGGTGCATTTGAACTGATAGGTTGGCAGCGAATAAACAGTTCATTTTTGAGCATTTCATATCATTTCCTCTTGATTTCCGGTCACTTCCTGTTAATTTGGGGGCCTTTTCAGGTCATGTCCTGTTGTTTTGGGGTTACTGAAATGGAAGTGACGCAAAAATGTCCCCAAATGAATAGGAAGTGACTCAAAATCAACAAGAAGTAACCTGTAAATGCTCTAAAATGAACACGAAGTGACCTGTAGATCCCCACAAAAGTGGCAGTGAATACGTTGGTTTCAGTGCCATTAATTTGACAGCGCTAGACATCCACTCCAGTTAAAATGAATTGGATGTCCTTTTTTGGATGTTTTTATTTTTTTATTTTATTTTTTTATTTTACAAAGTATCACGACTAGGGGTGTAACGGTACACAAAAATTCTCGGTTCGGTACATGCCTCGGTTATGAGGTCACAGTTCGGTTCATTTCGGTACAGTAAGAAAACAAAATGCATAATATAAATGTGCTAGTTGTTTATTACACACCTTTCAACAATAGGAACATTAGCCTATACAAAGCTAGAATTCTGCTCAAAAAGTACCGGGTATTTAAAGACGATAATCCAACAACAATTTGCCTTTCAGACCCCGCGTATTGGACAGCTTTCTTTCTGAAAGAAAGAAGAAAAAACAAGTCCTGTGCTAAAGAGAAAAGAAATCCCAATGACAACGATTTTAACATGTATTTTACAAATGAAATGCCTCAATGAATCATTTTTTTTTCTAATGAACGGTTTTCAAAAGCTTTATTGGTGGATTTTCTCAAGTTAAAACGCCACACAGAAATTAATAAATTTAATTGTATAAGCGGGATCTGTGTATTATTCTTATCATTTAATTGCAGGTGTTTTAGCTCATTTCAATGTATTTTATTTGAAGGGCTATTATTTATTTTATTATGTGTTTATATTTTACAAATGTAATGTAGTATTCATTTATATTCAGGGGTGCACATACAGTAAGTGATCCGCATGCGCGCATGCGTACTGGACGTAGACAAACGCGCTGGCTCTCAACGGCTTCCATACGCTTTTGCATACCGATGGCTGACCACTGTATTTGCGGCGGACACGAGAAAATCACATCTCAAAATGTCAAAGAGGCAGGCCCCACTGAGTAATTATTTCTGTGTTCCTCCACCCCCGTCAAAAGGCAGACAGACGACAGAGACGTCACCAGAGCTACCGAAAAAAAAGGACTTTTGCTGAAAAGAGGCCGCAGGAGGTACCATGGCTAGAAGCAAATGATGCTCGCACGGAAATGTGGTACAAAATTTGCCGTGAGAATCCCAATGTCGCTGATAAGAGCAGAGCATGTTATGTAGGGTCAAAGAATTTCAGCCATCCAAACTTTGAAAATCACGAAAAAAACAGAGCATATGGCAATTAAGCAAACTATCGATGTCAGACAGCACCCCACTCGCCCTATTGACAAGTGGCGGAATAAAGTTAATGAAGAAGAGCGCCATGCACTGACAAACGTGTTTTTGCTCTCATTTCACAAAGCTAAACATGCACGTTCAATGAGCTCTTATGAGGAGTACATCCCACTTTTACAAAGGCTTGGAGTTAATGTGGGAGCCGCATAATGCCCTTTATTTTGAATGAGTGCTTTTACGTTTATTTCTTTACATTTCACTTCAACGTAATGGCAATTTTGTTGTGCCAGTTGATGTTAATCAAGCATTAATTGTTAATATAATTAATTAAAGATAATTGGCTCTAAGTAAAGCTTGTCATAATTTTATCGAATCAGGCGGGAATCAGGCGGGAATCAATGAGGACCAAGTCACATCTCCAGGTCCTCCTCTGATAACCTGGGCAAAAAAAATATGTGCACCCCTGTTTATATTGTATATTTTATGTTGTATAACTTTAGTTCCTATGTGAATATTAGTTCCTACTTGTTTTGTTGTGGTAGGAGGGTTTTGTATTGAACACCAGGCCGTGTTTGTTATTAATATAGCAGAGAAGACAGCAGTAAATCAACAAAGACAGTCAACTGTGCCCCGATCTACCACTCAAGAGATCTGATGGACTCAAGAAGTGAGTTACGATTGCATATTAGTTTGAAAATCGACCGGATACACCATATTTTTACACGAGTGACTTCCGGTCTGCCTGATCCTAGCTAGTAGTATTGACGCAGGACGGCCGCGTCTCGCGTCAAATAAAAAACTTCCATTCTTTTCACGTGCGTCCCATTGAGTCGCTTCTGGGACGCGTCTAACACGCGGCCACACTGCGACTGGTGTGCATTGGCTGATTGACTTTAACGCCCGCGTTTTACTGCATTCTCGCGATGGCCACGTTGTCGCGCCGTTGACGTTTCTGGGTTATATACTGTCCTACCGTGTTGGTCCTTATTATAGTTGAGAAGAAGGAGTAAATATAATCTACACAAAGAAACTGTAACCCGATCGACTCACAGCCTTGAAAAGTAAGGGTTACATTATGTCAGAAACTCGTTCAGTACGCCTCCGTTCCGAACCAAGCACCCCGTACCGAAACAGTTCAATACAAATACATGTACCGTTACACCCTTAATCACCACATATAACTTTTTTGATATATTGTCATATCCCCATGTGGAAAGTGCTCACAGCTAAACATAAAAAAAAAAAAAGCTTTCACATGATGTCTGGTCTTTTTTTTCTTTTTTTTTTTTTTCTTTTTTTTTCAAGGGAATGTACTTAAATCTAACCATCATTCCGGTTGTGACTTATTGCATCCTATTTGACTGAAATGGGTTTTGCATTGCAGTGACGTTCTGTTCTCTCGCTGGAGGGCAAACATTACGTGACAATCACTGGCGATGTTGACATATTATTAACCCCGCACATTAGCGGCAACATATATCATGCTGAATGTTTGCAGAGGTGACAGCTCCTGATAAGTGGTTTCTTGATGCTCAGACATCCTCTCATTATACAGCACACGCAGTTAAAATTGTTAAGATTCACATGAAGGTTTTGAGACAGGCTGTTTTGCAAGTCTAATCTTTGCGGTTTCCCTACAAAATATTATATATTTAAAATTCTGATCCCTCACCTCATAAAAAAAACTATGATATACTAGGGCTGCAGCTATCGAATATTTTTGTAATTGAGTATTCTACTGAAAATTCCATCCATTAATCGAGTAACCCGATAAAACATTTTTCACTTTGCCCTGAACCAACAAACCAATACGATAGTCATCAGTAAAAGTGAATACTTACTTATGTGAATACAGGTAGTCCCCGGGTTACAAACGAGTTCCGTTCCTACGCTGGCGATCTGACCCGAATTTCCACGTAAATTGGAATTAATCCTTAAAGTACCCCTAAATAACCCCTAAATCTCAAAATAAGTATCCAAAAACATGTATTATAAGTCATATAAATAAGTAAATTAAAAAAAGATCCAGCGACCCCTCGTTTTTCGCGATTAATGGGGACCAGAACCTGCAGCGATAAGTGAAAAACAGCGAAGTAGCGACCCCCCCCACCAAATTTTCTATGTACAAATAAGACTTTTTTTCCACGTTTTTCCCCCCAAAGTATAAAAGTATACAAAAAAAAAACTTTCATGTATATATATATATATATATATATATATATATATATATATATATATATATATATATATATATATGGCTTTTAAACACTTTAGGTGTAATAACTATGATGATTTTTGAACATGCTACTGTCCCACCGAATTATTTTTAAACAAGAAAAAATAGACGCCTAATCATTAAAAAAACAAAAAAAAAACAAAATTGCTTGTCTTTATTAAATGCTTCATTAAGTGAGTCCACTAAAATCCAATCAAGTTGCTCACTTACACACAATGAGTTGCCACAGCAAGTTAAACTATGTTAACGCATGCAGCGCTTTGAAGTTTTGGCTTACAAGCGTCTCCGGCAAGATCAAACCGTAACTGTCTGTCAATCATCATTAACTTTAATAAGCAACTTCAGTGCACTTCCTGACCAAGAAAAGCGGCAGGAGTGAGGTGAGAGTGAGAGAGTACGTGATCGGCTCGAGACAGCTCTATAAAACACAGCTTTTTTTTTTTTTTTTTTAAATTGAACAAAAATAGCGAGGGATCACTGGACTGTGAGGTATGTTGTGTTAAATGCTGCTATATTCAATGACTATTTGGGCTTTACTAGTGAATCAGTCGCCTTGCTGAGAGAAATGGGTGCTGCAGGCATGCAAACTGGTTAGGGGTGAAAAAGGTGACAAAGTAACATGGACACACGGCACGCGCGGAAAAGTGCATTTCAAAGTGCAACCAGAGAAATCTCGAATTAAACGCAGTACACAATAATTTAACATATACAAGTCTAAATCTCTCATCCTGATATCAGAACATATAAGACACATTAAGTAGCAAATTATACAAAATCTAAATGATAAAATATACAGTATGTCCCATTTACATTAAGCAGAGAACAGCTGTACAGCATAAAATATGAATTTACAGGTACAGTATAAATTCCATTCACTTAAAGGGTATGTAACGGCAAAGGGGGTGTGAGACATCAATAGAACCGTTATGTGCCAAGATAACAAATATTGATAAAGTTAACAAAAAAAATCAATCACATTAATGAGCAATTATCGAAAATAGATCGAAAATGACGAACATTTCCGTAAGTGTTCCAGAAACAGCCGAATGGGGCAGCGACGTCACACGAAGTGATTGACAGTCGAGGCGGAGCCAGGTGCCATTGTTTTTTATCGACGAGAGAGTAGCGTTCGGGTTTGTTTGACCAAAACATCACTAAAATGGTTCAAAACTGCTGTGCTATGTGGAGTACAAATAGCTATTTATCGGAATATAGTATCCAAGAGTTCCCGAACGCGAAAAAAAAAAGCTGGACTACGCAGACAATGGGTAAAGTTCATCCGTGCAAAGAGGGCTAATTTTCTAGACCCAGCCTCCGGCGCGGTTTTCTGTTATTTTCCACCTGAAAGCTTCTCGAACTATGGACAAGTGAAATCGGGTTTTGCTGCAAGATTGCTGCTCAAAGCAGATGCGGTGCCCACCATACACCAGCCACCTAAATGTCCCGAGATATCAAGAAAGAGGATGACTGGCAAAGGAGGCTAAGGCTAAGCAAAGGAGGGGAGCAGCCAAGCTCGAAATGGCCAGAGTGAGTACTCTTTTACAATGAAAAAATATCACGCATTGGATACAGGACCGGACACATGTATAAATTATCGCTCGTAAAATATATAGAACAAATCCTCTGATCCCATTCATATTTGTGTCTGTTGGCAGAGCGAAAAACTATGATAGCGCAATAAATGATGATTATTCTATACATTACTTTATTTTGCGGTCACGGTGTAGCAGCTTCACAAAAAGAAATGCAAACAATATCATTCGTTGTTTCCCACACGATCTGCTGCCGATGTTTCATCAGTGTCATTTCTCCCCTCAATGACCGTTTCATACGCTGCATTGGCGTTCGTTTGGGCTCAAATTGGTAACCTAAAACACCGATTAAAGCTTCGTAACTGTCCTCGTCACCATTAGATGAACATTCGTTACGTCCTTCTACGTCGGATTCGTCGCTGAAACTAGAAACGAAATTGTCTGCCATCATCGCCGCCATTCAGTATTAAAGCACTGAGCCTTTTTTCTTGTTGAAGGAACACCCCTCACTGTCAATTCTGAATTGTCTTTTATTGACAACGAGGGGTGTTTCTTCATGAGGGAACCTGGAATATGTGCAGGACGAACACAATGCAACAGCATAAACAGCTCAAAACACCGCTAATTCTCCCCTCACTAGAAGGAATTATATTGATGCAGACAGGCGTCACACACACAATCTGCCAGATCTCGGGCGCCGGTCGTTTTAGCTTGACAATCGAGCCAAATTTCTCTCATTTTCTTGTGTTTGATTGATTGGTTGGTTGGGTTGGTTGGTTGGTACAGTGGGGAGAACAAGTATTTGATACACTGCCAATGGGTTTTCCCATTGACAGTGTATCAAATACTTGTTCTCCCCACTGTAGGTAGGTAGGTGGGTAGGTGGGTAGGTCGGTAGGTCGGTCGGTAGGTAGATAAAAAAAATTACAAGTCTTCAAAAGCATTAACTGTAGTGATCATAACTTTATTTACATTCAACCAAAGCAATACGTCCCATGGTCTTTAACTTCAATTGATAGGGCATCATACTGGATAAACAGAAGTACACATGTAAGCTGTTTTATGAATGGGGGGGTGTACGAACAGCTAGAGCTGGGAATCTTTGGGCACTTAACGATTCGATTATGATTACGATTCAGAGGCTCAGATTCAATTATAAAGCGATTATTGATGCACCCCCCTCCTTTTTTTTTTTTTTTTTTTTTTTTTTTTAAATGTTTTGTACATTAGTTCCAAAATTGTTCAAAAATACTCTCAGGCTAAACCAAACTACTATTTCAGTATCAAGTTAACATATAGCAGTAAACAATATACAAAAATAATAGTAAATAAAAAACTCCAGTCCCCATTCTGTATCAGCAGCTTTAAACAACATTCAATTAATTTAATGTTGTGAATCAACCGTTAAAGTTGTTAAAATTGCTCCCGTTATTCCATAATTTCCCTTTTGTCTTCTTTCGACATGTGAAAGTTTTAAAACTATTTTAAAGATAGATTCAAGTCAATATTTTACCGATTTAGGAGTATTTTAGATAAAAAGTTAATTAGGTTTGCTTGGAAGGTTCGCTACAACAGCCTTGCAGGGAAGTGTACTGCTTTAAGATGGCGGCTGTTTACTAACGCCCGCATCTAGCTTTTTGTAGGTGTGCTGCTAACGCTACCGAATCTATAAAGCATCTAGTCCTATATAAATGATATCTACCGTAACATTATGTGGATGTACTTTGTACCAGCTTTTCGGCAGCAGTCAGGTATGTTGTTGTGTTTTTTATCTCATGGCATGAGTTGAGCTAGAGCCGTGAGTTGAGCATTGGCATTACCCGAGGGGCCGGGTAATGAGAAGCATGATGTTTAGCTACTCTCACTCCGTTGCTCATTGACCGCGCGGCGCGCTGAGTGTGTTGTACTTCTGCTTTACTTGGCATATTTCAATAATCGGAATTTGGATGTTTGTGAATCGTTCTCGAATCTTCCACGGCCGAATCGCGAATAATCTAAGAATCGGAAATTTTGCACACCTCTACGAACAGCGGTTTGATAAACTCTCGATGGCTAAACAAATGAAACGACCTCCACAACAAGGCAAAACTCTTCCCTTTCTGTAATTATCGGAGTATAGATGGGCCTTAAATTACTCGTTGTCAAAAATAACTGGTGACCATTCAGAACTTTACTAACAAAGCCCTGAACATGACTTGTATGGAAGGCACTAGTTCATCACTCTAGTTACCTCATTGCTCATGATTTTTTTTTTTTTTTTTTTATCGTTAACAAGCGCTTTACAAAGGGGCCTTAAATAACTCGTCACAACGCCAACTGGCGACAATTCAGATCCCAACTGACGTTCGCTAACTTTACTAGCGAAGCCCTGTGTGAAAGGCGCTAGTTAGCCCCTCCGCAGTTAGAGCTCCCTCGAGTAACTGCGTTCTACGAGGCGGTGAAATATCGAGGACTATCTAAAGTCAGTTATCAAGAAATTAAGCGAATACGTGTGTTATAAACACCATTACAAGCGCAGGAATTGATCGAACGACACGATTGAATGATTTATGAAGACTATTATAGGCCATCACTCAAACTTTTAGCTTTAAGAAGTTAACCATTTTTGACATTAATCCCTTACCTTGCCGCAATTTCCAATGGGTCCGGTGCTCGACAGGTGTTCGGCCATTCCTTACTGCGCGGCGAAACGTCTACACAATGCTCAGCGCACTTGCGCAACCATCCGCACACATGCGCGCATCGGTTAGAAGCGGCGAGTACTCGCTATTTTTGTTTTTATTTCGTTTTTTACAACATTTTCATTGCCTCAAAGATACTTTTTGATTGTACAGTGCCCTCCATAATTATTGGCACCCCTGAAAAAGATGTGTTTTTTTTCTTCTAATATATATTTTTTTAATTCAAATAATATGGGACCTTAATGGAAAAAAAGAAAAATCAACCAACCTTCAATACAAGTGCATTCATTCAGTGGGGGAAAAAAATCCCACATAAAGAAAAAATTATTTGACATCAAATAATGTGTGTCACAATTATGAGCACCACTGGTGTTAATACTTTGTACAACCCCTTTTTGCCAACAAAACAAGGTCTGGGGACTGAGATGGCCATGGGAGGAGCTTGATTTTGTGTCTGGTGAACCATTTCTGTGTAGATTTGGCCATATGTTTAGGGTCATTGTCTTGCTGAAAGACCCAGTGACGACCCATCTTCAGCTTTCGGGCAGAGGGCAACAGATTTTGATTTAAAATGTCCTGGTATTTCAAAGCATTCACGATGCCATGCACCCTAACAAGGTTCCCAGGGCCTTTGGAAGCGAAACAGCCCCACAGCATCACTGACCCACCCCCATACTTCACAGTGGGTATGAGGTGCTTTTCAGCATACGCATCTTTCGTGGCACGCCAGACCCACTTAGAGTGTTTGTTGCCAAAAAGCTCAATCTTGGTCTCATCTGACCAAAGCACACAGTCCCAGTTGAAGCCTCAACGTCGTTACCCAGGTACTACCTGTACTGTATGTCTGTGTATTTATTTAATTGGAAAATGGATACAAATGGATATTTTTAGATTTGCTTCTCTTTTATATTGCATCACTACTTGATGCAGTTCATATTTTTGACAGTCCTGTTAAATGGAAGCTGCCATAATCATTGTACAATCTTTCATTAAAATATAGAAATATAATGTGGCATATTGTTGGCCTATATTGTGAATAGAAGATTTTTTGCCATATCCATATATATTCAAATATATCCTCCACCATTAGCTGTACGCAAGAGAGCATGACTGTGCGAGAAATCAGCAGGTAGCTGTATTTGCATACGTCAGGAAAAGGGGAACGGTAGTAAATCAGGTCACGGGATGGTGCTTCCTAGTCAACATGTGACACTTACAGTATCTCTATATTGTTCCACAAATCCTCATGTGACGCACTTTCACCTTAAGCAAACAACATTTTGAAGGTCTGTAAACCAGGACAGCGTCATACAGGAACTAAACTGACCAGTACTTTTAAAGGTCACGGTTGCACAATGAATCGCGTTGTTTTAATTTAAATTTCCAAATCTGACACTGTGGCAGTTTTGTACTTTTTCATAAGTCTGGAAGTGACGCTTCTACCTTACCCTAAAGTTTGAATATTTAAGAAACACATGTTTTTAAACTAAAGGTCTGTCACCATTGAAAGAAATAAATATTTTATTCCATATTTTAGCACACTAGCAAGTGATAATATACTAATACTGCTAAACAACAATGGTAAAGATGAGATAGGGAATCTGAGGAGTACACGTAGAAAAATCAAAGGTTGCAAAGGGCAATTTAGGGTAATTTATTAACTCATTTGCTGCAATTGACAATGATACACGTTCAATCCATTTTAACTGGGAGAGCCTGGTGGAGAATGATCGCTGCCAGCCCTACCAGTTCAAATAGATTTGATGTCTATTGCAGTCAATGGCAGCAAAAGAGTTAAAGGTGATTAGGCTTTTCAAAGTTTTGGGTTGGCTTGATAGACATCCAATTTGGGGCTGCAGCTACGATTATTTTAGTCATCAATTTATGAAATAGTCAATTTATCGAAAAATGCGCTGCAAAAAACATTTTAGGAGATGTCAAACAAAGGCTTGCTAAGATTGCGCTTTCAAAAGAGCATTAAACGCAAATACAAAAATAAAATTCCCGAGTGTTTCTTCAAATGAAAGGAATTGGACTCCCATTTAAAAATAAAATACCTGAGATTAGCCTCAAACGGTATAAAACAATAAATTAATGAGGATCTAAACTCAACAAAAGAACAATTGGCTAACTTGCATACATTGCTGGCCAAACTATTGGCACCCCAGAAATTCTGTCGGATAATGCTCAATTTCTCCCAGAAAATGATTGCAACTTCAATGAATGAAGCTACTTTTTTTGGATTGAATAATAAAGACACACATCTACCTCCATATGGCTCCGCCCAGAGGATACAATTTTTGACTGGGGTAACTACATTGGCACGACACCGGCGGGCATACCATAGTCAATGGATGACGATCTTGGCGAAAAGTATTGCCTAAGCAGCCTGATTTAGAATTCCCCTCAAGAATGATGCAGGCATGAAAATGGGTCAGGGGTTAAAAAGGTGAGAAGGGTGTAAAGGAAATATGTTTTGTCGTCCTGCCAAAATGTCCTCCGTCGGCGAAACGTCCTACATGAGGCGAATTTGACAATTTTTATTTTTCACAAAAGGCTTAATATTCGAGTTAGCGTGGGTTTAATTAGTTGAAGGAGTTGATTTCAACCACCATTGACTCGCGCTAGCTTAGCCACTCCGGAGCCCTGAAACTAACAAATAACTGGCAAACTGCACAGAATTTGTTCAAATCAACTCCAACGACTAATTCAACCCCGGCTAACTCAAAGATTAAGCCTAATGTAAAAAATTCTGAACTTCCCCTTTAAAATAAAGACCATTGAATATGGCCATTAAAATGTTGTCTATAAAAGTTTTAGAGCAATAAAACAAACAACAAAAATGAATAAAATAAACAAGAATCCTTCAAAGTATTTCATAATGGGTCCAAATTATTTTTCGAACAGATCACGTGACTATAGCACCCTAGAGACAGCCGTTTGCTTTGCTTAGCCAAAACTACAGCTGAGGAGGCAAGATGGATATTTAGAATTTCTTTAAACCTAAGCTTTCAAAACCTTCAACAACAACAGAGCTTGAACCGAGGATTGAGCACGAGCAGTATCAAAAAGTCCTGGCTGTCGTGTTACCTGTTGTGCTGTAATTCCAAGTGGTGCTTGAATTGGATGCTTATAGCGGTCGACAGTCTTTTTGAGCCAGCGCAAAGTTCGCAGCCCACGGAGGTATTTTTGTCATCTTTACTGGACAAAAATGTGAAGTAATGACTGTGTTTCCAGTGTGCAAATGCAGCCGTTTGTAGTATATCTCCTGCCTATTTCATTGTATCCTGGCGAGGTAGCAAGGCGATGTTGTTTTGGCCGCAAACTCCCAGTGCTCACGGCTCACGCATCATGGTAATACACGTGACCCGTTTTTTTTCCATCCCCGATTAGAAAATGTGACATGTAATGTAACTCCCATGACTACAGTATTCTTCATTCTACAGACATTATGGGGCAATAACAAAATAGTAACGCAAAGGCATCAAGGAAAGTTACTTTAATCAGATTACTGATTTAGAAAAATGAACGCGTTAGATTGCTCTTTACTGAAAGAAAGTAATCAGATTACAGTTAGGCATTACTCACATAACGTGTTACTGACAACACTGCTTTTATATTACCGTTAAATACACAAGCTTGACGCTAACTTAACGGGAGCTAGTTTTTCACCGGAGATTTGGCTAGCTCTGGCAGTGTTCAACGCAAGCTGCAACGAACAGCAGTAACTTTGTCATACCGCAAAATATGAAAACGATTGAAACTACGGTTGTTCCGATCATGTTTTTTTGCTCCCGATCCCGATCGTTTTAGTTTGAGTATCTGCTGATCCCGATATTTCCCGATCCGATTGCTTTTTTTTTTTTGCTCCCGATTCAATTCTAATCATTCCAGATAATTTTTCCCGATCATATACATTTTGGCAATGCATTAAGAAAAAAATGAATACAACTCGGACTAATATATACATTCAACATACAGTACATAAGTACTGTATTTGTTTATTATGACAATAAATCCTCAAGATGGCATTTACATTATTAACATTCTTTCTGTGAGAGGGATCCACGGATAGAAAGACTTGTAATTCTTAAAGGATAAATGTGACTTTGTATATTGTGACTAAATATTGCCATCTAAAGTATTTGTTGAGCTTTCAGTAAATAATACTGTAGCCATTTAACTGTTCTGCCCAAATGCATGATGGGAAGTGCAACCATGACTGTGCATAGTGGTACCAATTGATATATCTTCTCTGCGTTGGGAAATAACATAGGGTGTTAAGAAAAAGATCAATTACTACCTTTCTTCCCCACATTGCTTCCCACGATGTTTCTAATCGTAGGGAGAGGGATTGTAAGGCTTTAGCCAATTAAAAAGAGGCTCCCAAAGGCTGCCAAAATTCACTCTACTCATTTTACGCTGCCTTTTAGCTCTATATATAGGTAAAACGGAGCCATTACAGATTAAATGCAACAATGCGTGAGTGGGTCTTGCAGCGCATGTGTTAATTGCGTTAAGTATTTTAACGTGATACATTTTTTTTTAAATTAATTACGGCCGTTAACGGGATAGATTTGATAACCCTACCTTAAGCCTAAACTGAAGACTCTGGATGAGTGTAACATATTATGTCTGTAACGTTAAATACAATTAGAAAACAAATTAATTAAAACACTATATATATACATATATATATATATATATATATATATTAAAAAAGGCATGTCCTATATTTTTTTGCCGATTCCGATACTTTGAAAATGACGTGATCGGACCTGATCGATCGGCGTCCCGATCGATCGGGACATCTCTAATTGAAACCATTACTCACCAAATTCAATATGCTGGCAAATGCATTCATTTAAAAAAAATTGGGAGTGAGACCTCCGCTCGTCCAGCGAACGTGAATTTGTGCTTAGGACAAGATCATCTGTCGCAATTAGCCATCTTCGACGCTATCCTTTTTTTCCACTTCAAGCTTGTTTCTCACTCAGCGGTTGTGAGACTTAAAACCTCGACGAAGTTGCTCTTCCAGCTAAGCCTAGGCTAACATTCGTCTTTGTAAGTTTTTAATTAGTTTGTATTTTGAATTTGAAAGGAAAATGTGTTTTGTTTTTGGGGAACTTTTTTTGGTGCTAACCAGTTGAAGCTACTCACACATGGAAAAATACTATTGTACAACGTTTTAAATATATTCATTTTGTATATTTCAGTTACCAAGATTTGAGAGATGAATAAATTGAAGAATTTATGCCTTGTGTTTGGAGTGTTTGTTTTTGGGTTTGCTGGAATAGCATCACTGACACACGCAGCATCAAACAGGGGAAGTGGCTTGGCACATGAAAAATAACGAATACGTACTACTGTATGACGGAAAATTTTAGTGGTTTTGTAACCGCGACGTTTTCATAGCATGGTAAACCATTAAGGTAACCGGCACATGCCTACAGCCGACCCCCCCACCCCCCTTAAAAAGTTTCTCCTCGGATCTACGCGATTCACGTAGGCCATCCTTTTTGGCTTCAAAACGGCGAATTTCGTCGAAAGGTGAGAGATTTTTATGCCTGATTGATGGGAAACAAAAAACGCTCATTGTCAACTTATTATTATAAATATTCTTGTAAGTTAATTTTACTGCTGACACTGCGTTTCGGGGTCATCAACATATTGCCCCCCCCAAAGTCAAACTCGGCCTATGAATTTACTAGAGCTGCAACGATTAATCGATTAACTCGAGTATTCGATTAGAAAAAGATATTCGAATTAAATTTTGCTGATTCGAATATTTGTTTAATTAAAGTGACGTTGTAATGGTTTATTTTGAAAGTGCTTGCATTTAGTTTTATTGTTTTGGGTGGATACACTGCCTTCTACTCGGCCTCAATTCACATGGCTGAATACAGGTGCTCCCTGTTAAGACCAACATAAGCAAAATTTTGTTTGAGGATTTTTTTTTTTTAATGCATTCGTAATTTAGTTTATAGGTATATTTAGCCTATTTTTGTGGGAATATGTGTCAACCATTTGTTAAGAGCATTGTACAAAAGTTTTTGCATTTTATAGCATTTGAACTAGCGGACTTTTGCGATGTAAGTTAGCCAATTGTTCTTTTGTTGTACATAGATCCTCATTTAAAAAAAAAAAAATTAAATACCGTTTGGGGCTCAGCTCAGTTAATTTAATTTTTCATGTTCCTTATCCAATTACTCGATTATTCGAACTAATGGTTTATCGATTAATTGACTACTAAAATAATCGATAGCTGCAGCCCTATAATTTACCCAAAAAGGAGTAGGATGAAGCATTTGCTTATTAAAACCTACCCCGTTTTATTTTCTCAATTATCAGTGTCATATTACTAGTCCTCATATTAACAAAAAAAATAAAGTAAGTAACCTACATATACACAAGATGAAAAATAAACACCAAATAAAAAGGACCAAGCCTATAACAGATCTGTGAAAACCTTATGATTAAACCCCTTCCTCTTCCCTAAAATAATGTGCTTATACCGCTTCCTAAACTGGGTCAAGCTTGGAAATTGCTTAAGATTGGACGTCTATTCCTAACAATGGCAGTCAATGAGGCAAATACTTTTCAAGAGTGAGGGGTGGCTTGTGCCCTTTTATCGCAAAAAAATAAATAAATAAAATAGAGCCGCCTCAGCATCAGCCGAATCACACTAACAACAACAACAACAAAACAGTCATCAGTAGTGTAGTAAGTTGACAATAAGCACCAATATACACACAAAACAAACATTAAAGTAGCCAGAATTTACCTCCAACGCTCCACTGTGATATCAGTCCGCGATTTCTCCAAATGAGAAGATGATGAGCGTACGTCTCACCCTCACCGACCCTCTCCCTCCCTCTCTCAATGAACAGAGTGGGCATAGTCCACTCAAGACGAGTGAAGTCCTGTCCAACGTCGGCCCCCCTTCCCCCCTTCCTGTCTCGTGAAAGACAGCAGAGGGACTAAAGAGTTTAAAAAGAAGAGGGATGCCAATTACTTCGTGTGTGCAAGTGAGAAAGAAGAAGAGGTTTTTCACTTTGTGCGGCTGAAAATCTTAAATCGAAGGTAGCTGGTTTTTCAGGTCCTCCCGCTCGGTCCTTAGGCGTGCCCGTCGTGGCGCCTGTTCAAAAAAAAAACAGCTGAAGCTGCCATGTTGGCGGGAGTTCTTAGACCAGGGCGTTCCTGGTTTGAAACGTAAAACTCATTTAGTTTAATTCCCATGCGTAGTACCTCGACCAAAGAGGGGAATACAAGTGTGGAATCACCAGTCTTGGACGAGCACTCACTCAGACATTTTATCTAGTAGAACAAACTAAGATAAAAAGCTTGAAAAAAAATAATGAATTATTTCAAAAGTGCAACTCTTAAAGAGCATATGACACGAGAAAAAAGTATTAAATGGCATTATTATGTGAATTAGAATCATATTTTGAGATGATTCGACTATATACAACAATTTATCGAAGCACAGATGACGAGAAATTAGTCTTTTAATCTGCCGGTTAGCCACGCCTACCATTATAGGGCTTTAGCGTCCCCAACAGGTGGATGACGTCAGCGGTAGACTGGGCTCATCGGTTTTACTATTCAGCCCATTGAGGGGGAATTATTCAGAACGAGGAAAACGCGACGAAGAGAGCCGCAAAATGTCATTGTTTCAGTCTCTCTACTCCAATATTTTTACAGGATATTCATTTTATCCAAGTATTTTTCCCCAATAGCTATATAAATGGCTTGAGAAGGACCAGTCAGCCCGTCGAGGGAGAACTATTCACAACGAGGAAAACGCGACGAAGAGAGCGGCAAAATGTCATGGTTTCTGTCTCTTTACTTCAATATTTTTACAGGATATTCTTTTTATCCAAGTATTTTCCCCAACTGCTAAATAAATGTCATTGTCATGACAAATAACAGTCTTGTGCTGAATGGAATATGAAATAATAAAAATGCATTCATTCAGGACAACATGGCAAAATTACTCCATAATGGTCAAAACTGTCGACTTCACCTTTACTGTCGCACCTCCCGAACGATATTTTATGACAACTAAATCGGACATATGTCATTTCCCTTCCCCGGCTTCGGAGAATGTAAACAAACCAGAAGGCGTGACAGCTAGCCGACATGCTAACCTGAACCGAGTGATGTTTCAAAGTCTTCGAAACGGAAAATCACATAAATATCCTGGATTATTTGACATGACGACCCGGTTGTCGATTGTCTTCGCGGATCGGCAAACCGCCCGGCGGAGAGCAATTTAAAGTTCGTTCCCTGGAGGAGGGTGGCTGGAGTTGTTGTGCAGCTAACGTGCTGCTGCTAATGAACATTAGGAGAGCTTTTTACATGCCTGTCAATGATCAAACGTAAGTAGTCCTTCATGAAAAGGAAGTTTGTAGTGTTTACTTTGTAATCGCTGTATTCGTATTTGACATAATACAAAACAAGATGTTTACTTACTTCCTCATAAGTCCAATGGTCCCACAGTAAATATCCACGGTGAATGGGAACCTTTGAAACTCCAAAAAGGCGCATACGCCTCTCCCTCATACAGAATGATTTTTCTGCAGCCGTTTGGCTGGCGTGATACGAAAAATAAACGTATTAATCTGCAAAATCAGCTGAATCCTTCGTCCTCATACACAACACTACACTGTAGCGTGAAGAGGACGTCTTCTACCATACACGTCACAGCGCCCTCCTCCTCAATGCAAGACCGAAGCCGGAAGTCACTCATTTTCATGGCGCGGGATTAAAAAAACTAAATAAAAATAGCGATCGCTTCCACACACATCCAAGCGGCCCATATCATTCAGGGGCATAAAATACCGCGTGTATTATGAAATAAACATGCTTTTTCGTGTCACAGGCACTTTAAACATTCAGAAACACTAAAACAGGGGTCATGAATTAAAAATCCTCTGGGTCCGAAATTAAAAAATTACAACAATCTCAGGTCCGGAAATATTTTTAATGCTTCTTTTTTTCCCAAAAATACAAACGTATCTTTACGTGGCCATGCTGATAATTACAGCATTCAAAAATATAAATAAAATATAAAAAAATAATTTATAGTAAGTATTAAATAATATTTAATAATAATTAATTAGTAATAGATAATAAAGCGATCATATTGAGCCCTTAATTCCGCTATTTTTTGAGAACGGATGGCAGAGTTCATAGGGAAACTTTGCGAAAAAGCTGCGTGCTTCGTCTTATTGTGCCTTTTCAAATTGCTGCTTTTTACAAGCGCTACCGTTGTTCGGTCATTCCTTACTACGCGGCGAAACGTCTACACAACGCTCAGCGCGCTTGCGCAAGCATCCGCACGCATGCGCACATCGTTCAGAAGCGGCGAGTACTCACTATTTTTGTTTTTATTTAGTTTTTTAGAACCTTTTCATTGCCTCAAAAATACTTTTTGCATGTATTACCCTCTCATACTTTTAACCATTGTGGTTTTTTTGTGTTAGCTTTGAAGCAGTTGACCACATTTATCACGTAGTGTATTTAAACCGTCCTTATTTGGTATAACTGCATTTAAGTATTTTCTTAAGGCATTTTTAGTACGTTCTGTCTGTATGCATCCAAACAAAACAAGTTTAGCGCGCACGGTAGTACTTTGGGTGTCAAATTCGACGAATGTAGCCGATGAGGCTTAGCAGTCTTGTGCTGCCGCCAGGTAAAATGAATAAAAATGTGTTGGTCTACTCCTCCTTAAACACTCTGTTTTCTGCATCAATCTTGAGTAGTTTTGAGCACGCCATTTGCCGTACCTTTTCGCCTCATCCTCCAACTTCATTCGTCTCAGTTTTTGGCAGTCACTCCGCTGAGTCTGGAAAGCGAGTGTGAGGCATGCTGTTCTAAAAAATAACTTTCAAATGCTTCACTTCCATTGGCTGGCTCACACGAGTCACCGCGAAGGTTTTTGTTTGTTGCCTCCCTCCACTCTGCAAACCCGCAGGAAAAAAAAGATTTTTGTTGTTGCAACGTGTATTATTCCGTACAGCTTCGGTCCAGACGGCTTGGGGGTCCGGAACCGGACCGAGGTCCGCGGTTCCGTGACCTCTGCACTAAAAGAAACATAGGCGGAGTTTGACTTTTGGGGCAGGGGGGCACAACATGTTGATGACCCCGAAACGTAGTGTCAGCAATAAAATTAACTGAGAAGAATATTTATAATAATAAATTGAAAATTAGTTTTTTGTTTTCCATCACTCTTGAGGGGAATTCAGAATCAGGCTGCTTAAGCTATGCTTTTTGCCAAGGTGGTCATCAATTGAATATGGCACGCCCAACGGTGTCTTGCCAATGTAGTTACCCCAGTCAAAAATTGTATCCCCTGGGCGGAGCCACTGCCCTGCACTGATTTCCGTGTTTTGGTGATGTAGTTATCCATCCATTACATTAAAAAAAAAAAAAAAATCTGTAATATGACGTAACATACGTACTGAACGTAAAAAAAGCAATGTTTCACTGTTTTACTCGTATGATGACCTATAACTGTTATTACTGTTATTCAAGTCCTGTACGGAGTTCTCCAGTTCAATAAACGTCAATGTCCAAAATATATAACTGTGGTTCTTTTCCGGCTTCAATTAATTGTTTAAGTCGACATAACTCATAACTTATGTGTGTGTGTGCGCTTCTGTCGGGGCTGTGTGAGTGTGAGCGTGAATGTCGGATGTGGGTCAAGTCATCAGCCAATCACATGTGCGTTGGGGGGGGGGGGGGGGGTAGACTGGCGCATTCAGCAAGTGAAAAGTGGTAAATGTAAGTTTGAACATAATGAAAAATAATTCACTTAATAATGTTAGGGTCAATTCTATCCTTACAACATGGGAAGACCATCTAAATTACCTGTATACCTGAACTCATTACGTAATGCATATAAGGTTGCTTAAAGGTTGGCGGGGACAATTTGAGCATCCTGAAAGGTCTTCAACAAGTTTTATGTCCCTACCGTCCCGATGCAAACTTACACCCTTGACTTGTACAATAGTTATATGAATACTTATCTTTCAGTGCCACTGACAGCACTACACGTCTAGCAGGGTCAATGGCACTGAAAGTTGAGTTAAATGGAGAGGCAGCGAGAACCAAAAGTGGTATTTGCCATGTGGCAAAATTTTTTTTGCCATGTGGCAAAATTTTTTTGCCATGTGGCAAAAAATTTTTGCCATGTGGCCTTTTTTTTTTGCCACGTGGCATTTTTTTTTGCCATGTGGCAAAAATGTTTTGTCATCTGGCATTTTTTTTGCCATGTGGCATTTCTTTTTTTTTGCCATGTGGCAAAATGTTTTTGCCATGTGGCAAAATGTTCTTGGCATGCGGCATTTTTTTTGCCATGTGGCAAAATTATTTTGCCATGTGGCATTTTTTTTTGCCATGTGGCAAACATTTTTTGCAATCTGGCTTTTTTTTTTTGCCATCTGGCAAAATATTTTTGGGCATGTGGCATTTTTTTTTGCCATGTGGCATTTTTTTTGCCATATGGCATTTTTTTTGCCATGTGGCAAACATTTTTTTGCCATGTGGCAAAAAATTTTTGCCATGTGGCTTTTTTTTTGCCACGTGGCATTTTTTTTTGCCATGTGGCAAAAATGTTTTGCCATCTGGCATTTTTTTTGCCATGTGGCAAAATATTTTTGGCCATGTGGCATTATTTTTTGCCATGTGGCAAAACAAATTTGTCACATGGCAAAAATGTTTTGCCATCTGGCAAAATTTTTTTGCCATGTGGCAAAAAATTTTTGCCATGTGGCCTTTTTTTTTTGCCACGTGGCATTTTTTTTTTGCCATGTGGCAAAAATGTTTTGCCATCTGGCATTTTTTTTGCCATGTGGCATTTTTTTTTGCCATGTGGCAAAATGTTTTTGCCATGCGGCATTTTTTTTGCCATGTGGCAAAATTATTTTGCCATGTGGCATTCTTTTTTGCCATGTGGCAAAAATGTTTTGCAATCTGGCATTTTTTTTTTTGCCATCTGGCAAAATATTTTTTGCCATGTGGCATTTTTTTGCCATGTGGCAAAAATGTTTTGCCATCTGGCATTTTTTTTGTCATGTGGCAAAATATTTTTGGCCATGTGGCATTTTTTTTGCCATGTGGCATTTTTTTTTTTTTGGCATGTGGCAAAAATGTTTTGCCATGTGGCATTTTTTTGCCATCTGGCATTTTTTTTACCATGTGGCAAAATATTTTTGGGCATGTGGCATTATTTTTTGCCATGTGGCAAAACAAATTTGTCACATGGCAAAAATGTTTTGCCATCTGGCATTTTTTTTGCCATGTGGCAAAATATTTTTGGGCATGTGGCATTTTTTTGCCATGCGGCATTTTTTTGCCATGTGGCAAAATGTTTTTGCCATGTGGCTTTTTTTTGACATGTGGCATTTTTTTTTTTTTTGACATGTGGCATTTTTTTTCATGTGGCAAAAATGTTTTACCATCTGGCATTGTTTTTTTGCCATGTGGCAAAATATTCTTGGGCATGTGGCATTTTCTTTTTTTCATGTGGCATTTTTTTTGCCATGTGGCATTTTTTTGCCATGTGGCAATTTTTTTTTTCATGTGGCGTTTTTTTTGCCACCTGGCAAAAAATGTTTGCCACATGGCAAAAAAATTGCCACCTGGCAAAAAATGTTTGCCACATGGCAAAAAAATTTGCCACATGGCAAAAAAATTTTGCCACATGGCAAAAACCACTTTGGGTTTTCGGCCCTGCTGAATGAGTGCCCTGTAAAAAGTAGACTCCTAGTTTGAGGTTGTTTGGGCACTTTGTTGAGTGAAAGCTGACCTTCCTGCAGATTTTTAATATATGCTCTTCTCATGTAAGGCTGGAGCAGCGATGTGGAACACCTGGGAATGTCGAACAATGTGTTCACTTCAAACCTGCTCACAAAAAAAACTACACGAGCTGCCTTGAATGCTTTCGGATGGTAATCGGAGCGCCCAGTCACTGGGGAGAGACCACAAGTAAGGGAGTGTTACTGGAGACTCAATAATAAGACCGAGATATTTCACAATTCTCTTCCAGAGAAATGTGACCAGGTCTACACCACACCCTTTACTTTACAAACACTTCATGTCTTGTAGTTAATATTTAACCCTCGTGTCCTCAAACAAGGGGCAAATCACTTCAAATTGAAATCTATTGTAATATAAAACAAAGTATTATATAGGACACACTTGTAAGGAAAATGTTAATTTTGTAGAGTGTACATATTCTTTTTATTTATTGTTGACATACCGTGGGGCAAATAGGTATTTAGTCAACCACTAATTGTGCAAGTTCTCCCACTTGAAAATATTAGACAGGCCTGTAATTGTCAACATGGGTAAACCTCAACCATGACAGACAGAATGTGGAAAAAACCCAGAAAATCACATTGTTTGATTTTTAAAGAATTTATTTGCAAATAATGGTGGAAAATAAGTATTTGGTCGAAACCAAAAGTTCATCTCAATACTTTGTTATGTACCCTTTGTTGGCAATAACGGAGACCAAACGTTTTCTGTAACTCTTCACAAGCTTTTCACACACTGTTGCTGGTATTTTGGCCCATTCCTCCATGCAGATCTCCTCTAGAGCAGTGATTTATTGGGGCTGTCGTTGGGCAACACGGACTTTCAACTCCCTCCTCACCCCGTGGCGTCAAAATGATAACAAGGACGGGGAGCAAAAATCCCACAACCACACGGGGGGACCTAGTGAATGACCTACAGAGAGCTGGGACCACAGTAACAAAGGCTACTATCAGTAACACAATGCGCCGCCAGGGACTCAAATCCTGCACTGCCAGACGTGTCCCCCTGCTGAAGAAAGTACACGTCCAGGCCCATCTGCGGTTCGCTAGAGAGCATTTGGATGATCCAGAAAAGGACTGGGAGAATGTGTTATGGTCAGATGATACCAAAATATAACTTTTTGGTAGAAACACAGGTTCTCTTGTTTGGAGGAAAAAGAGTACTGAAATGCACCATACCCACTGTGAAGCATGGGGGTGGAAACATTATGCTTTTGGGCTGTTTTTCTGCAAAGGGACCAGGACGACTGATTTGTGTAAAGGATGAATGGGGCCATGTCTCGAGAGATTTTGAGTGAAATCTCCTTCCATCAGCAAGGGCATTGAAGATGAGACGTGGCCGGGTCTTTCAAAATGACAATGATCCCAAACACACAGCCATGGCAACAAAGGAGTGGCTTCGTAAGAAGCATTTCAAGGTCCTGGAGTGGCCTAGCCAGTCTCCAGGTTTCAACCCCATAGAAAATCTGCGGAGGGAGTTGAAAGTCCGTGTTGCCCAACGACAGCCCCAAAACATCACTGCTTTAGAGGAGATCTGCGTGGAGGAATGGGCCAAAATACCAGGAACAGTGTGTGAAAAGCTTGTGAAGAGTGACAGAAAACGTGTGGCCTCTGTTATTGCCAACAAAGGGTACATAACAAAGTATTGAGATGAACTGACCAAATACTTATTTTCCACCATGATTCGCAAATAAATTCTTTAAAAATCAAACAATGTGATTTTCAGTTCCCCCCCCCCCCCCCCATTCTGTCTCCCATGGTTGAGGTTTAACCATGTTGACAATTACAGGCCTAATATTTACAAGTGGGAGAACTTGCACAATTAGTGGTTGACTAAATACTTATTTGCCCCACTGTACATGTCATATGAAAAATGTTTTTGTTGTTGTTTTAATGACCTAAAATAGTTACTTTCCCAATAAATGTTCAAATGAAACAACTACAGGGATTATTGCTTGTAAAATCGTGACATGATCACCTGAAGGAAGTCAAAAATAGCACTGATTTTACCTTGTAGGTTTTGTATGAAGTCTGTAGCCATCCAGTGTGGTCCCTATTCCGCTGACTGACACTTGGAAGTGTAAAGGAGCGCTTGAATAAACACATCGCAACATGACTAATGGGCTTTAATTATACTGCCGTGAAAAGTAATTACTGGAGAATCGGAAGGAAAACAATGGATGAGGAGCAGAAACGGGCGATGAACAAAACACTAGACACGCCGCTAATTTGTGGTTTGATACCGCATAAATTCACAGGTTTATCAGTTTTGAAAATACATTTTAATGGAATATTCTTATTTTGGTTATTTTTTTTTGGGCAAAAGTATATTATGCATCTTCCTGTTGTTTCTTCAACAACAATGGCGATGAAGTTTAGCGCTATGGTACAGCTAATAAAGTAAAATGTATTGATTTGTGCGATACGCTCTCAGGTGACTTGAAGTTCCGCTCTGAGAGCCCCATTTTGGCCAAATTTCAAAACTGTCCTATGTGATACATCATTGGAAAGCTTAAAATTTTAATTTTCTTGGGGAAGAAAAATTTTGATCAGGAGGGCATTTTTAAAAAAACATTTTTTTTTTAAACAGCAAACTCCTATCTGGAGGGGAGAGCACGCGAGAGCAGAATTACAGACGCCATGACTGTAACAAGATATTATCGCATACTTACCTTGTTTCGATCCAAAAACTCCGTGTAGCATGTCTCACCGAGTGTCAAGACACAGCTGTGAATGGCCGCTGCCAGACATTTTGGGGATTTTATGGGTGAAACATGGTACTATAGCAAGGGTCGCAATGCAGAAATCGCAGACATCAAGGAGTGGTCGAGTTTTCTTTTTTTATATTTACCCTTTCAAACGTTTTTTCCCCCAATTTTCTTTGTTTGGATCAATTATTTATCATCTAAAATATTAGGGAAAATGCGACAGTAACAAAAAATACAATTAAGCGATAGTAATGAGGTAGATACCCGTACAGACTTTTTTTTTTTTCATTGTGATGTAATTTGTATAAGAGTTTAAAATATGGAAGTGAATAATAATGTCTTTTTTAAAAAAAAAAACAACTAAATACTACAAAATTAATGATTCTAAGCTAAAAATGACATACATTACGAATGATATAATTACTTACCTTCTTTTTGTGGCTGGGTTGAAACAAAAGTGGTTGCGTGGTGTCTGTAAACGGGGGTCTCCAGGGTAAAACGGACAAATTAAAAATTGTTTGGAGGCTTATTGCGCCATGAATCAGCTATAGCCTATAGACATATTCTATCAAACAATAATTTTGGCGTAAAATACAGCAGTTTATTCTAAAGAAAGGTGCAAGAGCAGAAACTGCTTTTTCGGGCATATAGTACATATGGCGGAAAACACTCAGGTGACTTGAAATTCCGCTCTGAGACCCCCAATTTGACCAAATTTCCAAATTGTCCTTTATGCATGTGTGATACCTCATTGGAAAGCATTTTCAGGGGGATGACAAATTTTTAACGGGAGGGCCTTTAAAAAAAACAAAAACAATTTAAACAGCAAAACCGTAACTGGAGGTGAGAGCACGCGAGAGCAGAATTAAAGACGCCACGATTTTAACGAGATATTATCGCGTACTTACCTTGTTTCGTTCCAAAAACTCCATGTAGCATGTATCATCGAGTGTCAAGACGCAGATGTGAATGGCCACAGTCGGATTTTTGGGGGATTTTATGGGTGAAACATGGTAATATAACAAGGGTCGCGATGCAGAAATTGCAGACTTCAAGGAGTGTTCGAGATTTTCTTTTTCATATATTTACCCTTTTAATTTAAAAAAAAAATAATTCTTTGTTTGGATCAATTATTTATCATCTAACATATCGGAGAAAATGCGACACTAACACAAAAAAAAATACAATTAAGCAATAGTTATGAGGTAGGTATCTGACTTTTTTACAGACACCATTTTTTTCCATTGTGACGTCATTTGTTTAAAAGTTTAAAATATGCGAGTGAATAATCTTTTAAAGTTTTTTTTTTTTTTTTTAAACGAAATATTAGACATCAATTAATTATTCTAAGCTAAAAATGACAGACATTTTGAAGAATAAATATAATTAATTACCTTTGTTTTATTGCTGGGTTGAAACAAAAGCGGTTGCGCGACGTCTGTAAACTGGGGTTTACAGGGAAAAACGGACGTATTAACAATAGTTCAGGGGCTTAATGCGCCATGAATCTACTATAGCAGCATATAGACATATTGTTCTATCAAACACAACAGTTGTTTTGGCTTAAAATACAGCAGTTTCTTTTAAAGAGGAATGCAAGAAACTGCTTTTTCAGTGTTGTCTGTGTTTTCCACCATATATACAGTATCTATATATTCACTATTTTACACTGCTGGTCTACTGTATTTAACCTGTTTTGACCATAGTATGTAGAAAGGACAAAAACGCCTATAATCATACCTGCTGTTAGTGTTGAATTATCAAATACAAAACTATTCAGTCTCATTTTTTTCCTGTTAAAGGTTTATCCTAAAAAGTTGAATAAATGTTATCAAGCTTCAAAACAGTTCGTTGAGCATGTATGGTTGTCAATTGGACATTAATAAAAGAATTTTTTGACAAAAAAATTGGGATTTCTTTGTCTTTTGGGTCAAAAATATTGATTATACAGTGGGGAGAACAAGTATTTGATACACTGCCAATGGGAAAACCCATTGGTCATTGGTCACTGGTCAGTGATGAAAACAGTTTGGCCATGAAGGTTATATTCTCCTGAAAAAAATGGACCCAACCAGGCCATTGTGAACATTTTTTCTTATATTCTTATTTAAAGGCAACATCAAAGGCATGCAAAATCGGACAAAATAGGCTGGGACCTTAAAGGGTTAATTCGAGTTACTTCCAAAAAGGTAAATGCCCCAAAATTAACAGGAAGTGACTGAAAATCAACAGGAAATCACTTGAAATGCGCCAAATTTAACTCAGCGCTCGGTATTTGCTGCCACTGACGGCCATAGACGTCCAATCTGTTTGAAGTGGGAGGGTGGGAGTCACTCTCCCACTTCAAACAGATTGGACATCTACAAGTAATAAACTCATTCCAGTTCAAACAAACATGAACTTTTTATAAACGACACCAAACATGACTTTTAAGAAGAAGTCTTTATGTATGCTCTCTATGTGAAACAATACTACACAAATAGAAGCAGATACTCTTAAGAGAGAAAGAACATGAAAATACACATACCGGTATTTATTACAACTGTAAATTATTGCTCATTCTGCTACTTTGTTTTCTGGATTATTCTACCGTACGAGACATATAAGACATATTAGTCACATGTCAACCAAAATATTAGACAAAAATAACAAACAATACAATAGTGACACACATCATTGAGCTTTTTTTTTTCTGATGGTTGCACCTTTAAATTGTCAACAAGAGAGAAGCCGTGACAAAGCGTGCGCGTGCACACGCACACACTGCCGGGACAGCGCCTCGGCAACATAAAAATTTGGCATATGTACAAAAATATACACGTACACACACGTCTGTGAGCACAGAGTACAAAAAAGTCATCACGTCGCTGACCCTTTAAGTCGGGCCATGCCGAGCTTCTTCCTGTTTGAACGTCACACGTCGTTTGTTTGCAAGGGCTAACACGAAAAAAAATAACACGGAGAGAAAACACAAAACAAATCAAAACAAAACAACCAAAAAAAGAGTGCCACATGCTCATGAAGGCCTGTTAAGGTGTTGGACGAACACGAATGAAGAAAAAAAGCAAATGCGCCTTCTAACTGCTCGCAAAGGAGACAACCACAAACACTTAGGCTGCGTTCAAACAATATAGTTATACAGTATTACCGATATTGTATTATATAATATTTCAATAAGCATCAATGTATGTTTTGCTCCAATATTTGTGTTAAAATATTCCTCGCTTCTAAATGCACAAATTTATATGTAATACAGCCAATGTATACAATAATTAGTATTGTTACACCGATACCAATATTCTTATCGGTACTGATACAGTACTTAATATGACATCATCAGTATTGGGGAGTACTAAGAAATATTGCACCGATGGTGTAATCTTTGAGATTTAGTTTCCAACAGCTGGTCAACCTACCCAAAATGGCTGCAAGCTATGCTAGAAATTACTTTACAGTAAAATAAATATGCAGTAAATTAGTGTTGGAAAAAAAAAAAAAAGTATTTATTTTTTCTGAATATGTTGTATCAGTACAGTGTAGGCCGATACCATACAGCTGGAAGCCAAAAATTGGTATCGATGCAACACTAATGTTTAGTTAGCATTTAGCGAAAGGGCCATTTTTTTGTAACTCTCTTTGTTATAATGTCTGTTTGCTTTCCAAAGTCCAACTTTTTTGTGATTTGTGGTGCGAAAAGCACTAAAATATTTAAAGGGAACCTCGGACTTAAAGGGTACCACTGATAGAAAGACATGTAGTTCTTAAAAGATAAATGTTAGTACAAGTTATAATAATTTCATATTAAAACCCCTCTTAATGTTTTCGTTTCAATAAAATTTGTAAAATTATTTTATCTAGTAGGCCGATCGATCGGGTCCGATCACGTCATTTTCAAAGTATCGGAATTGGCAAAAAAATATCGGACATGCCTTTTTTTAATATATATAAATATATATTATGGCTGTCAAACGATTAAAAGTTTTAATCGAGTTAATTACAGCTTAAAAATTAATTAATCGTAATTAATCGCAATTAATCGCAAATCAAACCATCTATAAAATATGCCATATTTCTCTGTAAATTATTGTTGGAGTGGAAAGATAAGACACAAGATGGATATATACATTCAACATACGGTACATAAGGACTGTATTTGTGGCATTTACATTATTAACATTCTTTCTGTGAGAGTGATCCACGGATAGAAAGACTTGTGACTTTGTATATTGTGACTAAATATTGCCATCTAGTGTATTTGTTGAGCTTTCAGTAAATGATACTGTAGCCATTTAACTGTTCTGCCCAAATGCATGATGGGAAGTGCAACCATGACTGTGCGTAGCGGTACCAATTGATATATGTTCTCTGCGTTGGGAATTAACATAGGGTGTTAAGAAAAAGATCAATTACTACTTTTCTTCCCCACATTGCTTCCCACGATATTTCTAATCGTAGGGAGAGGGATTGTAAGGCTTTAGCCAATTAAAAAAAGGCTCCAAAGGCTGCCAAAATTCACTTTACTGATTTTACGCTGCTTTTTACCTCTGTACATAGGCAAAACGGCACCATTACAGATTGAACACGACAATGCGTGAGTGGGTCGTGCAGCGCATGCGTTAATTGCGTTAAATATTTGAACGTGATGAATTTTTAAAAAAATTAATTACCGCCGTTAACGGGATAAATTTGATAACCCTACCTTAAGCCTAAACTAAAGACTCTGGATGAGTGTAACATATTTTGTCTGTAACGTTAAATACAATTAGAAAACGATTTAATTAAAATATATATACATATATATATATATATATATATTAGGGCTGTCAAAATTATCGCGTTAACGGGCGTTAATTTTTTAAATTAATCACGTTAAAATATTTGACGCAATTAACGCAGATGACCCGCTCAGACAGATTTAAATGACAGTACAGTGAAATGCTCACTTGTTGTGTTTTATGGAGTTTTGCCGCCCTCTGCTGGCGCTTGGGTGCGACTGATTTTATAGACTTCAGCACCCATGAGCATTGTGTAAGTAATTATTGACATCAACAATGGCGGGCTACTAGTTTATTTTTTGATTGAAATTTTTACAAATTTTATTAAAACGAAAACATGAAGAGGGGTTTTAATATATAATTTCTATAACTTGTACTAACATTTATCTTTTAAGAACTACAAGTCTTTCTATCCATGGATCGCTTTAACAGAATGTTAATAATGTTAATGCCATCTTGTTGATTTATTGTTATAATAAACAAATACAGTCCCTATGTACCGTATGTTGAATGTATATATCCATCTTGTGTCTTATCTTTCCATTCCAACAATAATTTACAGAAAAATATGGCATATTTTATAGATGGTTTGAAAGCGGCGAGTACTTACCATTTGTGTTTTTATGGAGTCTTTTATTACCTTTTCGTTGCCTCAAAATACTTTTTGCATGTGTTTCCCTCATACTTTTAAGCATTGTGTTTTATTGTGGTAGCTTTAAAGCAGATTGTTGATCTGTTGACCACATTAGTCACGTGGCGTATTTAAACCGCCCTTATTTGATATAACTTCGTTTACGTATTTTCTTAAGGCATCTTTAGTATGTTCTATCTGTATGCATCTAAACAAAACAAGCTGAAAGCGCACGGTAGTAATCTGAGTGTCAAATTCACCTCTTGTAGACATTTCGCCAGTGTAGCACATTTTGGCAGAACACCAGTTTTGTCTCATTTTACCCCGTCTTTCCTGTTCATTTTGCTTTTGCTGCCCATTTTCCGAAATATCGACAATACTGTCCTGCTCCTTAATGTTCCTTTCGGGTTCAAATTAAAAGTGTTGAACAGATGACGTGTTTCTGTCGCTAGAGTCTTATTCTGGAAGCCCGGCAGCGTAACCAAGTGACGCCACCGTCCTGCCATGTCAACAACAATGGCGACCTACTAGTTAAACTAATTTTACAAATTGGACTAAAATGAAAACATCAAGAGGGGTTTCATTCTCTAATTATTTTCACTCATAATAATGTTTATCTGTTAAGAACGACAAGTCTTTCTATCCGTGGATCCCTTTAACAGTTGCAATAGTAAACTCTAAATTGTAAGAATTCACAGTCAGTCCTGCAAGCTTGCGGTTTTTTTGGTTAATAGGTAACACTTTATTTGACAGCAGCGTCATATGATGGTCTTATGGCAGTCTTAATTATGATATGACACTATCATGGGCATTAATGAATACTTTTGACAGATGTCATTAAGTGTCATTTGTCATCAATTATGCCACTAACTCCATTTATATCCAGCCGGATCACACAAAATGACAGCCGTCATGAGTATACAGTTGTGGTCAAAAGTTTACATACACTTGTGAAGAACATGTCATGGCTCTCTTGAGTTTCCAGTTATTTCTACAACTCTGAAGTTCTCAATGGGTTTTAAGTCAGGACCTTGGGAAGGCCATTCGAAAACCTTAATTCTAACCTGATTTAGCCATTCCATTACCACTTTTGATGTGTGTTTGGGGTCATTGTCCTATTGGAACATCCAACTGCGCCCAAGACCCAATCTTCGGGCTGATGACGTTAGGTTATCTTGAAGAATTTGAAGGTAATCCTCCTTCTTCATTATCCCATTTACTCTCTGTAAAGCACCAGTTCCATTGGCAGCAAAACAGCCCCACAGCATAATACTACCACCACCATGCTTGACGGTAGGCATGGTGTACTTGGGGTTAAAGGCCTCACCTTTTCTCCTCCAAACATATTGCTGGGCATTGTGGCCAAACAGCTCGATTTTTGTTTCGTCTGACCACAGAACTTTCCTCCAGAAGGTCTTATCTTTGTCCATGTGATCAGCAGCAAACTTCAGTTGCGCCTTAAGGTGCCGCTTTTGGAGCAAGGGCTTCCTTCTTGCACGGCAGCCTCTCAGTCCAAAACACGCTTGACTGTGAACACTGACACTTGTGTTCCAGCAGCTTCTAATTCTTGGCAGATCTGCTTTTTGGTGATTCTCGGTTGAATCTTCACCCTCCTGACCAATTTTCTCTCAGCAGCAGGTGATAGCTTGCGCTTTCTTCCTGATCGTGGCAGTGACAAAACAGTGCCATGCACTTTATACTTACAAACAATTGTTTGCACTGTTGCTCTTGGGACCTGCAGCTGCTTTGAAATGGCTCCAAGTGACTTTCCTGACTTGTTCAAGTCAACGATTTGCTTTTTCAGATCCATGTACCGTATTTTTCGGACTATAAGTCGCAGTTTTTTTCATAGTTTGGCTGGGGGTGCGACTTATACTCAGGAGCGACTTATGTGTGAAATTATTAACACATTTTTATATTATTTCCCATGTTAATTTGGTGTTTTGGAGTGACACTGATGGTTTGCTAAACTTGTTAGCATGTTCTTGATGCTATAGTTATCTGAGTAACTCTTAATAGCTATGTTACGTTAACATACTGGCCACGTTCGCATTTTATTGTTCATGCATCATGTAACATTATCATACTGTACACTTATTCAGCGTGTTGTTCTGTATTGTATTTTAATTTCAAACTGCCTTTCAAGATGAAATATCTGTTCTATGTGCTGGATTTGATCAAGTAAATTTCCCCCAAAAATGCGACTTATACTCCAGTGCGACTTATATATGTTTTTTTTCCTCCTCATTGGGCATTTTATGGCTGGCGCGACTTATACTCAGGTGCGACTTATAGTCCGAAAAATACGGTATGTATATTTTTGACCCAGCAGATTTGATCACATTTTCTGTTAACCCATAATAAAGTCATAGAAGAACCAAACTTCATGAAGGTTTTTTGTGACAAAGAAGTATCTGTTCCAATCACTCTATCGGAGAAAAATCAGAGTTGTAGAAATAACTGGAAACTCAAGAGAGCCATGACATTATGTTCTTCACAAGTGTATGTAAACTTTTGACCACAACTGTACATGTTTACAATATTTATAATTGACTTATGGCATAGTTGATTGAAACAACTGGAACAGTAACTGAAGAAATAATTAGCACGTTACATGAATTTTGATTGTTATTTACATCTGCAATGCATGCTAGGAGGCATGTGAGACGACAACAGTGTTGACAGCAGGCGGCAGCAGAGGTTGACTGTCTCTCCCAAGGGAGCAGCGATGGCCAAATGAAGCTTCTTGAAGCAATGAAGCTGTGCAGCCAAATGGTTCAAAGCTTCATAGTGGTTCATTTGGTCTTATGACAGTCTTAAGATGCCTCTGTCAAGTAAAGTGTTACCGGTTAATATCTTTAGGTGTAAGTATCCTATAATACAGTGAGGAGGGCTACGGCTTATAGTCCAGTGCGGCTTTTCTATAAACAAATGCTTATTTCAGGTCAAATTTGGTGGGTGGCGGCTTTTAGTCAAGTGTGGCTTATAGTCTGAAAATTATGGTAAATAAATCGGACGTTTATTGCTGTCAATGGCAGGCAATGAGCTCACAATTAAACCCCCCCCCCGAGAGCCAAGCATTCTAAATATTTTGGAAATAATCAGTTTTTTGCGCTGGTTTTCGTTCCTCGTGACGCAATAAGGCGCAAACGAATGGATTAAAAAAAACTGCTGCTTTAAAATAACTACAATGAATCATAATTGTTGCAAACGAGACAAAAAAAGTGATGGTTAAAAACAAAAGAGCATGAGGCAAAGATTCGTGTGGGCGGAAACGCATTCAACAAGCGCGCACGTTTACTGTCATCCCCTCTCACTTGAAGGAAATATGTGAGAATGCTTTGGTTGACATCTCATCAGGCATCTTTTCCCTCCCGGACTAGAAAAGCGTCTACAAAGACGAAGCGCTATATACAAAGCGGCGTGACGGTCCCTTGCGAAAAAGGAGTCGCGGGCTGAATGAACGATAGAAAATGTGGACCAGACGGGAGGAGTTTGAAAAATCCGAAAGAAGGAGTAGAAAATGAAGAAAGACGCCATTTTGGAGTTGTGCATGCAAAACCGAAAGTCCAACTTTAGCGTCTTAAACATGCAAAAATGTGTATCGAGTACACAATAAGAACACACATCTAGTAGTTAAAAAAAATTTCCGAAACGGGAGAAATATTCAGCCGACGACAATTTTGTTAGTCACGTTATGGCGCTTCGTGCAGTGTGGGTGACGTTAAATATTCACTTTATTAGTATTGTTTCACGTTGTAGAGTATATACATGCAACCTGATGCGAGCTGATATGAACAAGAGTGGCAAAAAGGGGATCCAAAAAATGTGCAAATCGCCCCGAAAAACACCGGTCATCGCTAAATGAAACAATGAGGTGAGTGGGGGAAGCTAATGCGCTAACTGGATTAGCGTAGTGTAAATGAATGACCTTCGGCGTGCCGGGGCGGAGTCGAAGTTGCCCCGCCGTAGGAATGTGATGCATGTGTGTGAGCGCGTCCCCTCGTGTTTTCCCTCCTTCCGCCTCGTCCGATGGCCCACAAAAACTGGAGCAATGTTTGTCTGTTTTTGAGCGGGAATGACGGCAGCAGCGCTCTCCGTGAGTGCAGAGGCGAGAGAGAGAGAGAGGAAGAGGCAAAGAAAGAGAAAGAGAGAGGACAGGTTGTGTTGCAGGTCAACAAACGGCCTGTAGAAGAGTGGGCGGGGTCTAGTTGAAGACCTTCGGGGCTCCGTCAGGACGTCTGGTCTGCACGATTTCTTGCTTGGGCCGTGCCGCTTCTTCGTCTTCTGTTTCGCTCTCGCACACGTGGACCACGACGCTTGGGGTGGACTCTGTGCCGGCGTGCAGCTCGTACTTCTCACCTGTGATGACAATTTTTTATTTTCAGTTTTTTTTTACGATAGGTTACCCGTAGAAGATGCAATCGTGTGTTTGGACAATGATACAGCCGATTATCGGTTTCAAGTAGGGTTGTTCCGATCATGTTTTTTTGCTCCCGATCCGATCCCGATCGTTTTAGTTTGAGTATCTGCCGATCCCGATTGCTTTTTTTTGCTCCTGATTCAATTCCAATCATTCCCGATAATTTTTCCCAGTCATACAGTGCCTTGCAAAAGTATTCGGCCCCCTTGAACCTTGCAACCTTTCGCCACATTTCAGGCTTCAAACATAAAGATATAAAATTTGAATTTTTTGTCAAGAATCAACAACAAGTGGGACACAATCGTGAAGTGGAACAACATTTATTGGATAATTTAAACTTTTTTAACAAATAAAAAACTGAAAAGTGGGGCGTGCAATATTATTCGGCCCCTTTACTTTCAGTGCAGCAAACTCACTCCAGAAGTTCAGTGAGGATCTCTGAATGATCCAATGTTGTCCTAAATGACTGATGATGATAAATAGAATCCACCTGTGTGTAATCAAGTCTCCGTATAAATGCACCTGCTCTGTGATAGTCTCAGGGTTCTGTTTAAAGTGCAGAGAGCATTATGAAAACCAAGGAACACACCAGGCAGGTCCGAGATACTGTTGTGGAGAAGTTTAAAGCCGGATTTGGATACAAATAGATTTCCCAAGCTTTAAACTTCTCAAGGAGCACTGTGCAAGCCATCATATTGAAATGGAAGGCGCATCAGACCACTGCAAATCTACCAAGACCCGGCCGTCCTTCTAAACTTTCTTCTCAAACAAGGAGAAAACTGATCAGAGATGCAGCCAAGAGGCCCATGATCACTCTGGATGAACTGCAGAGATCTACAGCTGAGGTGGGAGAGTCTGTCCATAGGACAACAATCAGTCGTACACTGCACAAATCTGGCCTTTATGGAAGAGTGGCAAGAAGAAAGCCATTTCTCAAAGATATCCATAAAAAGTCTGTGCCAAAGTTTGCCACAAGCCACCTGGGAGACACACCAAACATGTGGAAGAAGGTGCTCTGGTCAGATGAAACCAACATTGAACTTTTTGGCCACAATGCAAAACGATATGTTTGGCGTAAAAGCAACACAGCTCATCACCCTGAACACACCATCCCCACTGTCAAACATGGTGGTGGCAGCATCATGGTTTGGGCCTGCTTTTCTTCAGCAGGGACAGGGAAGATGGTTAATATTGACGGGAAGATGGATGCAGCCAAATACAGGAACATTCTGGAAGAAAACCTGTTGGTATCTGCACAAGACCTGAGACTGGGACGGAGATTTATCTTCCAACAGGACAATGATCCAAAACATAAAGCCAAATCTACAATGGAATGGTTCAAAAATAAACGTATCCAGGTGTTAGAATGGCCAAGTCAAAGTCCAGACCTGAATCCAATGGAGAATCTGTGGAAAGAGCTGAAGACTGCTGTTCACAAACACTCTCCATCCAACCTCACTGAGCTCGAGCTGTTTTGCAAGGAAGAATGGGCAAGAATGTCAGTCTCTCGATGTGCAAAACTGATAGAAACATACCCCAAGCGACTTGCAGCTGTAATTGGAGCAAAAGGTGGCGCTACAAAGTATTAACGCAAGGGGGCCGAATAATATTGCACGCCCCACTTTTCAGTTTTTTATTTGTTAAAAAAGTTTAAATTATCCAATAAATGTTGTTCCACTTCACGATTGTGTCCCACTTGTTGTTGATTCTTGACAAAAAAAAAAAAAAAAGTCATATCTTTATGTTTGAAGCCTGAAATGTGGCGAAAGGTTGCAAGATTCAAGGGGGCCGAATACTTTTGCAAGGCACTGTATATATTTTGGCAATGCATTAAGAAAAAAAATGAATAAAACTCGGACGAATATATACATTCAACATACAGTACATAAGTACTGTATTTGTTTATTATGACAATAAATCCTCAAGATGGCATTTACATTATTAACATTCTTTCTGTGAGAGGGATCCACTGATAGAAAGACTTGTAATTCTTAAAGGATAAATGTGACTTTGTATATTGTGACTAAATATTGCCATCTAGTGTATTTGTTGAGCTTTCAGTCAATGATACTGTAGCCATTTAACTGATCTGCCCAAATGCATGATGGGAAGTGCAACCATGACTGTGCGTAGTGGCACCAATTGATAGATCTTCTCTGCGTTGGGAAATAACATAGGGTGTAAAGAAAAAGATCAACTACTATCTTTCTTCCCCACATTGCTTTCCCACGATATTTCTAATTGTTGAGATAGGGATTTTAAGGCATTAGCAACCATGACTCAGCGTAGTGGCACCAATTGATATATCTTCTCTGCATTGGGAAATAATACAGGGTGTTAAGAAAATGATCAACATTTCTTCCCTACATTGCCTCCCACGTTATCTCTAAGTGCTGAGAGGGGGATTATAAGGCTTTGGCCAAATAAAAAAAGACTCCAAAGGCTGTCAAAATTCTCTCTACCCATCATACGCTTCCTTTTTGCTCTATATATAGGTAAAACGGTGCCTTTATAGATTGAACGCGACAATGCGTGAGTGGGTCGTGCAGCACATGCAATAATTGTTTAACGTGATTAATTAAAAAAAATAAATTACCGCTGTTAACGCATTAAATTTGATAGCCCTATTTTAAGCCAAAACTACTCTGGATGGGTGTAAGACACTTTGTCGGTAACGTTAAATACAATTAGAAAACGATTTAAATAATATATACACATATATATTAAAAAAGGCATGTCCGATATTTTTTTTGCCTATTCCCATACTTTGAAAATGACGTGATTGGACATCTTTAGTTTCAAGGTGTACCGTTGCATGAAAACGTCAGGGTTTTAAAACCGCAAAAAATTTCCATCATCCCGTCTGTAATGTATTAGCTATTTTTTTTTGTCCAAAAAATGCATGGAGATATCCCTTGCTTCCAGCTGTAAGGCTCAACCCTCCCCCACCGGTTGTTGCTCAGTGTCAGTGACTCAGCTGTGCTACACGATGGCTCGAGGAGGTAAAACTGTGACCTCAAAACCGAGATTTTTGTGTACCGTTACACCCCTAACTACTACAGAGAAGCCTTATAAAATAGTGGTACACATAATCTAAAATATCCATTCTGTAAAGGAAGTCTAAACAGCAGATGCTAACATGAATACAATTACGAAACAACTTTGAGTTTTTCAAAATATGAACCTTTGCTTTGCGTTACGGGACCACATTTGATTTAGAAGCGTTAACGATAGGGTTGTTCCGATCACGTTTTTTTGCTCCCGATCCGATCTCGATCGTTTTAGTTTGAGTATCTGCCGATCCCGATTGCTTTTTTTTGCTCCCGATTCAATTCGAATCATTCCCGATAATTTTTCCCGATCATATACATTTTGGCAATGCATTAAGAAAAAAATGAAATTCGGACAAATATATACATTCAACATACAGTACATAAGTACTGTATTTGTTTATTATGACAATAAATCCTCAAGATGGCATTTACATTATTAACATTCTTTCTGTGAGAGGGATCCACGGATAGAAAGACTTGTAATTCTTAAAGGATAAATGTGACTTTGTATATGGTGACTAAATATTGCCATCTAGTGTATTTGTTAAGCTTTCAGTAAATTATACTGTAGCCATTTAACTGTTCTGCCCAAATGCATGATGGGAAGTGCAACCACGACTGTGCGTAGTGGCACCAATTGATATATCTTCTCTGTGTTGGGAAGTAACATAGGGTGTTAAGGAAAAGATCAACCACTACCGTTCTTCCCCACATTGCTTCCCACGATATTTCTAATTAGTGAGAGATTTTAAGGCTTTAGCCAATTAAATAGAGGCTCCAAAGACTGCCAAAATTCTCTCTACTCATTTTACGCTGCCTGTTAGCTCTATATATGGGTAAAACGGCGCCATTATAAATTGAACGCGACAACGTGTGAGTGGGTCGTGCAGCGCATGCGTTAATTGCATTAAATATTTTAATGTGATTAATTTTTAAAAAATTAATTACCGCCGTTTACGCGATAAATTTGATAGCCCTACTTTAAGCCAAAACTAAAGACTCTGGATGAATGTAAGACATTTTGTCTGTAACATTAAATACAATTAGAAAACGATTTAATTAAAAAATATATACAGTTGTGGTCAAAAGTTTACATACACTTGTGAAGAACATAATGTCATGGCTCTCTTCAGATTCCAGTTATTTCTACAACTCTGATTTTTCTCCGATAGAGTGATTGGAACAGATACTTCTTTGTCACAAAAAACATTCATGAAGTTTGGTTCTTTTATGACTTTATTATGGGTTAACAGAAAAAGTGATCAAATCTGCTGGGTCAAAAATATACATACAGCAACACGAATTAGCAATTTTGGCGAATCATTGACTTGAACAAGTCAGGAAAGTCACTTGGAGCCATTTCAAAGCAGCTCCAGGTCCCCAAAGCAACAGTGCAAACAATTGTTTGTAAGTATAAAGTGCATGGCACTGTTTTGTCACTGCCACGATCAGGAAGAAAACGCAAGCTATCACCTGCTGCTGAGAGAAAATTGGTCAGGAGGGTGAAGATTCAACTGAGAATCACCAAAAAGCAGATCTGCCAAAAATTATAAGCTGCTGGAACACAGGTGTCAGTGTCCACAGTCAAGCGTGTTTTGCATCTCAATGGACTGAGAGGCTGCCGTGCAAGAAGGAAGCCCTTGCTCCAAAAGCGGCACCTTAAGGCTCGACTGAAGTTTGCTGCTGATCACATGGACAAAGATAAGACCTTCTGGAGGAAAGTTCTGTGGTCAAACGAAACAAAAATCGAGCTGTTTGGCCACAATGCCCAGCAATATGTTTGGAGAAGAAAAGGTGAGGCCTTTAACCCCAAGTACACCATGCCTACCGTCAAGCACGGTGGTGGTAGTATTATGCTGTGGGGCTGTTTTGCTACCAATGGAACTGGTGCTTTACAGAGAGTAAATGGGATAATGAAGAAGGAGGATTACCTTCAAATTCTTCAAGATAACCTAACGTCATCAGCCCGAAGATTGGGTCTTGGGCGCAGTTGGGTGTTCCAACAGGACAATGACCCCAAACACACATCAAAAGTGGTAATGGAATGGCTAAATCAGGCTAGAATTAAGGTTTTTGAATGGCCTTCCCAAAGTCCTGACTTAAACCCCGTTGAGAACTTGTGGACAATGCTGAAGAAACATGTCCATGTCAGAAAGCCATCAAACTTAACTGAACTGCACCAATCCTGTCAAGAGGAGTGGTCAAAGATTCAACCAGAAGCTTGCCAGAAGCTTGTGGATGGCTACCAAAAGCGCCTAATTGAAGTGAAAATGGCCAAGGGACATGTTACCAAATATTAGCGCTGCTGTATGTATATTTTGGACCCAGCAGATTTGATCACTTTTTTCTGTTCACCCATAATAAAGTCATAAAAGAACCAAACTTCATGAATGTTTTTTCGTGACAAAGAAGTATCTGTTCCAATCACTCTATCAGAGAAAAATCAGAGTTGTACAAAGTAACTGGAAACTCAAGAGAGCCGTGACATTATGTTCTTCACAAGTGTATGTAAACTTTTGACCACAACTGTATATATATTAAAAAAAAGGCATGTCCGATATTTTTTTGCCGATTCCGATACTTTGAAAATGACGTGATCGGACCCGATCGATCGGGACATCTTTAGTTAACGATAAAGTTAACCCCACTTAGTAAACTGCGCAAATAGCCTACCACACAAAAACAAAATGACACGAATCAATAGCAGAGCCTTTTTTTTATCTCATTGACAGTGCTAGGAGGGTTGGCAGCGAATGAACGAACGCACCACCCTCACATTCCTAATGAATTGGACGTCTACTAGTGATAAACCCACCCTTTCCCAAAAGCAATATCATTGCTTTGGATTCTATGAAATAAGCCATGCAATGACTGGAACAGTTTCCTTTCAGTCTGATGTGGCGCGCACAGGTTACACAGAATGAAAGCATACGCTCTCTCGATTGCATCGCAGTTGCCATGGCGATAAGACGGGACAGAGGAAATTGGCCCTGAGGAACAACAGGGGAATGACAACACGCCGTCAGCCCGACGCGCCAGCAGAGGGCGTCGGCGCGCTGAAGGAAACTTCCGGAGCCCTTGGGATTGTCCGAATTGTCATCTCTTCGGACTGGCAGTCCAACTGAGGACACTTTAATTAGTTTTGACCTGATAAGGGGGACAGAATAACAAGAGATAAGCCTTAAAGAGCACAAACATGGAAATGTTTTCCTTTGTGCTTGCTGACATTTTCTCAAAAAGGAATCTGAAATGTGACTCGTGTCATATTGTGTTGACATTATTAGCATGCGGGAAAGACGAGGCTGCGGGAAAGTCGGACTATGATCCGCACAATGCATCAATTACTTTAGTTATTGGGGGCAAATGGAAGCAATCGGTCACATGGATGTTAGACATTCACTGCCATTGATAATAATATGACAATGAGTTTGTACGAAAAAATGTCAACAGGGCCCAGGTGTGATGAGCATAAACGAGACTCCCCGAGTGAATCGTCTGACGGGGAGGGGTTGGGTGTGTAAAAACACTTAAAAGACTATACAGGTAGCTAAAGATGTCCTCCGATCGATCACGTCATTTTCAAAGTATCGGAATCGGCAAAAAAAGATCAGACATGCCTTTTTTTAATATATATATATTTTTTAATTAAATCGTTTTGTAATTGTATTTAACGTTACAGACAAAATGTCTTACACTCATCCAGAGTCTTTAGTTTTGGCTTCAAGTAGGGCTATCAAATTTATCGCATTAACGGCGGTAATTAATTTTTTAAAAATTAATCACGTTAAAATATTTAACGCAATTAACGCATGCGCTGCACGACCCACTCACGCATTGTTGCATTCAATCTATAATGGCGCCGATTTACCTATATAGACCCTACCCACGTGACGTCACAACTCCTTCCTCCTGACTGGTGCCGCCCATTTGTCCGTCAACACATCATGTTTACCTGTTACGGCTACGTACATTCCTCCTATTTACGACGTGTTTTTCTGCTCGTTAACATTAATAATCAAAATGGTGAAGGCATGTGTGGCGGTCGGTTGCAATAACAGAGAAGATAGACGGAGAAGACGGAGAGACTTGAAGTTCTACCGGATTCCGAGAGACCGGGAGAGAAGAGAGCGAGATGGGCTGCTGCAATTCGACGAGAAAACTGGGCTCCAAATGATTACCACAGATTATGTAGTAGTCATTTTATATCTGGTAAGATGCATTTAATATATATTTAGAGGGTTTTGGGCTGACAACCACGATTAAGATCATTGCTAGGCTAATCGCCGACAACATATACGTATGTATGTAGTGAGAGTGCTATCGCTAAACCATATAAACATTAAAAGCCCTAACTCCATTGACAAACGACATGAAATACATTAGACTTGACAGTGGATGTTAGCAATAACAAAAGATTTTGAATTGAAAATTTCGTAACTCACCTTTCCAAGCACAAGATAGATTCCTGCCGAATTTTCGTGGCCGAGGACCTGTTTCACCCAACCAGCAACGAAGTATTTATAAGCCTCGAAGCTCTTAAAGTTTTTCAAACTTTCGTGAGAATAGGCTGATTTTGTGTGGACAAGATAGTTGTACATATCAGGGTAGCTAGCAGATGTCAGGCAAATACGGCGGAGACAGCGGGTCGAAAAACATCGATTTAGGCATCAAATATGGATCTGGCAAATGGATAAACTGAAGCTTTTCCACATAACGCCTTTTATGCAACGCATCAAGTGAGTTTACGGCATCCGAAAGCACCGGGTCTTCCATGAAATGCATTATAAATTGCTCGATCAATTGAGACCATTGATAATACAGACACAAAATGACGGACAAGGGGGCGGAACCATACAGCGAGCACGTGATTTTGTGACGTCGGTGGGTAGGGTCTATATAGAGCTAAAAGGCAGCGTAAAATGAGCAGAGTGAATTTTGGCAGTCTTTGGAGCCTTTTTTTAATTGGCTAATGCCTTAAAATCCCTCTCTCAACAATTAGAAATATCATGGGAAAGCAATGTGGGGAAGAAAGATCTTTTTCTTTACACCCTATGTTATTTCCCAACGCAGAGAAGATCTATCAATTGGTGCCACTACGCACAGTCATGGTTGCACTTCCCATCATGCATTTGGGCAGAACAGTTAAATGGCTACAGTATCATTTACTGAAAGCTCAACAAATACACTAGATGGCAATATTTAGTCACAATATACAGTCACATTTATCCTTTAAGAATTACAAGTCTTTCTATCCGTGGATCCCTCTCACAGAAAGAATGTTAATAATGTAAATGCCATCTTGAGGATTTATTGTCATCATAAACAAATACAGTACTTATGTACTGTATGTTGAATGTATATATTCGTCCGAGTTTTATTCATTTTTTTCTTAATGCATTGCCAAAATGTATATGATTGCGAAAAATGATCGGGAATGATTGGAATTGAATCAGGAGCAAAAAAAAAGCAATCGGATCGGGAAATACCGGGATCGGCAGATACTCAAACTAAAATGATCGGGATCGGATCGGGAGCAAAAAAACATGATCGGAACAACCCTACCTGAGGTAGTCCCAGGGGTACGACGTATACGATTTAATGTGATTTTGACTTTACGACGCCTGCTCTCGTCCGCCATTTTGTCTCCAGTTGTTTTTTCGGATAGTAATTTTGAGATTTAGAGGGTATTTAGGGGTACTTAAAGGGTTAAATTCAATTTATGTAGAAAAATCTGGTTACATCGCAAGCGTAGGAACTCGTTCATAACCCGGAGACTACCTTGCGCATCACCTCCTCTCGCCCCACCACGCCCACATACTAGACTAGGTGTAGAGGGATTTTCGGATTTTTCGTGTTTTCCGACTCGACTGAGGCATTAACTTGACGGTGTGAATGGGACAAGTCGCATAGAAGTGGACCATTACAAATCTGATCTCGGTCACTTTTGTACGTGCTTTAATTACTTTTTGGGAGAAGTAATTTGTAACTGTAATTAACCACTTTTTTAAAGTAAAATTAACAACACTGACCGATAATAACGGCAGCATAATGATATGGCACCTCGATACAGCATGTTGTTCTTTATTCTGTTATAATAATAACTTGTACTTCAATATGAAATGTCTCTTCTTGATATTGTTTCAAAAATGCGGATTATACTCCAGCTCGATTTGATGCTTTTCTTTTTTATGATGCATTTAAAATCCCCAAAATATAGGATTTTATTTTGTATTCTAACCCCGAGCACTTTGCAATTCCTCTTTTTGAGAAGTGCGAGAGAGATATGGAACAAGTTAAATTCATTTTTCACGGCAACAATGTTCTGTCGCTTCACTCTATAGTTAAAAAGACGAGATGCCGATTTGTCTTTTTGACACTGTTGCAAAAGAAACACGTTCCTGACCTTTAAAGAGTGTGCGGTGGCAGTATTACAAACTGATCGCGGAAACCCCTCGGGGAAACGTCAACAACTAAACGTTCACGATTCACCCGTGACTGACAAGCATCGAGTTGTTTTCCGCGCTTAACGGTTGCCTAAGACTCACCGGGGCCCAGCTTGGCGACCGCGCATAGCAGGTCGTAATTGATGACCGGCGTGGCGTCCTCGCTTTGACTCCAGCCCACGGGTGGCGAGGCGGGCGGCGAGATCAGGAACTGTTTAACGGGCTGCGGTGGCGCCAGGAAGGACTTGTCGATATCCTCGTCGCCATTTTGAACCTGACGATGACAATGATGACAGCAAGCCGAGTTAGTTGTCAACACTTAAGAAGGGGGCGCCCAAAAACGGCTTTATTCACACAGTGGAACCTCGAGGTACGAAAGCTTCGGTCAATAAAAATTCATTTTATGAAAAAATTTTCAAAGCTTTTTCGCTTTATATTACGTAAAATTGTTCAGTATACAAATTTCATTCCGTAACATAAAAAAGTATTGGCACCCCTGCAATTCTGCCAGATAATGCTCAATTTCTCCCATAAAATGATTGCGATTACAAATTCTTTGGTAATAATATCTTCATATATTTTGCTTGCAATGAAAAAACACAAAAGAGAATGAAAAAAAAAAATTAAATCATTATCATTTTGAACCAGTGTTGTTTTTTGGCAGCACTTTTAATTTTCGTCTTAGTCTTTTGGACAACAATACCGTAATTTTCGCACTAAGAGCGCACCTGATTATAAGCCGCCACCCACCAAATGTGACAGGAAAATCGCATTTGTTCACAGATAAGCCGCACTGGACTATAAGCCGCAGCTGTCCTCACTGTATTATGGGATGTTTACACCAAAAGATAATAACCGGAAACACTTCATTAGATAGCGGCATCATACGATGGTCAGAAGACCAAATGAACCACCATGAAGCTTTGAACCAATTGTTTGCAAAGCTTCATTGCTTGAAGAAGCTTCATTTGACCATCACAGCTCCGTTGGGGGAGACAATCAATCTTTTATGCCACCTGCTGTCAACACTGTTGCTGTCCAACATGCCTCCTAGCATGCATTGCAGCGCAACAGATGTAAATAACAATCAAAATACGTTCTTAAATGTTCTGTACTAATTATTTTTCAATTACTGTTCCTCTTCTTTAATTAATTTAACAGTGGCCCCATAAGACAATTAGACATAATTATGACATGAGTCACATGACACTGTCATAAGCATTAACAACTGCTTAAAACAGTTATCATTTAGTTTTATTCGGCAAATTATCTCACTTTGAATGGATTTAAAAGATCCAAGCTGGACATAAATGGAGTTGGTAACATAATTTGCTGGATGACACTTAATGACATCTGTCATAAGCATTCAGTGATGCCCATGATAGTCTTATGTCATAACTATGACAGTGTTATGACAGTCTTATGACGCCGCTGTCAAATAAAGTGTTACCAAATACCATAACAAGCAATTAATGAAACTGGAACAGTAAATGCATAAATAATTAGCACAGAACATGAATTTGATTGTTACTTACACCTGTAGTGCTGCAATGCATGCTAGGAGGCATGTGTTGCCAATTAACCCAAATAAATCATCAAATAAGTCACACTGGACTATAAGCCGCAGGATTCAAAATGAACGAAAAAAGTAGCAACTTATAGTCCGGAAATTACGGTACTTATTAGTCTTAGTCACATTTTAGTTATTTCAAAATGTGTTTGTCTTCGTCTAGTTTTTGGAGACGAAAACTAAAGACTAATTTCACGCAGTTTTAGTTGATATTTAATAAAAATGTTTTCGTCTCTAAAATGAAAAAAAAATTATGCCCACCAGGATGCCAAGAACTGTATGTAAAAAAAAAGTTAGCCTGATGCTAACACGAACGTGAATGCTATGCTAACGCTAGGAGTTACATTTAGTATGCGATAATCACTCAGCACAGAGAGTTTAAGAGGACGTTCGCCGTTAGAAATAGTCTGATGCTAACTCGACCGTGAATGCTATGCTAACACTACGAATTACATTTAGTGTGTGATGATCACTCAGCACGGACCTTTTAAGGCTAAACAACACTGCATCTTCTCTCTTCTTGCCAAGAAAAGAAGACAAATCTTAGCGAGTGTGTCACAAAACAAGCAATGGGAAGACTGGAGAGGACACTAGCGGGTGAATTGGGGTGGGCACAGCACGTCACATGAGTGACACAACCAGACACACATTGTGAACATGTGACAAAAACTATGGCGCATTTTTGTCGTTCTCGTCAGACGAAAACTGGCATTCGTGTCCTTATGTTTTACAGTAGTCTCCCAATTAACGTTTTTAGCTCATTTTCGTCTCGTCATCGTCATAAAAAATTGTTTGTCGACGAAATATTTTCGTTATGGTCGTCGTTGAAGAAAACTACACTGTTTTACACAAAACTCTGAAAATGGGCCGGACAAAAGTATTGGCACCTACACCTTTAGACAAAATAACTGCCAACAACTGCTTCTGGTATCCATCAATGAGTTTCTTACAATGCTTTGCTGGAATTTTAGACCATTCTTCTTTGGCCAACTGCTCCAGGTTTCTGAGATTTGAAGGGTGCCTTCTCCAAGCTGCCATTTTCAGATCTCTCCACAGGTGTTCTATGGGATTCAGGTCTGGACTCATTGCTGGCCACTTTAGAAGTCTCCAGTGCTTTCTCTCAAACCATTTTCTAGTGCTTTTTGAAGTGTGTTTTGGGTCATTGTCCTGCTGGAAGACCCATAACCCCTTAGGGAGACCCAGCTTTCTCACACTGGGCCCTACATTATGCTGCAAAATGTGTTGGTAGTCTTCAGACTTCATAATGCCATGCACACGGTCAAGCCCCAAAACATCAGGGAACCTCCGCCATGTTTGACTGTGAGGACCGTGTTCTTTTCTTTGAAGGCTCTATGTTGATGCCTTTTCCCAAAGAGCTCTACTTTTGTCTCATCTGCCCAGAGAACATTCTTCCAAAACGTTTTTGGCTTTCTCAGGTAGGTTTTGGCAACCTCCAGCCTGGCTTTTTCATGTCTTTGGTTCAGAAGTGGAGTCTTCCTGGGTATCCTAGTATAGAGTCCCTTTTCATTCATATACTGACGGATGGTATAGGTTGACACTGTTGTACCCACGGACTGCAGGACAGCTTAAAATTGTTTGGATGTTAGTCAAGGTTCTTTATCCACTACCCGCGCAATCTTTCGTTAAACTCTCTAGTCATTTTTTCTTTTCCGTCCACATCTAGGGAGGTTAGCCACAGTTCCATGGGCTTTACACTTATTGATGACGAGTGTTGGGCACGTTACTTTAAAAAAGTAATTAGTTACATTACTCACTTCTTCTTCTAAAAAGTAACTGAGTTAGTAACTGAATTACTCTATAATAAAAGTAACTAGTTACCAGGGAAAGTAACTATTTCCGTTACGTGTTTTATGTCAAAGAATTTGAAATTTTCTGAGCAGTATTCGAGTCAGTGGAATAGAGAAGAACAGACAGGTAGTTAACTTGTTAGGTGCTTCAGCAGATTTGAATTGCTTACCACAGATGTCGACTAAAGCTTTGCCCCGGCACATAAATTACACATTACAAGCAGGTTCTTTCCTTTAATTTCGACAAACTTGAAATAGTGTCTATATCTCCACCTCTTAAAGGACATTTTTTCTTCTGAATGCTCTGCCATCCCGACCCTGTGCATCTGTTTTGCGTGTGTGTGTTTGCCGCACGCGCTGTTCCGGTTTGCTTGTGAAATCACCGGCTCTGATTGGCTTACCGCGACACATGACTCTAACCCTCAGCCAATCACAATCACTTCCATCGCATCTCTCCAGGGGCTGCATTTAGGTAGGCTCGTTTCCCGACAATTCACGTCACCTTCAAAGCGTCTGCCGTCCTCAAGATGGAAGCAGAATTATTGCTGGCTGACAGTGGGAGATGGGAACGAGGCTAGCATCAGGTGTAGCAAACACAGAAACGTGTCCAAACTTTGGAAAGCATTGTCTAATTGAATGAGCAGGGACAAACAGCTTGGAGTCAGAAGTACGTGCGCTATTCTCGAACCTGAACGCACCCCAAGTCTTGGATGACAAATCAACAGAGCAGAGAGTCGACTCTACACGGCTGGTAGTTTCTTCAATTTATTCAGAGTAAGTAACGCACCGCTTTTGACCGTCAGTAACGGTAACGGCGGAAAAAGTAATTAGTTAGATTACCCCGTTACTGAAAAAATAACGCTGTTACGTAACGGCATTATTTATAACGGCGTTACTCCCAACACTGTTGATGACATTGTGCACGGTAGACACAGGAACATTCAGGTCTTTAGAGATGGACTTTAGCCTTGAGATTGCCCATGCTTCCTCACAATTTTGCTTCTCAAGTCCTTAGACAGTTCTTCGGCCTTCTTTCTTTTCTCCATGCTCAATGTAGTACACACTAGGACACAGAACAGGGGGTGAGTCATCTTTAATCCATTTTAACTGGCTGCAAGTGTGATTTAGTTATTGCCACCATTTGTTATGTGCCATTGGTAAGTAACAGGTACTGTTAAATACACAAATTAGAGAAGCATCACATGATTTTTCAAAGGGTGCCAATACTTTTGTCCGTCACATTTCTGGAGTTTTGTGTAAAATGATAATGATTTAATTTTTTTCCCATTCGATATTGTGGTTTTTTTTTTCATTCAAAGCAAAATAAATAAAGATATTACTACCAAAGCATTTGTAATTGCAATCATTTTCTGGGAGAAATTGAGCATTATCTGATAGAATTGCAGGGGTGCCAATACTTTGGGCCAGCAGTGTATTTCCCGCTTTCAGAATTTTTTTATCGAATCCCCATTAGCATGAGACTGTTCGCCGTATCCAGCTGTAAGTATTGTGTGTATTTTTTTTTTTATATGGAAAATAAGTGGGGTGAATGAATTGTTGTTATTTATGTTAGGCCAGAATAATAAATAATAATAATAAATTCTATTTATAACGCACTTTACATTTGAAAAACAAATCTCAAAGTGCACATTACCATGTAATAAAATAAAAAGACTAAGAATATAAGAGTAAAAGCAAAAATAGACAGAAACATAGATAAAATCAGATAGAAATCAGATAAAATAAGATGGATAAAATTAGCCAGGGTAGGCTTTTTTAAAAAGGTAGGTTTTTAGTCCTTTTTTAAAGGCATCCACTGTCTGCGGGGCTCTGAGGTGGTCTGGGAGGGCGTTCCATAGATGTGGAGCAGCAGCTGCAAAGGCCCTGTCGCCCATAGTCTTGAGCTGAGTCCTGGGCGGGAGTAGACGGTGCAGTTGGCCTGACCGGGTTCTGGCTGAAGTATTTGGTGTGAGGAGTTCGGTGAGGTAGGTGGGGGCTACACCGTGTAGACAGTGATGGGTGTGAAGGAGGATTTTGAATTAAATACGGAGGTGAACTGTTTGATTTTAGGTGGTTGTGAAGTTGGATGGATACAATTTTTTCAAGAATTTTGGAAATGAAGGGGAGATTGGAGATGGGTCTATAATTTGACAGCGGCTCAGGATCAAGAGTGGTTTTTTTTGAGGAGGGGCTTGATGATAGCTGTTTTGAGGGTGACCGGAACATGCCCGGTTTGAAGAGAAAGATTGATAATATTGGTTATTAAGTGGCTGATGGAGTGACAGTGTGCTTTAAGCAGAGGGGAAATATACCACTGCTCTAAGATAGTCTCCCTCAGACAATGCTTACCTGGGCAAAGTAGAGTTTGAGCTTGCGGCCGTTGAACTCGGACTCGTGCAGCTCGATGCGAGCGCGGGCGGCGGCCTCGGGCGTGGTGAAGTTGATCCGGACTCTCCGGAAGCTTTTGAACAACTGGAAAGTGGCCTGGTCGTCGTAGATCCGAAACGCTGCTTCAAATCGCTCCTGTGAAAAAACATTGCAATATATTGAAGTTGTTTTAGGATATGGATATTTTCCTCCCTAGCCCCAGTGTCATATTAGTATTTTTTGACATACAGTATTTAACTCATTAGCTCCCAAAAACGTATAAAAACCATATTGGCCCGAATACAAGACGGTGTTTTTTGCATTGAAATAAGACTGAAAAAGTGGGGGTCGTCTTATATTCGCGGTCTAGACATTATACCCATTCACGACACTAGATGGCGCCAGATATCATTGAAGCAATGTTCTGTCGTGACAGATCTCAGCTACTCAGGTTTAACCAGTTTGCATTATTTTATTGCAATGTTTTTCCTTATTCAGATTTGTTTCAAGACTACAGTTACAGTTAGACTTCACTTTGCTGGTTAATGCAGTTATTGCAATTTTGTTGTTACATCACAATAGATTGGTTTATTTACATTTCAAAAACCAGAAGCCATTCATTTACGAATGTGATTGCATTTTAGTATACATATTTAAATATTCAGATATTAAGATTTGAATGAGGCAAAATAACATGCTTTTTTTCTCAAATATATTCTTATAATCATATTTCAGATGTACTGTAATTATTTTCTGTATAAAAATTAATTTATTTAAAATTTAAAAAGTATTTTTTTCAAACTTTAGTCTTGAAAAAGAGGGGGTTGTCTTCTAATCAGGGCCGTCTTATATTCAGGTCAATACGGTAAGTTAATATTTTTAATTGTTTCAGTGTCCCAAAGACGTATTTATTTATTTATTTAGTTTTATTTTCTTTTTTTTACAAGAGACATCTCTGGGTTCTGATTCAATTTACCTCCAAAGCACAAAGCTGAAAATCCATTTTAAAGCAATAAAAATAGCCACTGGAGGGCAGTAGCGCATTTGGTAAGACCTGCAACCAGATACAACGGCAATGAACGGCCGGGCCGCACAGTCGGAACGCTGGCGGAATGATGCCAGGCGGCGGAGGACCGAGCAGAACGACCGGGACCACCAGTACAGTGGACGATGCCGTTGAGTCCGTGCTGCTCACCGAGCAGACCTCGCAGACACTCAAAAAAAATCAATCTTTATGAGACAGGCGGCGGTGAGGGCAAAGTTTAACCCGGCTGTCGCGGCCACAACAGCGTCATCTCTCAGTTAGTTATGTGTAAATAAATTGTTACTTTGCTATCAAAAGCTCTATTTGTCTTGTTGTTTACGTTATTTTGTAAAAGGAAAACATTATTCAAATGTTTGGGATGTCACTAAAGCAAAAAATAGCTGTGTTAAAGTCAAAGTTATGTTTGAAATGTACGCTTTCACAAAAAGTTCAATTTCTCTGTTTTTTCATCAGAAATGGGAAAATTGCTCAAACAAAGCTATTTTCTAATGCTGATATCTAAAGAATGGAAAAAGATATGAACTTTTTTTTTTCCTGCTGAAAGATAATAGTCTAATCTTTCTTTTGGTGGGTTCCACGTTTATATAGCAATAGAACAGAATTTTCTGTGGGCCTTGCAAAATCAGTCAAAATCCAGTAACGGCCGGGAGCTAAGGGGGTTGCACGGGTGAAAATAGCTGGGAGTGAATGAGTTAATGAGTTTTTTTGTAAGTATAACCTGTATTGTTTTTCCAGGAGATGAGACAGAGCTAATATTGTTCAGTGATTCAGCGCCGCTTCTGTCTGAGTCTCAGACGTGACTTTTGCCGCTCTCCTTTCATTTTCTCTCCAGCTAATTGGCAAACGTGATTTCCAACTTCCTGTCAATTTCCCTCAATCGTTTTTTTTTTTTTCAAACTCAAATGCCATTTCCTTTCTCCCCTACATTTCTGTTGTATTCTCACCATGTTGCAGACGCTCGCTCGGCGAACTCAATCAGGCAACTCGGCGGGAGGGCGACAGAGAAGAGACCGCTGGGAGGCTGACTAATCAGCGGTGATTCTCGTGTCGCCTCTGCCCACCTTCTCCTTTCACAACCGCACAAAAAAAAAAGAGAACACTGCAGTGAGATAGGCTCTGGTTTCCAAAGATGCCAGCTGAATACGGCGCTGTGATAAGGCAACACGCTGTGCTGTTTCACTGTAAGCAGACAATAGCTTTCACGCTATTGAGTCAAACATCACACAACATCAATTGTATATTTTTCAGACCGCTTTTCCTTGACAAGGCAAAAAGTGCTAACCACACAACAACAATGGTGCATTTAACATACAATAAATACTCAATTGGGACTGGCTAACCTAACGGGTCAAATGTGTGACACATTTCCAGTTTATCGTAAAAACCTCAAAATACTCCAGAGAATAGTTATATGTGCCATAGACTTCATAATTATATTGACGGGACACCATCCCCAGACACTGCACCACGCCTTCAAGTAGGGGGCCTTCCTACACTCCGCTTCAGTCGGTCGAAGTTATTCTCAAACACATGCAGCTATCCAACGCCGGATTTAGGTTGAAAAAGTACGAAAGCTGTATCGCATACAAACAGGAAGGATTGTCTCAGAAGTGATTTGTTCGAGGTTCCAAGGTAATTATTATATTTTTCATACCATGCATGCATTTTGAAACGTTGTGAAAAAAATAGGGCTGTCAAAAGATTAAAATTTTTAATCGAGTTAATTACAGCTTAAAAATTAATTAATCGTAATTAATCGCAATTAATCGCAATTCAAACCATCTATAAAATATGCCATATTTTTCTGTAAATTATATATATATTCTGTAAAATAAATTGTTGGAATGGAAAGATAAGACACAAGATGGATATATAAATTCAACATACGGTACATAAGGACTGTAGTGGGCATTTCACTCTACTGTCACTTAAATCTGTCTATGCTGTCCTCACTCCGAAGCGTCTACTTTTTCCAAAGCTAGACAGCTGCTGAACGACGCCTTAATAATCAGACTTCTTCCTTTTTCATCTGATTTATTAATAAAATGGCCTTAAACCAGGTTCCTCTTTAGACCGTCGTAAAACTATAAAAAAAAGTACACAAGCATTGCATTAGCAACAACGTTAGCTTAGCACGCTATACAGGTTCACTAAACATAAACAAAAAGCGTCTCATACAAAAAATAGAACATTTCGCTTACTAACATAATATGTACATTCTTTACAACGACCATACTTACGGATAAATCTTGTCCAAGGATCACATAAGCACAACATTACAACGTAGGCGTCAGCCCGAGACGTCGTGCAGCCATATTGAACTGGCAAGAAAACAATAAACCATGTCGCAAAGCGACCACAAGAGTTCGTTGGTAGACAGCACAAAAAGCCTTGCTGTAAAACTTACCAAAAGGCAGAATACTGTCTGAGCGGGACATGTGCGTTAATTGCGTCAAATATTTTAACGTGATTAATTTTAAAAATTAATTACCGCGCGTTAACGCGATAATTTTGACAGTCCTAGAAAAAAATCAATGGGAGAAATTAACCGCTATGGCGTTGGCGTCATAATTTGCAACATTTATGTAAAAGAAATGCTAACTGCCCGTTTTTTTTTTTTTAACCAAGAATCGAGAATGTTTTATGTTCATATCTATGAAGAATTCGGGAATTTAAGCAGAGGGCTGGGCGATATGGCCTTAAGTACGTATAACGATAAATTGAGCAGATTTACCTCGATAACGATAAATGACGATAAATTCGCCCATGCGGACTGGTATATAATTTGAAAATTTGAATCAATGCATGGAATACAAATTAACCGTTTGTCGTTAAATCTATTTACCAGCATTCAATTTAACAATTGCACATGCAGTCTAAACATTAAGTATTCAAAAAAATCTTGTAAACAATAAGAATTCTAGTGTGAACATTTATAACAGCTTGTATGACTTGAAAAATGTACAACATTATAAAAATCAATATGACGACTGTGCAAACATGCCATTCTAACACAAATGACTTGCAGCTTTAACAGTACACTTCAGACAACTTATTGGTAATGGCTGCTGTGACATAATTATTCAACACAAGTGTTTACGTCAAGGTTTCAGGTTTTTTTTTTCCCAGAATATTTTTTGATACATGCACCCCACACACAGACACAACCAGATTAAAGCTGTATTGCTCTGATGCCAATGAAACATTTACGATTTTATGATGGCAGAATAAAGCAAACACATACTGAAAAATAGCTGTGGCCATTAAACTGTCATATTATATATAGGCTTCACTGTTGGATTATACTTTATGCTGGGTGCTTTACCATCATGAAAGCTTTCAGAGAAATCACACAGAGATACCAAATAACGCAACATAATGATTGCTAGATGAAGTCCGTGCCCTGTTCACTCATTCATTTCAGCCGTTTCGATAAGGTTAGAGCCGCTATCCAACTCCATCACGTTCATTTTTACCGTTAGCCGCTAGCGTTAGCCTGTGGCTTGGCTACCAGAAGAAAGCACTGAAAGCATCCTCTCCTGAAATCGGGAGAACCAGGGAGGACAGCGGGTGAAAGCCCGTCTGGAACCCGCCAAGAGTTAACTTAATGTCGGGTGAAAGTTTGGTTAAGCTAACTTAAAACTTAAGACGACCGACTCCATCCTGTTTACTTGTTGTGTTAGCCGCTAGCGTTAGCCTACCGGGCTTCTGGTTGTTTGGCTTCCTGAAAACCACGTGACTCCATACGTAAGCACACTGTCTGATTTCTTAAAGGGGAATGAACATAGCCGGACAACACAGAGTCAAAGCCTGTGTTGACTGTGAATGGGGCCATGTATCGAGAGATTTTGAGTGAAAATCTCCTTCCATCAGCAAGGGCATTGAAGATGAGATGTGGCTGGTCTTTCAGCATGACAATGATCCCAAACACACAGCCAGGGCAACAAAAGAGTGGCTTCGTAAGAAGCATTTCAAGGTCCTGGAGTGGCCTAGCCAGTCTTCAGATCTCAACCCCATAAAAAATCTGTGGAGGGAGTTGAAAGTCCGTGTTGCCCAACGACAACCCCAAAACATCACTGCTCTAGAGGAGATCTGCATGGAGGAATGGGCCAAAATACCAGCAACACTGTGTGAAAAGCTTGTGAAGAGTTACAGAAAACGTTTGGCCTCCGTTATTACCAACAAAGGGTACATAACAAAGTATTGAGATGAACTTTTGGTATTGACCAAATACTTATTTTCCACCATGATTTGCAAATAAATTCATTAAAAATCAAACAATGTGATTTTCTGTTTTTTTTCCCACATTCTTTCTCTCATGGTTGAGGTTTACCCATGTTGACAATTACAGGCCTCTCTAATATTTTCAAGTGGGAGAACTTGCACAATTAGTGGTTGACTAAATACTTATTTGCCCCACTGTATACAGGTTTGCAGTTATGCCCCCCCCACTATAGGAAACCATAACTAGAATATGGCCGGTGACAAAAATGAGTTGACTCCTGGTTAAGATGATCATTATACTGAGTTTTCCCTTCATTATTGAATTTGGTCTGACTTTCAAGGCATACTTTGAGCTAATATTTAAGAGGTCTCATATTCTGTATAAATGCATTCAGGTGGATGGAGTTGAACCAGAGGTCGTCAATATCACTCTTACTGGCTATCTGCTCCGGCTGCTGCAGTAATCTTGACTCTAATCTTAATTAAATGTGCTATCTTTGAAAGTCAGTCGGTCCCTTCAGTCTTTCCAGAACCTGAAAATAGTCCTGCACGAATTCACTACAATTGGCCGAGAACTCACAATGCCAGCGGATGTCAAGATTTTAAAAATAACCACAATAGATCCAATGTAAGGCTTCATTGACAACGCAGGTATTCATGCACATTTGAGTCATTTAGTCGCCTTTGAATTGTTTCATCGGCCCAAATCCTTATTAGCTGTACCACCTGGCTGTCCCCCCACTGCATATCTATTTCTATGCCATTCCTCAGTTATTTCAAAAGTTGCTAAACAATACAAATTGAAGCCATCGTCATGTGCATTCCCATTTGGTTTCACAGTCACACTTCGAATACCGTAATTTTCGGGCTAGAAGCCGCTACTTTTTCCCCCTCATTTTGAATCCTGTGGCTTATAGTCTAGTGTGGCTTATTTATTGATTTATTTGGGTTGATAAGTAAATCTTTATTTGACAGTAGGATCATAAGACTGTTGTTGAGGTGGTTGCAGCTCAACGTTGCATTCGTAGGAAGAATTGACGGAGAATAAGTTGTCTTTTAGCCAAAACTTGGCGTATTTAATTTCCATTGACATGCGGATACATCCTCTCTCATTGCTGTCTTCACAGGCAATCCCACAAATCAAAGTCATACACAAAGAAGCAATAAATGTAGCACTTTAGACAATTAAGTCCCATCCTGCCATCTTGTGGTGAAAAGATGATATGTCAATAATAACAAGCAATAGGAACATTATTTCAACATCAACTGAGGACACATTTATGAATACAAAACATTTCCTCCACCATTTCTCTCAACAACTGTAATAAGACTGTCATAATTATGACGGACACTCATCATTGGCATTATTGAATGCTTATGACAAATGTAATTAAGTTTCATCCAGGATATTATGACACTAACTCCATTTATGTCTAGCTCGGCTCTTTTACATCCATTGACGGGTGAGATCATTTGCCGTATAACACTAAATGACATCTGTTATAAGTATTAATTAATTCTCATGACAGTGTCATGTCGTAATTATGATTGTCTAATGGCAGTCTTATGCGCCACTGTCAAATAAAGTGTAACCAAATACTATAACTAGCAATTAATGAAACAACTGGAACCGCAACTAAAGAAGTAATTAGCACAGAACATGAATTTTGCCTGTAGCGCCGCAATGCATGCTAGGAGGCATGTCGGACAACAACAAGTGTTGACAGAAGGTGGCAGCAGAGGGTGACTGTCTACCCCATATATAATTCTCAAATTTTACGCTTGATGCACAAAAACATAATCACTTATGTTTTCAGGATCAATAGCAATATTTAACTTATCATATGTCAAGTTTTTGCTCAAAATAGCAACTTGATTTTTTTTTTTTTTTTAATTAAGTGCAAGTCAACAGCTAAGAAATCATTCAATTTTCACATTAGAAACTTAATACTTGAGGAAAGCATATAGAATCATCTTAATTTTACATTTGGATGTTTCTATATACAATCACAACTTATTTAGGTTGAATTCCGCTATTGTGTAGACAAACAAAATCCAACATGGCGGCCGTCACAAAACAAAGAGCTTTTTAAGTTGAAGATTCTTGCAAATAAATGCTTAGATCCCAGAATTTCTGTAGATATGAACGTAAAACAGTCTAGACTCTTGGTTGAAAGCAAAAAAACAGGCAGCTATAATTCATTTTACGTAAATATTTCAAGTCAAAATTACGGTATTGTTTAATCCAACATGGCGGCCTTCACGAAACAAAGAACTTTTTAAGTGTAAATTCTTACAAATAAATGCTTAAATCGTAGAATTTCTATTGATATGAACGTAAAAGAGCCTTGATTCCTGGTTAAAAGCAAAAAATGAGCAGTTATCATTCATTTTACGTAAATATTTCAAGCCAAAGTTACGGTATTGTTTAATCTAGCGTGGCGGCTGTCACGGAACAAAGAGATTTTTAAGTTGAAAATTCTTGCAAATATATGCTTAAATCGTGGAATTTCTATGGATATGAACGTAAAAAAAGTCTGGATTCTTGGTTAAAAGCAAATAAGGGCAGTTATCATTCATTGTATGTAAATATTTCAACCCAGAGTTACGGTATTGTTTAATCCAACATGGCAGCCTTAACGAAACAAAGAATTTTTAAGTAAAAATTCTTACAAATAAATGCTTAAATTGCGGAATTTCTATTGATATGAACATAAAAGAGCCTTGATTCTTGGTTAAAAGCAAAAAACGGGCAGTTATCATTCATTTTACGTAAATATTTCAAGCTAAAGTTACAGTATTGTTTAATCCAACATGGCGGTTGTCATGAAACAAACAGCTTTTTTAGGTAGAAAATTCTTGCATATAAATGCTTAAATTGCGGAATTTCTATTAATATGCACGTAAAACAGTCTAGATTCCTGGTTAAAAGCAAAAAGCGGGCAGTTATCATTAATTTTTCAAGCCAAACTTACGGTATTGTTTAATCTAGCGTGGCGGCAGTTACGGGACAAAGAGATTTTTAAGTTGAAAATTCTTGCAAATAAATGCTTAAATCGTGGAATTTCTATAGATATGAACGTAAAAAAAAGTCTAGATTCTAGGTTAAAAGCAAAAAAGGGCCGTTATCATTCATTTTATGTAAAATTTTCAACCCAAAGTTACGGTATCGTTTAATCCAACGTGGCGGCCGTCACGAAACAAAGACCTTTTGAAGTTGAAAATTCTTGGAAATAAATGCTTAAATCACGGAATTTCTATTGATATGAACGTAAAAGAGCCTTGATTCTTGGTTAAAAGCAAAAACGGGAAGTTATCATTCATTTTACGTTAATTTTTCAAGCCAAAGTTACGGTATTGTTTAATCTATTGTGGCGGCTGTCACGGAACAAAGAGCTTTTGAAGTTGAAAATTCTTGCAAATAAATGCTTAAATCGTGGAATTTTTATAGATATGAACGTAAAAAAAAGTCTAGATTCTTGGTTAAAAGCAAAAAAGGGCCGTTATCATTCATTTTACGTAAATATTTCAAGCCAAAGTTACGGTATTGTTTAATCCAACATGACGGCTGTCACGAAACAAAGAGCTTTTGAAGTTGCAAATTCTTGCAAATAAATGCTTAAATCACGGAATTTCGATAGATATTAAAGTAAAACAGTCTAGATAACTGGTTAAAAGCAAAAGCGGGCAGCTATCGTTCATTTTACATAAATATTCCAAGCTAAAGTTACAGTATTGTTTAATCCAACATGGCGGCCGTCATGAAACAAAGAGCTTTATAAGTTGAACATTTTTGCAAATAAACATTTAAATCGCGGAATTTCTATAGATATGAATGTAAAAAATGTCTATATTCTTAGTTGAAAGCAAAAAAAACAAAAACGTGCAGTTATCATTCATTTTACGTAAATATTTCAAGCCAAAGTACAGTATTGTTTCATCCAACATGGCAGCCGTCATGAAACACAGAGCTTTTTAAGTTGAAAATTATTGCAAATAAATGTTTCAATCGAGGAATTTCTATAAATATGA